>NC_137122.1:16425667-16965667 GCF_949319135.1 Squalius cephalus
CGTACATGGCATACTGGTTGAGAAACACTGCCCTAGGCTTTAGATCCCTGGACTTTACTTTGAGAAGTAGCTCACATACTTTTAGGTTAGTTCTGAGGTTGCTAAACATAATTTGTGTAAACTCTGTGCTGTGTCTTCTGATCAGATATTAAAGCGAGTTAATACAAACAAACACATTTGTACTTATTCCCTCACTCAATGAGAATCGATAAGGAATCGGATCGATAAGCAATATCGATAAGGGAATCGGAATCGTTAAATTCTTATAAATTCCCATCCCTAACTGTAGCAATTAGTATAGTCCATAGACTGTAATTTTTTATCAATTGACATCTGTGATTTTATGTACAAGTTAGATTTGGACTAGATGTACAAAACAGACCATTAATATATATTTTTTTTTACTGAAGAGAATTCTTTGCAGTTCACTCAGCAGAAGTTAGCTTCAACACTCCTTGGCTGCTCTGATCCCACAATCAATACAGCAATATTTATACTTTAACAGAGATCAGTAGGTTATGCCATTCCTCCAAGTTTTATTATTTAGATTTGTTAAGCCAATGGAGGCATTGAGAAACCGCATGTTTAACTCTTTCACCGCCAGCATTTAAAAAAAAAATTGTCAGCCAGCGCCAGGGTTTTTGACGATTTTCGCTAAACTTTAATGGCCAACAGAATATTTTCTTCTATGAATATATGAACATTCTAACATTCAAAATAATGATCTGAGATTTTGCTTTTAAACAACAACAACAACAACAAAAAACGATTCTATTTTATCTTAATTTGTTCTTTTTTTTATTGCCACTTGAACATAGGTAGGTTTTGCCAAAAACGCAACATTTTGGACAAAAAAGCTGAGCATTTTATCAAACAAGTGCATTTTCAAGCAGAATACATTCAGATGTCGTTTCCATCATATATAAAATCGTTCAGAGCATGCGCACAGGTCTTCCTTAACGTATACCACCAAAAAAGGAAACCCGAAAAAGCGGGTTTTTTAAAATATAAAACCCGGAAAATTCTGTGTTTGGCAGCGGTTAAGTTAGTAGATGATTGGACATTACATTAAATCACTTTTGATCTCATAAACATTTCAAATCAGGATAACAAGCACATTTTGGAAATAGTCTATAAGAATCTGATAGAGAGTATTCTAACCTTTAACATGGCGATGTGGTATGGTAATTTAAACGTAAAAGGGAGAAGCAAGCTGCAGAGAATAGTAAACCTCGCCTCAAAAATTATAGGGACAAGTCAGAAACAATTAAGTTCCACGTACGAGGAAGTTCTCAGGAAAAAAGCTTTTAAAATAGCAAACGATCCCTCTCATCCACTCAATTCACCTTATTTTCGAACGCGGAAGTAAACATGGGTCCAATATCCGTTTTTTGTGCGGCACTTCCGTTTCCTCGCTTCCCTGGGCTAAATAACGATATTGATCGCGAAGGATTATGCAGAGTTGACAGAAAAATGTTACACATGCCATAGCAGATGAATACAACAAAGAACTAAAGCCCCACCTCACTCAGTTAGGGTACCGGACCTGGTTGAAAACACTCATGCATCTAGCTGGCAGAGTGCCAAAACTTCGCGGGCGCCTTCAGCACCGCCCTAAACACGGTCGAGCCAATGCTGGACTAATATATCTATGGAGGTATTTTGTCATGTCAAATGTATTAATAATGCCATCAGAATGCAACCAAAGTAGCAATAGATGGCTATAAATAATTGTAAATCATACAAAATAAATGCCATGATCATGCCATTATCACTACAGCGGCGGTTTCTTCATTAGGGCGATTGGGCGACGCACCACCAAAGTGTGAAAGGGACTTTTTCAATCACAATCTCATTCAACCACAGAGTTACGCTAGCAGTCACTCACTGTTGTTCTGCCTCTGGATATAGTCCAATCAGCGCCAAGTCACGTTCTGTGGAGTACCGCCTCTTTTTGGGCGATTTCACTCTGGCTGAGAATCGCCCAGAGTGTTCCCATAGACTTACATTCAAAGATTTTTTTTTTCGAACTGCAGGCACTGCAATGCATTCTCTATGGCTTCCGGGAGGGCTCGCACTAACGTGCTTTCGTCATCACACGTAAACTTCACTTGTGCAGCGATTGGTTGAAACAAATATACCTCTAATAATATTTAGCCATAAGCTGAAGTGACATCCAATAATCTCCTCAGTGCATAACTTACATTTCACGGACATATTCTCCATCTGTAAATGTTAGAAAGTCAATATTTCCAGCTTGCTGTCATGAGCTAAACTTCTGTGAACGAGCGTCGCCGCGTGCATGCGCGCCGAACAGACGGAGCGCAATAGAATAGGAGCGCAATTATTCTGACTAAAATATACATTAGCACTAAATTATAAATATATTTAGCTAAAATATTTGTTGTTGAATATTTGTTGTTGTTGGTGAACATAAATGTGCTAGAGAATTTCAAACCTACATGTGTATTTTTATGATATTAGCTTTGTTTTTATTTTTTATTTTAAGTTTAGTAAATTTAACTACTTCTTTAAAAAGCATTATTTTGTTTTTAGATTGTAATGTTGCAATGTTAGAATGTAATGTGATTTGACCCCTTTTTTGGATAGACTGCAGATAGACAGCAAGGTTTCACTATGTTTGTTTTTATAACCTTCAATATGAACATTGTTTGTAGGACAATATTGATCAGGATATTAAATATAAAAAAAAAAAAATTAAATACAGTTTTTTTTTTTATTCAAATAGAAAAATAATAATTAAATACTCAGATTATACCATACATCGCCATTTAGCCCAAAAATTCAGATTTATTTGGCAAATGGCTATTTCCCAACCCTACCGGCTGAAGTTTTAGCTAAACGTTAGGCTAATGATAGCTACATTATCACTGTTAAATTGTTATTTAACAATTAGCCTACATTCAGTCCTGAATTAATAATTCAGTTTGTTGCGCCCCCCCAAATTTTTTTAGCACCAGCCGCCACTGGGTTACTATAATGATTTTGTTTCTCCTTGGAGTTTTTATCATGGTTTTTATTGAGACTTCATAGCCCATGCAGCCACTTTTCTGGTATCGGGTGGTCTTCTGTAGGTCTTGTGTTCACGAAATGAAAAGAACAAACATACGGTCGTTTCGATAGTTTCTTCAAATGTAAAGCTTTTAACCACAGGCGAAGGGATCAGGCCGGCGACACACTGGCTGCGTGGTGGTCCGTTTTTATTTCGGCTACATTGTTAACAGGTTAGAGCTTGCACACTGCCTGCGTCTGACGCGCGTCTCAGGCCGCGCGGAATAACGTGTGCATGCTAGAAATAGAATCGACGCCTATTTTTCACGAGACACGCAAGCGTTTTGGAAGCGTTTCCAGGCCAAATAGAATAGGAAAAGATGTTTGTAAGTCATTTTGACACGAATACATATTAATAAATGACATTTTGATGTTTGAAAGTTTAGGTTTTGACAAATGCAGATATAAATGCAATGTAAAAAAAAAAAGCTCTATTTTCTAATATTGCACCTGTCAATACAGAACGAAATATTCTGTAGCCTATTTTGCCGTCAATACTGCCGACGTTGTCTTTGCTGCTATATATTTATGTTTAACATTAAGTCTAGGCCTTCCACAACTCTCTCCCCATTATGTCGAATATATCACCAGTATCATATGTCACCTAGCAGCAGCAGTGCCGCGTCAGACACGTTTTTGGTGTGCAAAGACATGTAAAACGCCACGCAACAGAAACGCCACGCAGCCAGTGTGTCGTCGGTCGTAGGGCGCCTGATAATTAAAATGTCAATGATTTCGATGATTAAAACACTCCTGCTCCAAGTAAATCTTTCTTTGGTACCAGTTATTATGACAACCTCTAACTGCACAAACAATCCCGGTCTTCCTCGAACCCATAACGATGAGTTAGTTGTTATGAACACTTGTTTGATTAACCGCTATGGTGAAAAGTGAGTTAGCGCGCCAGTGACCGGAAGTGCCTGACCGGAAGTCTCGCACAAAATACCGTCAACTGGCTGCGTCCGTATTTCCGTTAAAAATAAGGTGAATAGGGAGTTTGAACTTCTTCCCTCTGCCAGACGTTACAAAGTACCTAGGGAAAATCGTAATATTTTTAAAAATTATTTTATTCCTAATGTAATTCGGACGCTGAACAACACGTCCCGTTGATGTATTGTAACGTAATTTCTACTGCTGTACTGCATTTTGCCCTGAAGATGTCGGTGTGTTAGTCTTGTTGTTCTTGTTGTTTTTGTTGTTGTTGGTTTGATTGTTGTTGATTGTTGAGACCGAAGGCAAAT
This sequence comes from Squalius cephalus, assembly GCF_949319135.1. Lineage (NCBI taxonomy): Eukaryota > Metazoa > Chordata > Actinopteri > Cypriniformes > Leuciscidae > Squalius > Squalius cephalus. The sequence continues at coordinate 16,429,981 of NC_137122.1, forward strand.
TTCCACATTGTGGACAATAAAATGAAAATGAAATGAAATAAAATAAAATATATATGAATTAGTAAACTAATTAACGTGGTTAGAGAAATTTGTTTTACATACATAGTTTCTCATTTTAAACCCATCCGAATGTGCCAAGTCTGTTATTTCTTGCACAATCTCTATACAAATTATTTTACAATTTAGATAATTTTCGGCAAACTCATCACTGTCAGTTGATAGGAATTGGAACTCAAATGTTGTTGAAAACAATGTCTAAATGTGGTTTGAGATTCTTCTGTTGATTGTCTTTCATTTGTTAAAGGCAAGCTTCTCGACATGAGGGATCCGAGCTATCTGAACTAAGAGACAAGATTGAGGAGGTCCTTCTTGCGTCAGAAGGGTTACCAGCTGTGTCAGCCAAGCTCAGGGAGCTGTGCAAACACAGTAAGGGTCTAACAGAGCATCAAAGCGAAATTCTGAGGACCTCATTTAAGTGCAACGTATGCAGAGGCAAGTAATCACCCAGACATCACATGTTTGTAGATTAAAAGAGCAACCATTCTTTGGTCCTTGGGTAAGCACTTTCATATAATATTAACTATAAATGGTAAATGGACTGTATTTATATAGCGCTTTCACAGACTAATGGCCACCAAAGTGTTTTACATTTTGCCTCACTTTCACCCACTCATTCATACACATAATGCCTATAATCTATATGGGCAGTATGTAAGGGACAGTGTTGTCATCTGGTCATTATTACAAAATAAACCCAAAATGGATGATCAGGATCCCAACAAGTGATTTATAGTAGCACTGATGTCAGTTACCTGGATCATTAGTCTGACACTTAGGTGTGGTGTTGTGGCAATTTTTCTCCTTAAACATCATCACTGCGTAAGAGACACTCTGAATCAAATTGTAATTTTTTTAAATGATTTATTCTTGCAAGAAGTTCCCTGTCACCACACAGAAGTGCCCTGTGAAGTGAGTGAGACCCAGATGGGGAGGGCTGTGCACATTTTATACCCATTTCAAGGTTAACTTCAGTTGCTCTTCCTAGTAGTTTTCCACAGGCCAGGACCCATTACTGCTAGCTTCAATTTATGGCTAGCTGACCCTTAAGCCCACCCACAAACTAGATGACCTCTGACCAGCCGTTCCCAGTGTCTCGCTCCTTCACTTCAGATGTATAAACATACATAAATTTCATAAACAGAATCTTCTCTCACTACAAGTGAGAGACTCATATGTGACATTCTTTGAATCATCTATATTTTACTAAAGATCAATGAATATCATAAAATTGCTATCACAGTGGTTTCCCAGAAAGGGCTTAGATTAAGCCAGGACTTTGCGTTTGTATTTTTAGGGCATTTAAAGAGGTTTTACAAACTTACCTTACAAAAAAACATAACAGGTTGTGTATATTGAGAAAAAACAATGGCTCGAAGATATGTCAGTGCAAGCTGTTTTCAGTTTAGACAGTTCTGACATACATTATAGTCTGGGACTACTTAAACCCTGTCCGGGAAACCGCCCCATAGTGTTGTATATTAAAAGATATCTGACTGCTGAATGTCACAAATAACCATCAGCATCAAATGTCACAAAGAGCTGTGTAATAATGTCCTGTAAGTTTTCTTTTATTGCAAATGGTATTTTTAAATCTGATTCTTAATTATGTATAATGTCTGTTACAGGAGTGATGGACAACCCTGTGCTGGCACGCTGCTGTCGCAGTTTAATTGGCTGTCGACAATGTGTCGACGTTATACTGCAGGAGGGTCAAGGGTGTGTTAAATGTCGGTCTGCAATCACAGGAGAATCCCTGGTTGCTGTAGCTGGCCTTTCGGAAGTGCTAAATGTTATCAGGGCCTTAGAAGAGCAATTCAGTTCAGATTAAAATTCCTGCTGTGGTAGTTGTTTCAAATGTTCAGTTGCTGTTCAAATGTTTCATTATAACTCAGAATATAATTGTGGTCTCTTAATATTGTAGCGCATGTTTGAATGCCACCAGAAGCGTTATTTTTAGTTCATTTTTTCAGTTAATATAACTAAAGTATTCCGGCACCGTGCCGGATCTCCGGTGTGCGGCCGTGAGGAATTTGTTTTTAATAAAACATTTGGGAGACTTGCATGTTGTTTAATATTTTCAAGTCAATTCATTTCACATACCAATCATATGAGAGGGACGCAGCTCAAACTAATACTTTACAAGCAGAGCAGGGGAGGTCCTGACACGCACGTTAGCGTTGTCTGTTAAAGCGTGGAGCGCAAGTTCATGAAGCTTGGGGAGGATGTCCCCACGGGCGTAATTTCCTATGGGGACCGACACTTGTGAAAATCTTCTGATAGGTAACTTCTGAATATTAAATGTAGAACATTCTGTGTAGCTTACTAAAAATGGAAACAATATAGAATAATAAAACATCTCATTCACCAGCTGCCAGCAGCTAAAGTCTCAGGTACCCACACCCATTGTAATCACGTCTAACAGGAATGCACATACAGTAACAGGAAGTCAGTAATGAGCGATAAGACAAAAGAGAACATGCGCTGTGATTGTCCTGACACACACACACGACGCACAGAAAGACACGCGCGGCAGTATTGCGCTTGAACGACCAATAACAGATTTAAGCCAAACTGTCCATTTCATCTAAGGATTAATCTAAATTTAATTTACATTTTTTGCAGCTGTGTTTTTTTTAACCGTATTCATTTTCTATATATGACAGACAGTAAAGGTACAAGTAAAAATTACATTTGTTACGGGGTTAAAGTGAGGATGGTTTTAAGTTCACTTAAATTAAAAAATATAGTTTTTGAAGCTTAGCAAATGTAAATTTCGTAATTTTTTTAGTAAAATTTCATCAATACATCAGTAGCTATACTAATATCAGTGGTACTGGCCTTCATTCATAAAAAGATCCATTAACATATAGCCGAAATTACACTACAGGGCCGTTGAATGCTTGAATCTGATTGTGTGATAAACGTTATAAAGTGTGCACTATTTTCAGGGAAACGCACGGCTAAAGTAGTTCCAGGCAGGACTGTTCCATATCACTTTGCGTAGTCAACAACAGAAAATACGATGATTCTATATAACGGTAGTATAAGCAAAACAATTGACTCCAGGCCGTTGAATTATTAAACAAATAATGCACAGCCAAGATAACGGCCACTCCGCTTCATGACCTCTGTACCACCTCGGGTGTGCATTATTGTTCTAATAGTTTGACGGCCTGTCATCAATTATTTTTTTACATAAGTGGTGACATTGAAGATCAATCTTCAAATCCCCCCAACACACACACACACACAAAGGTTCATGCTTAGGTTTTTTTTTTTTACTTTAACCCCTCGTAATATAGTATACAGTTCATGCTACAGTATAAAAAATAATAATGCATGACAAGATCAGTTTTGGTAGTCAAGGTAGTGCTACAAGATAAAGCAGTTCTATGCACATCTTCTTGTTATGTTAATTAGGTCAGTCAAACAGTCTTGGTAATACCTGTAATGCTCATTTACAGTGTAGTTGAATACATTTCCCAGGTCACAATAAAGTGAATTAAACTCTGTCTCCGCCCTAATTTTGTCCTCTTCAGACTGAAATGGGTCAATGCCAAATGCTGATGGAGTGGTCAAACTGTTTCCCATTTCCTGTCTGTAAAGCTCTGCAGCTTCTGAAGCCCTCGGCAGCAGTTGCTCTAAAATCCTTGACTTGCAGCCATCTCTGGCCAGCAGATTGGGAATGCCTTTGCCTATAAATAGAAACATTTGAATTGTAAGTAAAAATAAATAAAAATACTGTAAGAACATCCTACCAGTCTTGCAGAGTTCAGGTCCTGCCTTGCACACACTTACTGTAACTAATTGTCAAGTCATTCTGAAGACCTTCATTTGCTGGTTTAGGGTTGGAGGTTAGATTTGGGTTGGAGCTAAACTGTAGGAACTAGCTCTCCAAAACATTGTGTATATATTGGCAGTTAGATTAGAACACAATTTTAGAAGTGATATCAAAGCAATATCTCGCATACCTAGAATATTATGGCTATTCCATGCCTGAACAAATCTCTGTACCCCAATCTGGCTGATCTCACATGTGAGATTGGATACACAGTATCTGGTCAACCCATCCTCCATATCCAAAGCCTCCTGGTCAACCATCTGAATGAGTGCAGTCTTGATTGGAAAATTTACCCGCTTATTGACTTCAGGCCATATTCTCTCTACGGTGTGGTTCTGTCGAGTAAAAGAGCATTCCCACAATGTAAAGCACAACTCAAATTACAGTATAAAGTACAAAATACACTTTCATGTTAGTTCATTACAACTTCTGATTTTTAAAATGTATTAGTAAATGCTGAAATCAATAAACAATGATAAATAAATGCTGTAGAAGTGTTCATTTTTAACTTGTGTTAGCTAATGCATCCACTAAGGTTAACAAATAAAACCTTACTGTTACCAATACCTTACTCAGAACAGTATACATGTCATACAAATGATAATAATAAATAATTCAATCTCACCTTAGTTGATGTTGTCTGGAGGTAAGGCAGTCGTTGCTGGTTATGCCTGTATTCTGACAAGATGTCTTGCATGAAGAGGGTTAGATAAAACTCTCTACCATGGTCCACTCTGACCTGATCCCACATCCCATGGGAAAGGACAGCATTTCTAGGAAATAAAATATAATTTAATTTTGATGTTATTGAGTGTAGCAAAAATATGGTAAGATTAGAGTAGAAAATCTTAGACTTACTTGTACACCTCTTCATAAATTGTTAAATTGTTTTTTATTGGCATGGTAGAATGTCCAACAAGTTTTTTACTAAACCCATCAATGGCTATGACATGGGTCACACCAAACATGCAAAGTTTCTCGTTCTGGTCCATATGAAGTTTGTGACCCACGTACTCAGCATTATATGGGACAGGATTTAAATTACGTGCACCCTGAAACAAAACAGATTTAATTAGGTTACATATAGAAAGTATTCAGCCCCTAGTTTTAGAAGCACTGGTGTAGAGATTATGGGGTGGTTTCATGGACAGGGTTTAAAGGCACAATATGTAATAATTTTGCAGTAAAATATCCCAAAACCACTAGGCCAATGTTATATATTTTGTTAAGTTGATTACTTACAATATCCCTACGTTTGTACTCCGCTCGTACTGCCATAGTAACCAGAGCCCTCTGATAATAACCAAGGCGACTGACGTGGACAACTGTGTAGTTCGTAATGTCTATCTGCACGCGGTTGTTGTTTCGTTCAAACATTATGGACCATGGCAAGCAGACTTTGGATAAAAAATGACAACTAAAATGAGAATCAATATCAGCGCGCCGTTTTCGAGATGCCGAGAGCTCCACGTCCGAGACTAACTTCAACCGCTCCTACATGTACTTTATTAGACAGGTGAGCACATTTATATAAAACGAATCAATGTTATATAGTTCAACATTGATAAAATGTTAGAATATGATCTGTATGTTATTCTAATGTTGATCTAGCTTACTGCCAGTCTCCTACAGACAAACTAACACATAGAATAACATAAATTTCAACACATTCAAATGCAGTTTAGTGTGATAGTGTAATGTTAGACCAAGTGAAACAGCGCTGCGTTACCTCACAAGTTTCATTCGTCTAATAAACTGACCTGTGAGTAGTAATTCTGCACTTGCGTGTAGTTCGGTAGAATGAAATGTCCATATTCCTTTTATATCCGTGGAACTTACGTCGCGTGTGGAGCTGATAGCTGTCTCTTAGCAATCGCTCCTGCTTCATATCACAGTCATGATAAAAACATTGATGTATTTACTCATCCATAAACAATATTAGATTGGCCGGCTTGAATTTGACGACAACATCCATAATTTTCTAAGCAAGTGTTGCGTCATCAAACTACGCCTTTGTTATTGTAAGAGGTTAGCGACCCCTAGCGGTGAAAAAAAGTCCCAGACTAAAATGCATGTTTGAGCTGTCTTAACTTAAAACAGCTTGCACTGACATATCTTAAAATATATTATTTTCATTGTTTTGCCTCAAGATGCACACCAATAATGTTTTTTGGGTTTTTTTTGTAAGGCATGTTGGTAAAAAACTATTTAAAAGTCCTAAAATATATATCTAAGGTCTAGTCCAAGCTTAAATAAACCTTGCCCAGGAAACCGACTCTATACACATCCTGCACCCATGTCATTTTCAAATGTAGATTTTATCTCTACTTTTGAAAATTAAAGACTAAATAGACAAAGTTAAAGACTAAAAAGACATTGATGTATTATTATGTAATGTTTAATATATTAAATTGATAACACATGACAATTATTTTTAATGATAATTGTTTTTTTTACTATGGCACCCAAGTCTACCTGGCATCGAGCTTGATGATAAGGTTCATGCATCTGTGCTAATGTCCGACCCACTCGAACCTCTGATGCACGAACTCCTTGTGCAGCAAGATAACCTGTCATCATTTTACGTCCGTAATATGGTCCAGTCTGTATAGACAAATAAGTCAAAATTAACCAATAATAGTCACTTAGATACAAGATGATTACATACATGTAAAGCAATTCATTGCAAAACTCAATTTCTCTTTTTCAAGTAGTAAAAAATATTTCAGATGTTTAGGCATATTTTTATAAATCTTTAATAATAATAATAATAATGTTTACCGGTAACGTTATATACAATATGCGCCGCCCCAGAATAACGCAATGTGACGTAGGTTCACATTCTCTATAACAGGGGTCCCCAACTGGCGGACCGGGGTCCAGGTCCGGACCCCAAGACCTTTTCCGGACCTCTAAACATTTTTGTTAAAAAGTTTTGGAATAAAAATAAAAATTAATTTTTACCGAAAGTTATTTTTGAATAGGCGTGCGCGAGGGCAGCTATGTCTGTATCAGGTCCTTTGCAAGAGGCGGGGTCCGGAGAGATCACAAACTTTGGCTTGTAGACACATTATTATGAGATTCGTGAATGGATTATTATGACTTTGTCAAAAATTAGAAAAGTGGACTCTGAAAATCGCATCTTTCGAGATGAGTGGACTGAAGCGTACGCGTTTATTTTGCCGTCATCGAGCTCTACGAGACCCGTGTGTCTTATTTGTTCGGAGTCTGTTGCTCTTGTTAAAAGTGGAAACATCAAGCGGCATTTCGAGACAAGACACAAAACTTTCAATGAAAATTATCCGCCAGGATCACCCGCGAGGACGAGGAAAATTGGTGAACTTAAAGGACAGTATGAGCGTGCAACACGGGTGATAACACAGTCCCTTACAGCACAGCAACGAGCCTACGAGTGCTCACTTCGAGTACAGTGGATTTTGGGCAAACATAAAAAGCCTTTTACTGACTCCGGAATGGTGAAAGAATGTATGGAGGCGTTGGCAGACACGCTGTTTGAGGGTAAAGAAGGACAGCAGCTAAAACAAAAGGTTCGTCAGATTCCTTTATCATCCACAACAACAACAAGAAGAGCTGAGCTACTGTCGGAAGATGTGCAGTCCCAGCTTGACAGCGCCATCCAAAGTGCCCCGTGCATTGCGTTAGCTGCTGATGAATCAACTGACGTGAGTGACAACGCTCAGCTCTTGGTGTATGTCCGATTCTATCATGAGGAGACTAAAACATTTGTAGAGGACATTTTAGGCGTCACAGCTTTAAAAACGCATACCAGGGGAGAGGACATATATTTGGCCATAAAGGAAATGCTGACACAGAGGAGAATCGATGTAAAAAATGTTGTCTCTATCACCACTGACGGGGCTCCGTCTATGATGGGAAGAGAAAAGGGTGCAGTCAGTCGACTGAAAGAGGACAACCCAGAGCTCTTGTCATATCACTGCATTATCCACATGTCTGTTCTCTGCTCCACACTTTCAGAGCACCACGCAGAAGTTATGAACACCATTACCAAACTAGTTAACTTTCTCAGGGCTTCATCAGCTCACCAGCATCGTCTGCTCAGGGAGTTCTTAGCAGAAGTAGATGCTCCTGCCAATGACCTGCTCTTGCACTCCAATGTCAGATGGTTGAGTAAAGGAAAAGTGCTGGCTCGCTTTTGGAAGATAAAAAATGAAATTAAAGATTTCCTTGCACAACAAAAGAGTCACAAGGCTCAGGTGTTTTTGCACTTTTTAGAAGAGGAAAGTAACATGGACACACTGGCCTTTCTGGTTGACATCACAGGGCATTTAAATGACCTCAATCTGAAACTTCAAGGGAAAGACAATTCTGTGTGTGACTTGGTGGCTGCAGTCCAGTCTTTTCAGAGGAAACTGGACATTCTGAAAATGGATCTTGAGCAGGACTGTACACATTTTCCTTCAATGAAGGAGATACAGGAGAGCAATGTCACTGCTCATTCTGACTTTATCCAAAAGTTGATTGAAAACTTTAAAGCTCGCTTTGATGGCTTTACATTGGGAGATCAGCTGATTCTCTTTGTTAGGAGTCCATTTTTGGTTAAGAATGTCATTTCTTTCTCAAAGGAGGCAGTACATATGTACAAATGGGCTAATGCACAGGCCCTTCAAATGGAGCTATTAGATTTACAGGCTGATGTAGTGTTAAGAGAGCAATGTGAATCCTCTGACCCTGTCACATTTTGGCTGCAGACTGTGCCAAAGGCAAAGTTTCCTGTACTTAACAAAGTGGCAGTGTACACATTAACAATGTTTGGCTCTACCTATAGCTGTGAGTCAGCCTTCTCTACACTAAACATCATTAAGAATAAGTACCGCTCACAACTGACAAATGACCATGTGCATGCATGTCTGAGAATGGCTTTGACTCCATTCCTACCCAGATTTAAGAGATTGGCTGCCAGTGCCAATGCAAATTTCTCACACTGAGCTAAGTTTACAAAGTTGCTTGTTTACAAAAATGTTTACTTTATTTTTTGTTGCACTAATAGAAGTATTGTTTAACAATTTGTATGCATTATGAGGTGCATTATTTGTTCCCTTTTTGCACTTTTGAAATACAATGTGTGCAAGTTTATGTGCAATAGCAGCTGTTCACAACACTGAATGTATTTTTCTTTGAGTGGTTATGAAGGTAAATCATTTACACCTAATATATTAAGATTGTGACTTTAAGTATTTATTTTTATGCTTCTTGTTGCTTTTATTGATGTTGAAAGGTTTGACATTTGAATAATTTGCACTAAAATGAAATAACATACTTGAATGAATTTCAACAAATTCAGTTGAATACATTTAAAGATAAAGATTTTATTGTCAAAGGTTTTATTGTCAATTTGTTGACATGGTTACAATTTAATAAAAGGAAAGAAAACTGAATTATTGCCGGGTGTTTTTTCATGTCCGGACCCTCGTTTACTGGGCTGATCGGGTTAGTGGACCTCTTGCCAATTTAGTTGGGGACCCCTGCTCTATAACGTTACAATAACCAATTTTAATTGAACAACTCTCTGTAGCAAATAGTAGTAATAAAAAAAATCTCACCTCTACAACAGCTTACGAAACCACCAACTCCAACTCGTCTTCGGAGATGCATTTTCTTTTAAGGCCTTTTTCAGAACGGAATTTCCCCTCTGCATACCAAGCTCTGATAAACGATATGAAATTTCCGTGTCTGTGTGTCCATCTTCATACGCTCTTTATAACGTCTTCATAAGCTAATAAACTCATTGTAACGAGCTACCGACTAACTAGACTGTATTTAAATTACGCGGGATATACAGTTTTCGTAGTGTCTGCACTCATACGCACTGCGCGCCCCCTTCGAATTTCCGGTAAAATCCAATGGTACAATCTTTTCCTATATGGGGAGGCTGCAGACCTGGAGCCGATAGATATACGCCCCAGCGGTTTTACGCCCCTGCTGTTCCAGATGCGTCCAGTAGGGGGATATACTGCGAAATAACACCATTAAATCGATGCTCAAAACTTACACATTAATAACCTTCCCGTTCATAGACTTTGCCCAATTGTGTGTTTTTTGTTAATTTAAATATAAACTTTACAGTGTAGATCTGCACTATGGATTAAAATATCTGTAGATATTCAGTTGGGCTTCACTCTCTTCACTCGGCCTACAGAAGACTATTTGTTTTTGTGAATTAAAAAATTAATAATACACATAGTTGAATCAGATGACAAGTAATGATATATGACCTACTGTAGAATAGTTCATTGCATATTGAATATAGAATATATTTTTATAATATAGAATATTTTTATATACAGGAGACAGAGTGAAATATGTTGTTGTGAATTTATATAAAGTTACATTTAGATATTAACCATATTTAGCCTATTAGACATACAGCACCGTGTAATCATATGGATCCTCGATGAAATATCTACTGTACTATTCGCTATTGGTCATCATACAGCAAAACAGTGTCCTACATAGTATTTTATGAAGACAAACACAATGTATCCCTTTTCTAAAATTCCAAGGGCCATTTAGAAGAAATAGACAACATTGTTGTTCACAAAAACATTATTTATCAACACCATTTATGAATTATGATGACTCCTGTAGAAGACTTCCCTATGGCTTGCCACTCTTCTTTAACTGTTTTTCTATCCTCCTGTCAAAGTGTTTCTGCTCACTGATTTAAAACATTAAAAAAAAGGACATCCATGGTGAATTTGATTTTGTCAAATTCACACGCAGCAGGACTCACTGTTAAATTTTGTATTGAATACTTAATTTTTTATCACAGGTGCTTTGGTACATTTCTCCGATCACTACTGAAATTCTCATAACTACTTTTGAACAAATTGCCAATGCTTTGGTAAATTCATGCAACTGATTATGAATTGCCTTGCTGCTTCCTAATTTATCAATTCATTATTTCCTTAGTGAAATTCTAAATACACCTCCGCAATTCATCAATTCAGGACACATTTACAAAATAAAGTCTAATAGAAATGTATTGAAAACATGCTTGACAGTTTATAGTCAACCATTTTGCATTTAATGACTTATGCAAGGAACTAATGCCTATGTTTTGAGAAGTATGACAATTCAACAGAGAAATAGTATAATAGGCCTATATTTTGATCAACATGACATAAAGAGTTGATAATGTAGGAAACAGCAGACAGTTGTACATTATCAATTGCATGAATGAACTGAAGCATTTGCAATTTGTATAAAATAATGAGAAATTGCTTTTATGATGTGCACAAGTGACAAGATGATGTGATTTCAGTTGTGATCTGAGAAATGCATCAAAGCAAATAAGATAAACTATAAGACTTATTGGAGACCCTGCAGAATCACTGCCCAGATAGCAACATTGTTTTGGCCCGGATCCGGCCCACATCTGGCACTTGTGGAATGCGGATCTGGCCCACATGCGGCGTGGAATGACGGCACTTGGGCGGACCGCTCCTGTTTGCCAGATCTGGGCCACAAGCAGGCCATAGCAATGCCACATGTCAGCCAAGAGCAAAGAAATAAACCAGAACTGGACCTTATCTGAGCCACAAAGTCTGTGTATATTAAATATGAAGTCATCTCAGCCTTAATAAGCCTGTTAACAAGCAGAATCACTGAAGGAAAGAAGAGAACAGAAAAAGAGACGAGCAGAAACACAAGAACTACAACTGACTTCAGACACAGTCTAATATTAAATCAACTGAAGAGAAAAGAAGACATTAAATCTGTGAAGATCTCAGCAGAGGAGGATTAAACAACTCCACAAACAGCATTACCAGCTTCACTTATTACTGACCAGACTGACTTTATTTCTGTCAGACGTCTACAGAAGTTTTTATTGAGAATTAACAGAGGTTTAACTCTAATGTGTTTCATTTAAAGTCACCATAACAGTGATTCATGTTTCCATTAGTTGGGCTCTTAACTCTTATTATACCTATTATCTTTTTGGCTGCTATGACAGTGTGTTTGTCAAACACATTTGCATCAGCAAAGAAAGCTGAAGTGAAATGAGATCAGGTGATGATGGTTACCTGGTGATGATTTTATAGTCATCATGAATTAGCCTGTTTCACTGATGTCTTTGTAATCTAACAATTGTGTTGATCCAGTAATATTGTTACATCACAAACCCTGTGTTACTGCAGCATGAGATCCAGCAATATAATAACAATAAGTTAGAAGACTTTATCAAGCATGAGCACGAAAGAGTCAGTTTAATATGACACACACAGACATCAACAATCAGCGTATGAATCTCAACAATGGTGACAATCACAAATATTTAGATAAACAGATTAATTCAGAACATCACTGAAAAGCTAATAATTCATAACAAAAACAACAGCAAAAAATAAAAGCAAATATTTAGAATCAAACAAAATTATAGGACAATTCAGCTGCATAATTTATTCATGTTGCAATGCATGCTGGGAGTTTTGTACTATGCTGGTACCCAGCATGCATTGCAGCAAAGTACATTTGATTGTCACCATTGTTGTGATTTATACGCTGATTGGTGATGTCTGTGTGTGTCATATTAAACGGACTTTTTCGTACTCATGTTTGATAAAGTCTTCTAACTGATTGTTATAATATTGCTAGATCTCGTGCTGCAGTAACACAGTAAATATTAAATATTAATGGATCAACACAATTGTTAGAGTCCAAAAAACATCAGTGATTAAAGGTTATTTCATGATGATTATTAAAACCATCATCACCTGATCTCGTTTCACTTTAGCTTTCTTTGCTGCTGCAAATGTGTTTGACAAACACACTGTCACAGCAGCCAAAAAAGACGTAAGATATACTAAGAGTTAAGAGCCCAACTAATGGAAACACTGATCACTGTTATGGTGACTTAAAAAAGAAACACATTACAGTTAAAACTCTGTTAATTCTCAATAAAAACTTCAGACGTCTGACAGAAATAAAGTCAGTCTGGTTAGTAATAAGTGAAGCTGGTAATGCTGTTTGTGGAGTTGTTTAATCCTCCTCTGCTGAGATCTTCACAGATTTAATGTCTTCTTTTCTCTTCAGTTGATTTCATCTAAGGCTGTGGCTGAAGTCAGTTGTAGTTCTTGTGTTTCTGCTCGTCTCTTTTTCTGTTCTCTTCTTTCCTTCAGTGATTCTGCTTGTAAACAGGCTTATTAAGGCTGAGATGACTTCATATTTAATATACACAGACTTTGTGGCTCAGATAAGGTCCAGTTCTGGTTTATTTCTTTGCTCTTGGCTGACATGTGGCATTGCTATGGCTTGCTTGTGGCCCAGATCTGGCAAACAGGAGCGGTCCGCCCAAGTGCCGTCATTCCACGCCGCATGTGGGCCAGATCCGCATTCCACAAGTGCCAGATGTGGGCCGGATCCGGGCCGAAACAATGTTGCTATCTGGGTGTAGACCCCCTAAGAGTCACAGACCACATAAAAGAAAGTTATGAGAACACAAACTGCCTTTTTAATTTGAGTTTCATATCTGTGGGTATTTCATTTAAAAAAAATAAATAAAATAAATAAATAAATAAACATTAAAAAATGTAAAAAGGACATTCATGGTGAATTTGATCTTGTCACAGTGTGTGTGGATGTGCTGCCCAGAATTGATGTCAGGTGAGTGTGGATTGCATCAATTTGCTCCTGATCTTCAAGTACAACGGCACAGGCACTTGTTGGTGGAACACTTTTGGAAAAAGTGTCAAGACACTTTGATTTCTTTTGGCCACTGATGATGAACTGTGCAGAGAAAATTGAAAATGACATTAAAAACATGTCCATGTATGTAATGTAAGTCCTCTGTAAGTCATTTATTTACTAGATAAGCTATTGGTTTGGAGATAGTTAGATCATCTCATTTATAAGAAACAACTCAAACCAGAAAGGAGTAAACAGAGGAAGAAGAGGCCATCTCACGCAAGATAAAGACAAGCAACAAAAGAAAATGCAAAAGAAAATTAATTTTGAAAGTGACTAGGGCAGCTAAACTTACACGTGGTTAGCTAAGTTTAAGCAAGACAGAACATCAACCTGGCCGTCCAGAACTTTTTGCTCTATCAAGCTAATCGTTTATAAATAATAAATGTTGCTTCATGGCTAAACAACAATAACTTTAGCAGATTATTTAATATACCTCAATTCGTGTCGCTGTACAGGCTCCCCCTACTGGACGCATCTGGAACAGCAGGGGCGTGAAACTGCTGGGGCGTAAAACTGCCTGGGGCGTATATCTACCGGGCTCCAGGTCTGCAGCCTCCCCATACTCATCTTTTCCGGTGTCTGGGCGGAGCTTACTTGAATATTCAGGAGTTTCCTGTTTTGTGTTATTGAAAATATTAGTGTTACTCTCTTCATGGCTATAATCACATAAAGTGATTGTGTCTGTGTTTCAATGTTGAATGAAGTTAAACTTATTTTTTTTGGTAGCATAACTGTTGTAGGCTATTCTCAATTGTTTGTACACAGTGAATATAATTTAATGATTAGTGGCCTATCGTTTGTAATATGATGAGCCAACAGACATCATGTTTTTTTTATTATTATTATTTTTTTTATTCTAATTTGCATTGATGGTCTTTTAGTAATTTAATTTGATGACTTGATATACTTGGTATGAATGTAGGCCTATCTGTGGTGGCATAATAAAGTTTTAGATTTGTGATTTTTTTTTTTTATTTGTCCTTTGATAGCATGCATAACTTCAACCAGACATAAGTATTAAACACAATGAGAAAAGTTTATGTTTTTTTACATGTATAAATGCATTATGTTAAAGTTTGGGCACCCCTGACAAATCATAATTTCAATTAATAATCAACTGGCCTTTCAAAGCAGTAACTTCATTTGGATATAATTTATATGGAAACAGTAACATTTCAGTTCTAAAACAACATTTATTGAATCAACAGTAACAATGCAATGTGAATCATAACAAAAACAGAGAGGTGCAAAAATTTGGGCACCCAAATGGAATAATTACATCAATATTTAGTAGATCCTCCTTTTGCTGAAATAACAGCCTGAAGACGTTTATAGCCACTGATATGTTCACAAATTCTAGTTGCAGGTATTTTGGATTCTCCCTTGCAAAATGTCTCCAGTTCAGTCAGGGTTGATGGTTTCCGAGTGTGGAAAGCCCGCTTCAGATCATTCTATCGATTTTCGATGATGTTATAGCCTGGGGACTGGGATGGTCATTCCAGAACATTGTATCTGTGTCTGTGCATGAATTCCTTGGTAGATTTGGAACAATGCTTTGGATCAATTGTTCTGCTGAAAGAACCAACCCTGGCACAACTTCAACCTTTTGACTGATTCTTTAACATTGCTCAAGAATCTTCTGATACTGGGTGGAATCCATGCGACCCTCAACTTTGACAAGGATTCCATGACCTGTGCTTGCCAACAGAGCCCTATAGCATGGTTCAACAATTTGTACAATAAAGAGCAGGTTCTTCTCCTGTGATGCTGTGTCCTTTTTCTGCCATGCAAAGTGCTTCTGATTGTGACCAGAATCTTAGTTTATCTGTCCACAGCACATTGTTCCTAAATCATTCTGGCTTGTCAAGATGAGCCTTTGCATAACTCAAACAACTCATGCTTGTTACAGTATAAGCTTTTTTCACATCACCCTTCAATTGAGCTGTGCACTAGTGTACAATAACTATCAGCAGCAATATGTTCTTGGAGCTGCTTGGAGGTGCTATGTGGTTTGTCTGTGACTATTCTAATTCTTCACCTTTGCCTATTTTTTTTCACATCTTATTTCACAAGGACGGTTTCTGTGGCCTTCCATTCTGTAACAATTTTTCTGACTGTCGAGACAGAGACCTTAAACCTTTTTAAAAAACTTTGTCTATCCTTCTCCTAATTCATAATGATGAATAATCCTAGTTTTTAAGTTGTTGAGTTCTTTTGAGGTTCCCATGTTGTTTACCAGTAAGGAGAAGCACAACTAAATTAGCTACTTTAAATAAAACAATTTCATGATTTGTTGCACTTCTGTTTGCAGTGTAAAGTTTATTGAGCCAATCAAATTTTTTTGGGTGCAGTCAATAGTATTAAGTGACTAAGCATGCAATTGAAAGGGTGCCCAAACTATTTGCAAAGCTGATTTTATTGCAATACTGCTACACTTAAGCATTTTTGTCTGAAAAACATCCCATTCTAGCTTACGACAACAATTAAAATGTTAAAATTATTATAAGTGGTTAAATTGATCAACCACAAACCTAAAAATTACTAATGGTTTTTATTTTATTTACAAATGTATATGGAGAAGACATGATTGGCAAAAGTATGAGGATTGTTGTTAATAATATGGTAATTTGACATAGGCTATGCACACTGCTGTGATTGTTCTCTTAGTTTTACATTGCTTGCTCAGTTGGTAAGCAAACTTATCTAAATCCTAAAGTGAAGTTTTTTTATTTCTTTAGTATCAAAAACCATTCCCAAGCTTTTTCCCCCAAAAACGATGCATTTAGTTTAGAAAATGAAAAAAACATTAACATTCAAAATTATTTTGCACGGTGAATCAGGATTAGTTTTTTTTTTAGGTCCATTTAACCTATATGTAGCCTACACAGAGAGTGTTAATTCAACACTAGGGATTTTGCTGATATTCACAAAGAAATGTTTTAGTTCTATTCTAAAGGCTTTTTAACAATTAAAATGTTCACATAAATAATAAATAGACCAATGTAGTAATTTGCACATTTAATCTAAACATCAAAGATAAAAGTAAATCATAAGAGTTTAAATTTTAATAATATTAAAAAAGAGCTACATTTATTTTAACAAACACATTAACACACAAGGGTCTTGGGATCCCAGACCAATCTAAGTTTGGTCTGCTCATGCAATCCCAGTCACACCAGCCTTTGCAACTGACAGATTTAATCAAATATTCAAATAAAACATAATAAAATAACATTTACAACAAACATGTATTATTAAAACTGTAAATAGCCTACACTCTCATGTTCAAAACAAAGTGAAAAATAAAACTATATCCTTTGTCTAGTGTAGCTAGAGATATATTTATTGACTCAAGTCATCTTCTTTGGAAAATAATCAAGGTTATTATACACATCACCTGCAGTGGGCATGGTGACCAGTTTGAGAACCAATATTAGGTTTAAATCTATGTTAAAGGACTTTACAATAATATTACACAATGGAGGTGCACTCTAAAAAGAGATGTGTTAAAAAACAACACACAAGATGTGTTGATGGCATTTTGACACATGTTGTGTAGATTTTTAACACACAATGTGTGTTAAAATGTAACTCTGGAAACACTCTAAAAAGAGATGTGTTAAAAAACAACACACAAGATGTGTTGATGGCATTTTGACACAATGTGTGTTAAAATGTAACTCTGGATAGAATAGCACTGGGTGGAGGGCAGTTTTTATGAAAAAAAAATATAGGTATATTTTATTTGGTATCCCATAAAATGCTCTAAAATAAATAAAGCAATATATTCAAATAAATAAATTAAATCTTAATTCATGAAAACTTAAAGATTAACGGTTGTTTTTTTTCAGCCAATCACATCATGCCTCTTTTTCAATGTCTTTTTCAAATGCTGCTTTCACTTGTTATTAATAACCAGATTAACTTTATTTCTGTCAGACTCTACAGAAGCTCTTATTGAGAATTAACAGGTTTTGGTGTTGAAGATTCATTGAATGTTTCATTTAAAGTCACCAGAATCGTGATTAGTGTCAGCTTTATTTGAGCTATTGACTCTTTAACATTAGTTTTCTCTGATTGCTGTAAATGTGTATTTAATTTAACACATTTGAAACAGCAGAAATAATCATGAGAAAAATATGCTCAGATGATAATATTATCATCGTGAACATGTAAAATTGTTCATCTGAAGCTCAGAAAGAGATTAATATTTGAAAGATGAGTGTAATACATAATAGATTAGCATAATGCAATTAGCTTAAAATTAATTTTTAAATACACAGTTTGTACAGAATCTTACAGTCTAAGGTATCAAGCAGACATCAAGAATCAGCGTATGAATCTCAACAATGGTGACAAACAAAATGCTTCATGCAGCAATGCATGCTGGGTGCCACAATAGTGCAAATCTCATCCATGACTCCCAGCATGCATTGCGGCATGAAGCTTTGCATTTGTCACCATTGTTGAGATTCATACGCTGATTCTTGATGTCTGTGTTTGACTAGTTTCTGCTGCAGATTAAAATTTTCAGAAAACATTTATTTTATTATTCTGCACTGCTGGATAGCATGATGTAGTGTTACAAGATCATTATAACTAACAGTACATAAATAAATTAAATGCACACCATCCATTTACTCATAAACCTGATCAGATCTGCACTTGTTGATTATGACATCATCAAGAAACATCTGATCATCTTTTCACTCGCCTTACCAAAAGTATTTTTTTAAAATACAGTTACAGCAAGAGAAACACTAAAAGAAGAGTAAAGAATCAAGAGCTCAAATAAAGGAGCCATTAATCACGATTCTGGTGACTTCAAATAACACATTCAGTGAAACATCAACATCTAAACCTCAGTTAATTCTCAATAAGAGCTTGTCTATGTAGATTCATGATGTCTAAACCATCCAAATGTTCAAACAAACTCTTTATTAAACGTCACTGGACTCCATAAACACAAGTTAACAATACGTTTCAGTGTTCATCCAAACACTCAGTTGTAAAAACACAGGAAGTAACTCTGGCAAATACACACCGACTACAGTCACATGTGACACATATCTGACACAAGTTGTGTAACTATAACACATTAGTGTGTAAAAGGTTTCAACACCCTTCTGTGTAAGAGGAATAACACATTAGTTGTGTTAAAGGTAACACAAAATGTGTAGTCCTTATAAACACAGAGATGTGTTAAGAATCGACACAGGTTGTGTGTTAAATTTGACACAACATGTGTTGTCCCTGAGCACACACACTACATGTGTTAAAATCTACACTACATGTGTTAAAATCTACACAACATGTGTTGTCCCTGAGCACACATACTACATGTGTTAAAATCTACACAACATGTGTCATTTTTAACATCTCTTTTTACAGGTTGTGTTGTTTTCAACTCCTCATTTTGAGTGCCGACACTCACCATCACTGTGAATGGTATGCAGTGTTTGCTATGTTCTCAAACAAACAGGCCAGTGGAAATACAAGTTATTTATATACAATATTTTGTCAGTTGCTTCATTTTAATAAAATTCAAAGTGCAAACTCGGTTACCCTTTATTTCTTCATGAACTTTTGTCAAAAGCAGCATTATCAATTAGGGGTTGAAGTGTGAATAACTGAATAATGTCCAGTACAGTGAGTCTGTCCAGTCATTGAGCTTGAAACATTGTGTTGTACTTTGTGTGCACATGCATTCTGTACTCGACTATTGATTAAACGGTTAATATTTTTGCATCTGGCCCTTTCGCTTTATTTTTTAAAATGACACAATTTGTGTGTTAAAATGACTTACACATTTATTGTGTTAAATTTGACACAACATGTGTTGTCCCTGAGCACACTCACTACATGTGTTAAAACTGACACAACATGTGTCATTTTTAACACATCTCTTTTTAGAGTGTGTGCACTTAAATCTATTAGAAATTCGACATTTTAAGATATAACGTTACCATATAAGAATGGGACTGTCATGCCACTATCTTATGCCGTTTTACTCTTTATTTGATTAATAGCTATATTCTAATGTTCCAAATATAATTGCGTTCTAATAATTCAGCTATAAACAATCATTATTTGATTAAATCTTGACTAATACCGGTTTGCGTTAACTTTTATTTTGAATTTCTTTAAACTGGTGCTCCGCCTCTTACTTCTTAACCCTCTTGCTTTATGCCGTACTATGATACCGTGCTGGGGAAACAGCAAAAAACATTGTGCTTTGCGAGTTATTCATCGCGTGTCGGTAAACGGGGTGTACCACATTTTGCTTTGCCGATTGCTAAACGTGATTGGCAAACGGTTTGCCAGAATATACCCTGACCCAAATGGACAGCAGTCCACAGAGTAAGTGATTATTTTAAACATGACACATGTATAGTAAACTGCTTGTAGCCTTCTCCTCTCTAGTAGTTATACACAGCAAAATCCCCAGTGTTAAATTAACACTCCTCAGTGTTTATATGTGTCCACACTACAGGGTGTTAAAAATTAACACTGAAGCAGTGTTGAAGTTAATGAGATAATTAAGTTAACACTGAAGCAGTGGTGAAGTTAATGAGATAATTAAGTGATTAATTAAGTGATGATTGGCCATTAGTGGTGACACCTGATGATAACAAGCAGACTCACTGAAGGAAAGAGAAACAAGAACAGAAAAAAGAGAAACACAAGAACTACTGACTTCGAGCCATTATTGCACTTATTATTTTACCAGTTTGACTTTATTTCAGTCATACATCTACACACGGTCTTATTTAGATTTAACAGAAGTTTAGACGGTAATGTTTTATGGAATGTTTCGTTTCATGTCACCATTATGGTGGTCAGTGGTTGCTTTAGTTGGGCTCTTGACCATTTATTTTTTAACATTAGTATTTCTCTGGCTGCTCCAACTCTGTGCTTATAGAGCATATGTGTTGTGGCAAGAGAAACTATGATTTGGGCTGTGTTTCCTGAAAACATCGCAAGCCTAATTTGATCGTACAGACCATATGTTGCAGTTGGTCTGCAATCAAGTAAGGCTTAAGATGCTTTTGGAAATTCAGCCCTGGTTATGTTTCAATGATGAAATTACTAGTGACCTGATGTTACCCAGCATTATAAACTGGTTATCTAATTGTTTTATTAATTTTTCACTACAGTAGTTACTTCCAGCAATGTTTTAAAGATCTGAAGATTTTAAAATCACACACTGACATCAAGAATCTAGATATGAATCTCAACAATGGTGACAATCAAACAAATGCTTCATGTTGCAATGCATGATGGGAGCCACCAATCAGAACGCATCAATGGCTGACATCATGCATTGCAGCATGAATAAATTATGCAGCTGAATTGTCCTGTAATTTTCATTGTTTTCTTCTGTTGGCTTTTATTTTGCTATTGTTTTGTTCTGACTTTAGTAGCTTGTTTTGTGATGTTCAGAGTTGATCTGTTCGTCACTAGTTTGTTTATTGTCACCATTGTTGAGATTCATATCCTGATTCTTGATGTCTGTGTGTTTAAACACAATAACTTCTTTGCTCAAAGTATTTTCAAAATGTTTCATATTGCTGTTGGATCTCAAACTGTAGAATCTCAGAGCTACAATCACCAATACTAAAACAAGACATCAAGCATATAGTCAAAGACTCTCACATCAGTGAATCAGGACACTACATGATGATGTTTTTATCATCAAAACATATTGTGAGCAGGTCATGTTTTCTCTTGCAGTAACAGATGTGCTTTATAAACACAGAGTTGTAGCAACCAGAGAAAAACTAATATTAACAAAATGAAAAGTGTCAAGAGCCCAACTAAAGCAAACACTGACCACCAAAATGGTAACTTGAAAAGAAAAATCCCATAAAATATTACCGTCTAAACTTCTGTTGACTCTCAAGAACTTTTGTCGATGTATGACAGAAATAAAGTCAAACTGGTAATAATAAGTGCAACAATGTGTAATGACTCGAAGTCAGTAGTTCTTGTGTTTCTCTTTTTTCTGTTATTGTTTTTTCTCTTTCCGTCAATGATTCTGCTTATTAACATCAGGTGTCACCACTAATAGCCAATCATCACTTAATTAATCACTTAATTATCTCATTAACTTCAACACTGCTTCAGTGTTAACTTAATTATCACATTAACTTCAACACTGCTTCAGTGTTAATTTTTAACACCCTGTAGTGTGGACACATATAAACACTGAGGAGTGTTAATTTAACACTGGGGATTTTGCTGTGTACTAAAACTCCTGAGTCAAAAGAACTCGGTGAGAGAAATATAGCTAGCTTAGCCCTCAGTCATTTCATTTTACAGGTAACGATAACAGCGATTTTTATTTTAGTTTGCTTGTTCATGCTAAACAGGTTGAATTCAACATGAGGTTATACTAACGTTAGAGGAGGCTAACGTTATTTGAACCGTAGTCTATATACAGCTTCTCAGCATCTATCTTACAACCGAATAAATTATGTATGTTTCAGACGTAGTACCGTCTTTCTGGGCCCATATTCCAGTTTTTCAAAGTAACTTAGTCCTCCGGTGCAAAATGCTCTTCGCAAACACAATACTGTTTGATTTTGTAGAGAGGCGTTGAAGTACAGATCTCCAGAGCAGCTAGCCATTTATTTCTCAGTTCCACATTCGATGGATATCTGTGAAACATTACATTCGTGTATGTCCTTTGCTTGTTCTCACAACCTTTTGCTACGCAGATAATTACCATGTTTGCTGTAACTGTAGCTGTAACTTCTCAAAAAAACAACAATCCAAAAGCGAAGACACTCGGTGCAGGTCACGCGTGTTATTCTTCTTCTTCTGTGTTTTGACTCGTTGCACGCCGGTATGTTGACGGAGGTCGTGGAATTTCACGTGTTGCGTGATATCTCTGCGCCCAAGTAGCCTAAGTAGCTGTGCTTCGCCTGTGCTTCCCCCTAATATAGTCCCAAGTCAATATCTGCCTAGGAAATCGCCTAGTATTAATCTGCATTGCTATTTGTACTCGTTGTGAATACGCAGGCCACAAGAAGTAATAACGTGTTTTTTTTTTTGTTGTTTTTTGTTTTTTATCACTTTTACTCAGGACATGCTAGCTGGCAACAAAGGATTCCATTCATTGTGCTAAGCTAAGCTAGCACCGACCCTGTCAAACTAAAACAATGCATGCACTGAGACAAAAATGCATTTACCCACCAATCTAAATGTATGAAAGAATGTGAATAAGCCCTATATAAAAAAACGGTGGAGTGTTCCTTTAAATGAATATGTTAAATGAGTAGATAGATAGACAGATGAATGTGAAGTATGACATTGATTTATGTGGAACTAATGTGATGCAATCATGTAAATCAGCACTCAATATATGTTTATTAATGTATTATACAGCTCAAACTGAAGAGCAGAATTGCAGTGCCAAGGTCATGGGGTCATAATCACTGTCTTTCCTAAATGTCAAACCAAACCGATACTTCCTAAATCTTTTTAGCGCAATTTTCCACCGGACAAAATTGCGATTAACAACTCATGATTTCTGTTCTGTTCTGTCTGTGCGCACCAATCTTGCACTTCTATCTACTCCTCAACCAGACCACCTAGAGACTTCGGGTTTTCGGCATTATGTTAAGGAAGGTCTAATCTCAGGAACGCACAAAAAAAATCCAGGAAAAGATTTTGGATTTCCTAGAAATTCCAGAAAAAATTCAGTTTTTTGCAAATTTCTCAGCAACCATAATAGCTATCGACTTGAAACAAATTGCAATCGATAGCTTCTAAAATTTACAATAATATTAGAAAAAAAGAATTGATCAAAGATATTTCCTTTATGCTTCAAAAATTAATTAAAACTTTATATGAAGGGAAATAAGAAAAAAATATTGCCTTTTCACCTATAAAACTATTGTTCCACAGAAATACGTAAGGAAGGTATTCACAAGAGTCATGAGCACAATTAATTCCACTGAATTACGGCAAGAAATCAATGAAGGTATCGATCAAGATTTGGAGAAGGAGCAAGAATATATGAGAAAACGAAAAGAGGTTGTTGCAAAATAAATGGAAGAACGTTCAGCAAAGCGACAAAAGATGGCGACATCCACACCAACGGCTTCCTCATCAGGCGTATCTGATTTCTACGATGACTCGTGGCTTTCAGAGGATGTTTTGGCAAATATCTCGAAAGCAGAAGAAGAGTTTACAAAGTCACAAGCCAATAGTCAAGCAGAAAAGAAGGAAGAATCTGAAGAGGACAAAGCAGAAAAGGAAGCTGATACAGAGAAAATCGAGGATATTAAGTGAACACACACTCAAAAAAAAAATTGTGTCTAAAAATAAGATTTATGTATTTTAATTGCATAACAAATTTCCATGCATTTGGATTACATACACAGCAAAAAGTCCAGTGTTAAATTAACTCTCCTGGGAGTTTATATGGCTCCAGAGTCAGTGTTAAAATATGAGTGTTAAATTAACACTCAAGAGTGTTAAAGTTAATGAGATAATTAAGTGATTGTTTGAGTGATAATTGACCAATATTGAAGACACCTGATGTTAGCAAGCAGAATCACCAAAGGAGAAAATCGAATTTTTTAAGACACCGTTATGGTGGTCAGTGTTTGCTTTAGTTGGGCTCTTGACCCATAAAGCATTAACTTTAAATTTTGTTTGGCTGTTGTATCTGAGTTATAACTCTCAGATGAACAAGATAAAAGGTGATCAGGTGGTGTTGGTTATGATTTGATAATCATAATTTGACCTGAATATCAACTCTCATTTAGAGAGTCAGATTTACCTTGTTGATTACAGCAGCCTGTGATTCTACAGCAAATGATTTTTATCATTATCAATATAATCCAAAATATTTCTTAAAAATTGTTATTATAAAAATACTTAGAAAATTACTTTATTTAGACATACTGACATCAATAATCAGCCTGTCAATCTCAACAATGGTGACAATAATAAAGCATGTTGCAGTGCATTCTGGGTGCCACCAATCAAAACTCATTCATGGCTCCCATCATGCATTGCGGTATGAATAAATTATGATCTGAATTGTCTTACTAATTTCCTTTCCTAATTGAATATTCTGTTTGTCACCATAGTTGAGATTCATACACTGATTCTTGATGTCTGTATGTGCCTAAAAGAAAGATTTTGTTTTATCAGAACAACTTTTAAGAAATCCTTTAGACTAGTTAGAAAAAAAGATTGTATGCTGTAGAATCACAGTGATGCTGTAATCAACAATATACATTTAAGTCAGAGATTAGACTCTAAATGAGATCAGTGATTCAGGTGAAACTATGATTATGTCAAAACATAACCAACAAAACCTGATCAACTTTCTCTTTGTTTATCTGGCAGTTATAACTTAGATACAACAGCCAAAGACAATCTAATGTTTACAGTTTATGGGTCAAGAGCCCAACTAAAGCAAACACTGATCTCCATAACGGTGTCTTAAAAAATTAGATTTTCTCCTTTGGTGATTCTGCTTGCTAACATCAGGTTTCTTCAATAATGCTCAATCATCACTAAATTAATCACTTAATGAGCTCATTAACTTTAACACTCTTGAGTGTTAATTTAACACTCATATTTTAACACTGACTCTGGAGCCATATAAACTCCCAGGAGAGTTAATTTAACACTGGACTTTTTGCTGTGTAGTTTTAACATAAACCAATCAATAATCTGAATGTGATTCATATTTTTAAGTCATATCTAAATGAAACAGATAAGATTTATGTAATTGTATTAATAAACTGAATGTGATTTATATTTGTCAGTCGTATGTAAATGAAACAGGTAAGATTTATGTAATAGTACACAGAAAAACGCCCATGTTAAATTAACACTCCGTTAATGAGCTCAGTGTTCATATGTGTGCACACTACAGAGTTAAAGCGGTGTTGAAGGTAATGAGATAATTAACTGATGATTGAGCATTAATTATGAACACCTGCTGTTAACAAGCAGAATCACTGAAGGAAAGAGAAACACAAGAACTACAACTGACTTCAGACACAGTCTTAGATGAAATCAACTGAAGAGAAAAGAAGACATTAAATCTGTAAAGATCTCAGCAGAGGAGGATTAAACAACTCCACAAACAACATTACCAGCTTCACTTATTACTAACCAGACTGACTTTATTTCATTTCCGTCTGAAATCAATAGTTGTATTTTAAAGTCACCATGATGGTGGTTAGCGTTTGCTTTAGTTGGGCTCTTGACCATTGACTCTTTAATATAAAATTTTCTCTGGCTGCTATAATTATGTGTTTATAAAACACGTTTGTTGCAGTGAAAAAGCCAAGAGAAAATGAGATCAAGTGATATTGGCTGTTTATTGATGAAGGTGTAATCATCATATTGTAGCCTGAATCACTTATCTTTTTCATTGTCTAATGCTTTGATTATTGGGGTTATGTGATTTTGTTTTATTTATTATAGTAGCTGTGTGACCTGACAGCATTAGATCCAACAGTTAATCAAATAATATAAAGAATTTTAAAAACATTTAGTGCATTAAACTTTCTCTTCTACATTATTACTTAGACATCAAGAATCAGTGTATGACTCTCAACAATGGTGACAATCAATGAAATGCTTCATACTGCAGTGCATGCTGGGTACCACCAATCAAAACTCACCCATATCTCCCAGCATGCATTGCGGCATTAATAAATAATGCATCAGGATTTTTTGTATCTTTTGTCACCATTGTTGAGTTTCTTGATGTCTGTGTGAGTTTAAGTAATGCCATAGATGAAAGGTTTTTGTGCACTAACTATAAAAAAAAATATATATATATTTATTGTTTGATAAACAACACTGTTAGATTTCATGCTGTAAAATCAAATGGCTTCTGTTATGAATAAAACAATATTAAAAAGCATTAGACACTGAACAAGATCACCGAATGAGGCAATTACATGATGATGACTTTGTCGTCATTATTATCAACAAACAGCCAACATCACCTGATCTCTTTTTCTCTTGGCTTTTTTGCTGCAACAAACATGTTTTATAAACACATAATTATAGCAGCCAGAGAAAATGCTATATTAAAGAGTCAATGGTCAAGAGCCCAACTAAAGCAAACGCTAACCACCATCATGGTGACTTTAAAATACAACTATTGTTTTCATTCAAACGGAAATGAAATAAAGTCAGTCTGGGGTGCGTTTCCCGAAAGCATCGTTAGCCAACTATGGTCGCAAGTTCATCGCAATGTCCATTGAACTCTATTGGTAACGACGGAACTTGCGACCATAGTTGGCCAACGATGCTTTCGGGAAACCCACCCCTGGTTAGTAATAAGTGAAGCTGGTAATGCTGTTTGTGGAGTTGTTTAATCCTCCTCTGCTGAGATCTTCACAGATTGAATGTCTTCTTTTCTCTTCAGTTGATTTCATCTAAGACTGTGGCTGAAGTCAGTTGTAGTTCTTGTGTTTCTCTGCTCTTCAGTGATTCTGCTTGTTAACAGCAGGTGTTCATAATTAATGCTCAATCATCACTTAATTATCTCATTAACTTCAACACCGCTTTAACTCTGTAGTGTGCACACATATGAACACTGAGCAGTGTTAATTTAACATGGGCATTTTTCTGTGTACTATTACATACATCTTACCTGTTTCATTTACATATGACTGACAAATATAAATCACATTCAGTTTATTAATACAATTACATAAATCTTATCTGTTTCATTTATGTAAGGCTTAAAAATATGAATCACATTCAGGAGTATTGATTGGTTTATGTTAAAACTATGTAAACCAAATGCATGGGAATTTGTTATGCAATTAAAATACATAAATCTTATGTTTAGACAATTTTTTTTTTGAGTGTACGGTAAGCCGATATTTTTTTGTGTGTGTTCGCATTTCTACATTGTTTCCACGTAACGTTATTTGGTTTGATTTTGCGGCTTACTACCGCGGCCGCGCAAGCAATTCACTCTGTTCCACCTGTTTAACGTTACCAAGTAACTTAACTAAGATATTTCACATAATAGGCAACATTTACCATGTTATTTGCATGACGTGCTTTTGATATATATATTTTTCGTTTCAGGCTTTGTAATCTGAAGATGGTCCAGTGCTAATGTAGCTAAGTGCTTTTAAGTAGTGTTACAGTTATAGTCTATGTGTATGTATAATCTATGTGGTAAAAAAATATGCTATCAAATGCTGTCAGTTCTGTGATCGTGCTTTTGAATCGTTGTCAGAATTTTGCTAGCACATGAAAATCCATATTCCTAATGTTGTTTTCAAATGTAGTATTCCTGATTGCCATGCCATGGTCCTACAACTACTCCCACAATTCAAAGAGAAGTTAGACGGTGTTATCCTTCAAGCAGATAAGTAGAGATTATTCAACAAATCTCATTAATCTGTAATATGTTTTATGTTTTGGTTCTGTTGATCATGGTTGTGCTGTCCTTTTTAAAAATTGTTTCAGGAATTTGCAACGCTGATGTCCAGCAATCTACATTTGCCAGAGAGTCCACGCCTTTTATTTCTTGGTATTTAAACATTAAAGGGGTAACGTTAGTTTAAACCTAAAATGAAAAGCCATAATTTACTCACCCCACTGCAAAATATGGTTTTCTTAATTTTGTAATTTTAATTTTTGTATTGTTTCCAGTCCAGATATTTAAAATTCTTACTTGAAGAAGCATTTAATAGACAAGTAAAAATTGTCTTGTTTTCTGAAAGAATAAGTCAAAATTAAGTGAGTTTATTTTTAAAACAAGCAAAATAATATGCCAGTGCGTTTTAGCGTTCTAACTATAATCAATTTAAATTTTTAGGTGACCATTTAATTCATATAACTATGAATAGACAACTACATCGAACCACAGTGGAACCCACAATAGTTATTTTAATTATTAATATTATTTATTAATTCTTTTTTTTTATTATTTTTTTTATTACAGGTCAATCTCTAAGCAACCAGTGCTGGATATTACGTTTGGAAGGTCAAGGTGTGTGTTTGAAAAGATCACAGCCTAACTTCATCATGGCCTGGCAGCGCTGTTTGCATCCTATAACTTCAGCTTGCAGTACAGGAAGAGGCAGCACCTTGAGTTTGTTCAGAGGTTAGTCATTAGCATATTTGCCATTCATATAAATATTAGACTGAATTGTGACTTGTCTTGACAGTATTTATTAAGATGACTACTGGTATGAGTAGTCAGAACACAAAAGTCTTGAGACAAAACAATGGCAGTCACATATTTTAAGATATTGTTATCAGTTAAATGATTTGTGAAAATTCTGTCATTAATTACTCACCCTCATGTTGTTCCAAACCTGTAAGACCTTTGTTCATCTTCAGAACACAAATTAAGATATTTTTGATGAAATCTGAGAGGTTTTTGAACCACCCATAGACAGCAACGTCTTTGCAACTTTCAAGGCCCAGAAAGGTAGTAAAAACATTGTTTAAACAATCCATGCAACTATAGTGGTGCAACCTTAATATTATGAAGCGATGAGAATACTTTATGTGCACAAAAAACCCCAAAATAACGACATTATTCAACAATCTCTTCTCTTTCACGTCATTCTGTTGACGTAGTGTAAACAGTGTCAAGTCACCTTCATTTATATAGTGCTTTTAACAATATAGATTGTTTCAAAGCAGTTTTACAGTGATGATAGGAAATTACAGTAACATAGATTTTGGGGTTATTTTGCGCACAAAAAGTATTCTCGTCACTTTATAATATTTAGGTTGAACCACTGTAGTTATATGTACTATTTACAGATTTTTTTTACCTCCTTTCTGTGCTTTGACAGTTGCAATGACATTGATGTGTGACATTGAAAAATGGAGGGACAGAAACCTCTCAGATTCCATCAGAAATATCTTCATTTGTGTTCCGAAGATGAACGAAAGTCTTGAGGGTGAGTAATAATGACAGAATTTTCATTTTTGGGTGCAAACATGCATTTTAGTCTGGTAAATGTCATGTTTAACATTATCATGTAGTCATGTATGCAATAAACATTGCAAGGCTTGCAATTACTCCATTGTTATTATTTCATTGTTTTTTTCTTCTTTCTTTTCTGCCTTTTAGACGCTTTCTTGACATCAATCCTGAACGTGGATCAAAAACAAAGAAAGGACAAGTTACTTCAAAGAAAACTGGCCAAGTTGTGCAAAAAAAAAAAAAAAAAGAACACCACTGTAAGCCTACAGGTGTCCTCACTTGTGCGAAAACTTGCAGACTTTGAATGGGATTTCGTTTGCACTTTTATGGACTTCAAAACAGAAACAGCAATTCACTGCCATTATAAAGCTTGGAAGAGCCAGGACATTTTTTAATAGAACTCTGATTGTATTCGTCTGAAAGAAGAATGTCATATACACCTAGGATGACTTGAGGGTGAGTAAATCATGTGCTAATTTAAATTTTTGGGTGAACTATTCCTTCAAGTGCTAACTGTTACCTGTTTGTTGTTAAGTGTTAAAATTGCATTTTATGTTTAAAAAATAATTCAGCCAACATGTTCACAGAAGGCAATTTTCTGATCTTTGCTTTTAACCAAAATAAATGTTTTAAAACCCAGAAAATGTTGTTTTCTTTTTCCTAGTGTGACTACATTTTAATTATGTAATAATAAAAGCAGTATTCCCTGTAAAAAATAAAATTTATTGCTGTAGACAAGTTTAATATTGTAAAAGTATGTGGTATATAATGTATTTGGTAATTAGTGTAGTACTGTAAATGCTGTTTACTGTACTAGTGCTGTAAAAATATAGTATGTGGCTGGCAACCCAGCTGCCAGTATTTTACTGTAAATTTACAGTACAACGTTTTACAGTACCAATACTGTAAATGCTGTTTACAGTACTAGTTCTGTAAAAATACAGTATGTGGCTGGCAACCCAGCTGCCAGTATTTTACTGTAAATTTACAGTACAACGTTTTACAGTGTAATTAAGTGATTCATTGAGTGATGTGAACAAGCAGAATCACTGAAGGAGAAAATCAATTTTTTTTAAGACACCGTTATGGTGATCAGTGTCCACTTTAGTTGGGCTCTTGACCCTTAAATCATTTACTTTAGATTTTGTTTGGCTGTTGTATCTGAGTTATAACTGCCAGATGAACAAAGAGAAAAGGTGATCAGGTTATGTTTTGACATAATCATAAATTGACCTGAATCACAAATCTCATTTTGAGAGTTATGACTACCTTGTTGATTACAGCAGCACTGTGATTCTATAACAAACTATTTTCAGCATTTTCAATATAATCCAACATATTCCTCAAAAGTTGTTCTGATCAAAAGACTTTGAAAATTACTTTATGTAGACACACTGACATCAATAATCAGCCTGTGAATCTCAACAATGGTGACAATAATAAAGCATGTTGCAGTGCAATCTGGGTGCCACCAATCAAAACTAATTTATGGCTCCCATCATGCATTGCGGTATGAATAAATTATGATCTGAATTGTCTTAGTAATTTCCTTTTTTCTAATTGAATATTCTGTTTGTCACCATTGTTGAGATTCATGCACTGATTCTTGATGTCTGTGTGTGCCTAAAAGAAAGACTTTTATCTTCATCAGAACAACTTTTAAAACATCCTTTGGATTATTTAGAAAATTCTGGATTTTGTGCTGTAGAATCACTGGGATGCTGTAATCAACAATATACATTTAAGCCAGAGATTAGAGTCTAAATGCGTTTAGCGATTCAGGTCAAATCTGCCCTACAAAGGCTAAGAGCAGTATCTTCAATTTTTCAAAAAAATTTTTTTTGCACAAATAAAAAGTGCAGGTCTGCGCTTCAATCTGTTAAAATTTCAAATTGCTACCTAATACATTTCTTATATAAATTTACATTTTTAGTTGCAGTATTGTATAGAAAAGTAGGGTGAAACCAAGGCAGAATGCAGTATCTGCCCGTACTGCCTTGGTTTCACTATGATACTGCAGTTTGCCTTTGTGTCAGCATGAACATTGTTGCAACTAGCTAAGTGGCATGAGTCAGGTTTTATACCATACAGTATGTATGCTATAAAACCTCTCTCAGAGAAGAAAGGAACTGTCAAAATGGCTTCACTTTTACGTGGAAAAATGCTGGTGAAACTTGCCTTAAACAACAAGGCACCAAAAATTGATACGTTTTAAACCTCTTAACTCATTTTTTGTCAATTTTGTCTGTTGAGCTCTTTCTAGCTAGCATTAGCTTTTTTACAGCATTGGGATAGCAACGATACCTTGGGGAATACCTTAGAGAAATTACCTTAAAGGTCAAAATTGATGTATACTGACTAGTGCTGCAGTAGTTACTGCAAAATAGTTACTGCAGTACAAATTCAAAATACTGGAGAGAGTCGTCTCCCCCGCCCCCTCCTCTCCAGACTCATGGTAATAAAAAAAAAAATTTGATTTATGATTTATGATATAAGAAAGTGATTATGATCACTTGCTACACTTACTGCTATATGTTATTGTATGGCCATGTAAGTATACACAGTAATGCAAAGGCAAAGCGCAGTATAGCCAATAAAACTACCAAATTTTGCCTGATTGTCAAAAAACTAAATGTTTAATATTCACCTTCCTCTGATCTATCTAATTGTACCCTTTGTTGTTAAATTTAATTGGATGCTTATATTTGGTGTAAGAAAAACACAAAAAGCTGTTTTTCTCAGTTTGGCATTTTTGCTGATACTGCTCTTTGGCTTTGTAGGGCAGAAATGATGATGATGTCAAAACATAACCAACACCACCTGATAAATTTTTCTCTTTGTTCATCTGGCTGTTATAACTCAGATACAACAACCAAACAAAAACTAAAGTTAAATATGTAAGGGTCACAAGCCCAACTAAAGCAAACACTGATCACCATAATGGTGACTTAAAATTGTGTCTTCAATAATGCTCAATCATCACTCAATGAATCACACCCTTGAGTGTTAATTTAACACTCGTATTTTAACACTTTAACACTCTTGAGTCCGGAGCCATATAAACTCCCAGGAGAGTTCATTTAACACTGGAGTTTTTGCTGTGTGGAAACAAGAACATTTGACTGAAAAACAGGTTTGCATGATTAATGTAAACAAAAACAAAAAAATACTTATTTTAATACTTTTTAATGGAAACAATGTTTCCATTAGTTGGGCTCTTAACTCTTAATATATATTTTGTCTTTTTTGGCCGCTGTGACAGTGTGATTGTCAAACACATTTGCAGCAGCAAAGAAAGCTAAAGTGAAATGAGATCAGGTGATGGTGGTTACCTGTTTATAATCATCACGAAATAGAAAGAATCATGTTTGTTAAAGTCTTCTAACTGATTGTTATAATATTGCTGGATCTCTTGCTGCAGTAACACAGGGATTGTGATGTGAAAATATTAATGGATCAACACAATTGTTAAGATTCAAAAGACATCAGTGAATCAGTCTATTTCATGATGATTATTAACCCAACAACTGGTAACCATCATCACCTGATCTCATTTCACTTTAGCTTTCTTTGCTGCTGCAAATGTGTTTGACAAACACACTGTCACAACTGCCAAAAAAGACAAAAGATGTAATAAGAGTTAAGAGCCCCACTAAGGGAAACACTAATCACTGTTATGGTGACTTCAACTGAAACACATTAGAGTTAGCCTAAATCCCTGTTAATTCTCAATAAAACTTCTGTAGACGTCTGACAGAAATAAAGTCAGTCTGGTTAGTAATAAGTGAAGCTGGTAATGCTGTTTGTGGAGTTGTTTAATCCTCCTCTACTGAGATCTTCACAGATTTAATGTCTTCTTTTCTCTTCAGTTGATTTTATCTGAGACTGTGGCTGAAATTACTATTTTGTGGCTGCGATAAGGTCCAGTTCTGGTTTATTTCTTTGCTCTTGGCTGACATGTGGCATTGCTATGCAAAGGTGTAAAGTCCAGGTTCAGAAAGTAAAAGTCCTCCTCAGTATTTTGTTCCATTCACCTGGATTTGCTAATTCAGACAGGAGAGAGAACTAATTAGTGAAAACAGCTGACTGAGTTCATGGGTGGAATAAACATATGCCAGGACTTTTACTCTTTGGCCCCTGGATTACCCACCTATGCAGCTACTTTGCCATGTGTCTGGTGTGTGAGTGGTGGTGTTAGCTTTCACATGAGCAAGAGAAGAAGAGATGGAGCAGCAAAAACCCGTTTTAAACAAACACCGAACAGAGGAGAAAAGAGAACGCGACAGAACTCGTACTAAAACAAGAATCAACATCAGCTTTAGGAGATGGAGAGAACTGAGGGGTTTGAAATGTTGTAAAAGCGAAGTGGAGATGATGGTGTTTTTATTACTCAAAGGTGTTTTATTGAACAGATAGACTGTCTAACAGAGTTCACTGTAAAGCATCTATTGTGAAGCGTCGTCTTCATCTGCACTGTCATGCAAAGCCGAAGCACGACCACAACAATGTCGCATGCCTTTTTCTGTTTTAACCGGTAAAGGGACAAAAGCTACATACTGTACCTTAAAATTCTTAATGCAATTACATGAGAGGTCATTAATGGTAAAAATGAAATAAAAAAATAATAACACACAAAACTTCCCTTTAACAGCCTGTTCATCAGGATGGTCTGCCTATGGATGCAGATGCATCAGGTTTTTCAATTATGCTCAAATGTGGATTGATGCCGAGGTATGATACATTCATCTTCTAATATGACATAACAATCATAAACGAACATTCTTAGTTAAATACAACTTAAGCTCTGTAAACATTTGTGACAACTGTCAATTATCAGAGGAAAATAATTTCAACTTGTTCCTCAGTTTAAAAACAAACATATGTTAACAGTAAATAAATTACAATGGAGCTCTAGGAAAATACAGACACAACACATCATGAGAGTAATGTGTTAGGATCACTTAAAAACTAGATTAGCTATATCTAGTCTATTTATACAGTATAAGCAGAACCTTTTCTACAAAAGTAGTCCCGCCTCAAAAGGCAGAATTTAAACTTCACGTGTAAAATAATACATTTGAAGGCATGTCACAGATTTTGGAAAATTAATTTAAAATAACACATTTTTTTATAATTTTTTTTTTTATAAATAGTGGTGTTTGTTCATGTCTCCGCCTCTACAGAATATCTGTTCTCACTTTGATGGGAACCTTGCTTCTGTGCACAGCCTTGAGGAGTACACTTTTATACAGAACCTGATTAAATCCGAAACTAACACCGCAACTCGTACCTGGATCGGAGGCAATGATACTGTTCATGTATGCAAATTTTTTTTTTTGATCATACTTTTTGTGCTACTGGGCATTAACAGTTACATTTACATTAAAACAAATTTTACATTAAAACATTTTTCAAAATGCATGAAGATAGATATGTTTTTATATATATATGTTTTTTTTTTCTTGGTCCTCTGAATAGTTAGTCTAGGGCATTGGCAACCATGAGATGGGCACCACTCACCATGTTCATGACATACTCGAGTGTTTGTATTGCGAAACTTGATGTGAAATAGATGCTGATATGATAATTGAGTAATTTAGCCCTGCCTTAAATATTTTTCACATGTTCTTTACTGATACCCTTTCTGTGAAATAATTTCTATTAATTTCTGTTTAAATTTCTTACATTTTTAAAGTGGAGATGCGGTTAGGGTTCATGAGGAATCATATTTTAGATGAATAAAGATTAAATTAAGCCATGTAAGCTGTGGACATAAACACAACTCTGTTCACAGGAGGGACATTGGCTCTGGAGTGATGGATCCCAAATGAAATTTCAAAGATGGTTGTATGGAGAGCCCAATAACAAGAACGGATATGAGCACTGCCTTGAGATTAATTCCTGTAAGTTACTGCTGTTAATGCTCATAAACTATCTAAATAAACTAAATACACTTTTTTTTTTCATAATGCACAAATGAAATACGGTGACCACGGCAAATCCACAGACTAACTAGTGAAAGCTGGAAAAGACAAGAGGCATGACGTGATTGGCTGCCAAAAAACACCTGTTAATCTTTAAAGTTTTATAGATTTAGATTTTATTTATTTATTTATGTATGTATGTATTTATATTGTTTTATTTATTTTAGAGTTTTTATGGGATACCAAATAAAATAATTTTCATAATAATGCCCTCCACCCAGTGCTATTCTATCCAGTTGCATTTTAACACAAAAATCTACACAACATGTGTGAAAATACCATTAACACACTCTGTGTTTTTTTTTTTTTTTTTTTACAGTGTGTAGACTTTAAGTTCCTGTACTCTTTTAAAAAAAAAAATGTGCAGAAAACGGCAACATTGCTGATCTCGTGCCGTAGAACCACAAAAATAAAAACCTTTTTAAAAATCAAGCATCGCGTTAGTTCAGGCAGGCCGCATCAGCTGATAGCCAGCTGTTCATGACGCGTTTCAATCCACTGTCGACATCTATCACAGCTGCACATATTAACTATTTATCAATTTGTGTCATACACAGCAAAATCCCCAGTGTTAAATTAACACTCCTCAGTGTTTATATGTGTCCACACTACAGGGTGTTAAAAATTAACACTGAAGCAGTGTTGAAGTTAATGAGATAATTAAGTTAACACTGAAGCAGTGTTGAAGTTAATGAGTTAATTAAGTTAACACTGAAGCAGTGTTGAAGTTAATGAGATAATTGAGTTAACACTGAAGCAGTGGTGAAGTTAATGACATAATTAAGTGATTAATTAAGTGATGATTGGCCATTAGTGGTGACACCTGATGTTAATAAGCAGAATCATTGAAGGAAAGAGAAACAAGAACAGAAAAAAGAGAAACACAAGAACTACTGACTTTGAACCATTATTGCACTTATTATTTTACCAGTTTGATTTTATTTCTGTCATACATCTACACACGGTCTTATTTAGATTTAACAGAAGTTTAGATGGTAATGTTTTATGGAATGTTTCGTTTCATGTCACCATTATGGTGGTCAGTGGTTGCTTTAGTTGGGCTCTTGACCCTTTACTATATAACATTAGTATTTTTTTGGCTGCTCCAACTCTGTGCTTATAAAGCATATGTGTTGTGGCAAAAGAAACTGTGACTTTGGCTGTGTTTCCTGAAAGCATCGCAAGTCTAATTTGATCGTATAGACCATTTGTTGCAATTGGTCTGCAATCAAGTTAAGTTTAAGATGCTTTTGGAAATTCAGCCCTGGTTATGTTTCAATGATGAAATTACTAGTGACCTGATTCAATGATGTCACCCAGCATTATAAACTGGTTATCTAATTGTTTTATTAATTTTTCACTACAGTAGCAATTCCAGCAATGGTTTAATGATCTGAAGGATTTCAA
Source organism: Squalius cephalus (assembly GCF_949319135.1). Lineage (NCBI taxonomy): Eukaryota > Metazoa > Chordata > Actinopteri > Cypriniformes > Leuciscidae > Squalius > Squalius cephalus. Next base: position 16,466,954 of record NC_137122.1, read on the forward strand.
ATCACACACAGACATCAAGAATCTACATATGAATCTCAACAATGGTGACAATCAAACAAATGCTTAATGTTGCAATGCATGATGGGAGCCACCAATCAGAACGCATTAATGGCTGACATCATGCATTGCAGCATGAATAAATTATGCAGCTGAATTGTCCTGTAATTTTCATTGTTTTTTCTGTTGGCTTTTATTTTGCTATTGTTTTGTTCTGACTTTAGTAGCTTGTTTTGTGATGTTCAGAGTTGATCTGTTTGTCACTAGTTTGTTTATTGTCACTATTGTTGAGATTCATATGCTGAGTCTTGATGTCTGTGCGTTTTCTTTGCTCAAAGTATTTTCAAAATTTTTGATATTGCTGTTGGATCTCAAACTGTAGAATCTCAGCGCTACAACCACCAATACTAAAACAAGACATCAAGCATATAGTCAAAAATTTAGACTCTCACATCAGTGAATCAGGCCACTCCATGATAATGTTTTTATCATCAAAACATATTGTGAGCAGGTCATGTTTTCTCTTGCAGCAACAAATGTGCTTTATAAAAACAGAGTTGTAGCAACCAGAGAAAAACTAATGTTAAAAAATGAAAAGTGTCAAGAGCCCAACTAAAGCAAACACTGACCACCAAAATGGTAACTTGAAAAGAAAACTTCCATAAAACATTACCATCTAAACTTCTGTTGACTCTCAAGAACTTTTGTCAATGTCTGACAGAAATAAAGTCAAACTGGTAATAATAAGTGCAACAATGTGTAATGACTCGAAGTCAGTAGTTCTTGTGTTTCTCTTTTTTCTGTTATTGTTTTTTCTCTTTCCGTCAATGATTCTGCTTATTATCATCAGGTGTCACCACTAATAGCCAATCATCACTTAATTAATCACTTAATTATCTCATTAACTTCAACACTGCTTCAGTGTTAACTTAATTATCTCATTAACTTCAACACTGCTTCAGTGTTAATTTTTAACACCCTGTAGTGTGGACACATATAAACACTGAGGAGTGTTAATTTAACACTGGGGATTTTGCTGTGTAGATGTGCTATTTGTGACCAGACAGTGTTTCGCTTCCAGCTAAATTTAGAGGATCAAAAAAATTACAAATATGACTGATCCAAGCTACAGGGTGGGCCATTTATATGGATACACCGTAATAACATGGGAATGGTTGGTGATATTAAAGTCCTGTTTGTGGCACATTAGTACTATATGATGGTCACCACCCATCTTGAGGAGTTTGCCCCCTCACATATACTAATGTGCCACAAACAGGACTTTAATATCACCAACCATTCCCATGTTATTACGGTGTATCCATATAAATGGCCCACCCTGTACATTAAGAGCAGAACAATCTGTTGAAAATCAAAACATGAAAGTAAAACATTTATACTATAGCCTACAATAATTTATATAAATGTGTACTAATATCGAGTAAAACCCTTTTTAAAACCTTGCTTTAAATTTTTAACTAACTCTAACTGCGAGTTCCCACCAAAAAACTGCTTTTTGTGATCAAAATCGTTGTACCTGACAGAAAGAGGAACAATCTGACAGACGGAAAGCAACAATATTTCCATACGCCAGTCACTCGACTCTTTGTTATCATCAATAACACAGAAGTAAAGGCGCATCATCAGGCCTGTGTCTGCAATGCTCAGTGCTGAATGACAATAATGTAAACACACACACCGATCTGCAGGCAGGTGCACGAGCGGGAGAGCAAACGTCATCACTGATATCTGGAATGGAGATTTGGCGCCATCTGCCGGACACTCAGCGCACTTTCTCCCTCACTAATTTGAACTTTTCATTGTTATTACTTTACCTTTCCAACAGACTAGTGAAATATTGTTTAGATTAATTGTTTCAATCTGAATTATTAAATTCATTAAAATAACTAAATGTAAAGAAATAGAGAGACAGAGAGAGATAGATAGATAGATAGATAGATAGATAGATAGATAGATAGATAGATAGATAGATAGATACTTTATTCATCCACTAGGGAAATTAAGGTTTCCAGTAGCAACAGCAAAAAAAAAAAAAAAAACAAGACAGACAAGCTGCCGAATTAATAAATACAATTCAATTAAATTAAATTACACCCTGTTCACAGGAATAAATTAAAAAGCCAGATCGCTTGAGGGACAAACGACTTCCTCAGTCTGTCAGTAGAACAGGACGGAGAGAGCATCCTGTCGCTAAAGCTGCTCTTCTGTCTGATGATGATCTTGTGCAGTGGGTGTTGGGCATTGTCCAAGATGGAAAGAAGCTTGCTAAGGGTCCTTCTCTCTGCTACAGATGTTACAGAGTCAAGTTTCACACCCACCACAGAACCAGCCTTCTTCACCAGCTTATCCAGCCGCGTAGCATCCCTTTTTTTAATGCCGCTCCCCCAACATACCAAAGGACGCTAGCGATGACTGTCTGATAGAACATCTGCAGCAGCTTCTTACAGATATTGAAGGACCCTAGCCTTCTCAGAAAGTAGAGTGGACTCTGTCCCTTCCTGTATAGGGCATCTATGTTTTTGGACCAATCCAGTCTTATCTGGATCCAGAGGGAGGAGGTATTTATTGATTGATTTATTGTATTTATTTATTGATCCAGAGGGAGGAGGTATTTATTATTATTAGGAGATCTGTGTGTCTCAATGTCAGTCAATAGCAATACAAATATTCTTTAATGATTTTGGTTATACACACACACACACACACACACACACACAGTACAGTACAAACAGTCGGACGAACAGCGGCACAGTGCTCATTCAGTAAACGCACAGCTCATCTAGTGGTGAGGTTGTGAACTTCACCCAACAGAAGTTACAGTGGCCGACAGGAAGTGATGTCGTAATGAGGTTTCTTTACAAAGATACACTCAAAAAAAAAAAATTGGTCTAAAAATAAGATTTATGTATTTGAATTGCATAACAAATTTCCATGCATTTGGATTACATAGTTTTAACATAAACCAATCAATAATCTGAATGTGATTCATATTTTTAAGTCATATCTAAATGAAACAGATAAGATTTATGTAATTGTATTAATAAACTGAATGTGATTTATATTTGTCAGTCGTATGTAAATGAAACAGATAAGATTTATGTAATTGTATTAATAAACTGAATGTGATTTATATTTGTCAGTCGTATGTAAATGAAACAGATAAGATTTATGTAATTGTATTAATAAACTGAATGTGATTTATATTTGTCAGTCGTATGTAAATGAAACAGGTAAGATTTATGTAATAGTACAAACGCCCATGTTAAATTAACACTGCTCAGTGTTCATATGTGTGCACACTACAGAGTTAAAGCGGTGTTGAAGTTAATGAGATAATTAAGTGATGATTGAGCATTAATTATGAACACCTGCTGTTAACAAGCAGAATCACTGAAGGAAAGAGAAACACAAGAACTACAACTGACTTCAGCCACAGTCTTAGATGAAATCAACTGAAGAGAAAAGAAGACATTCAATCTGTGAAGATCTCAGCAGAGGAGGATTAAACAACTCCACAAACAGCATTACCAGCTTCACTTATTACTAACCAGACTGACTTTATTTCATTTCCGTCTGAAATCAATAGTTGTATTTTAAAGTCACCATGATGGTGGTTAGCGTTTGCTTTAGTTGGGCTCTTGACCATTGACTCTTTAATATAAAACTTTCTCTGGCTGCTATAATTATGTGTTTATAAAACACGTTTGTTGCAGTGAAAAAGCCAAGAGAAAAAGAGATCAGGTGATGTTGGCTGTTTATTGATGAAGGTATAATCATCATATTGTGGCCTGAATCACTTATCTTTTTCAGTGTCTAATGCTTTGATTATTGGGGTTATGTGATTTTGTTTTATTTATTATAGTAGCTGTGTGACCTGACAGCATTAGATCCAACAGTTAATCAAATAATATAAAGAATTTTAAAAACATTTAGTGCATTAAACTTTCTCTTCTACATTATTACTTAGAGATCAAGAATCAGTGTATGACTCTCAACAATGGTGACAATCAATGAAATGCTTCATACTGCAGTGCATGCTGGGTACCACCAATCAAAACTCACCCATATCTCCCAGCATGCATTGTGGCATTAATAAATTATGCATCAGGATTTTTTGTATCTTTTGTCACCATTGTTGAGATTCATATGCTGTTTCTTGATGTCTGTGTGAGTTTAAGTAATGCCATAGATGAAAGGTTTTTGTGCACTAACTATAAAAAAAAATAAAAAAAAAAGTATTGTTTGCTAAATAACACTGTTAGATTTCAGGCTGTAAAATCAAATGGCTTCTGTTATGAATAAAACAATATTAAAAAGCATTAGACACTGAACAAGATCAGCAAATGAGGCAATTACATGATGATGACTTTGTCGTCATCATCATCATCAATAAACAGCCAATATCACCTGATCTCTTTTTCTCTTGGCTTTTTTTGCTGCAACAAACGTGTTTTATAAACACATAATTATAGCAGCCAGAGAAAATGTTATATTAAAGAGTCAATGGTCAAGAGCCCAACTAAAGCAAACGCTAACCACCATCATGGTGACTTTAAAATACAACTATTGATTTCAGACGGAAATGAAATAAAGTCAGTCTGGTTAGTAATAAGTGAAGCTGGTAATGCTGTTTGAGTTGTTTAATCCTCCTCTGCTGAGATCTTCACAGATTTAATGTCTTCTTTTCTCTTCAGTTGATTTCATCTAAGACTGTGGCTGAAGTCAGTTGTAGTTCTTGTGTTTCTCTGCTCTTCAGTGATTCTGCTTGTTAACAGCAGGTGTTCATAATTAATGCTCAATCATCACTTAATTATCTCATTAACTTCAACACCGCTTTAACTCTGTAGTGTGCACACATATGAACACTGAGCAGTGTTAATTTAACATGGGCGTTTTTCTGTGTACTATTACATAAATCTTACCTGTTTCATTTACATACGACTGACAAATATAAATCACATTCAGTTTATTAATACAATTACATAAATCTTATCTGTTTCATTTATGTATGACTTAAACATATGAATCACATTCAGGAGTATTGATTGGTTTATGTTAAAACTATGTAAACCAAATGCATGGGAATTTGTTATGCAATTCAAATACATAAATCTTATGTTTAGACACAATTTTTTTTTTGAGTGTAAATAAAAAAAATTAGGTTTACTAAATTATTCAGTAAAATTATGTATTATTGCGAATAATATTGTCACTTGTTCATCATTGTGTCAGTGTTTTATTCGCTGACTTTAGCTTTAGCTTCTTTACATGAAGAACAACACAGTGACGAGACGCGTTTGTCCGTTCAGGGCCACCGTAGAAACATGTGGATGTAAGGAGACCCGTGGTGTGTGTGGAGAGAAATGCCTCATTCTACGGTAATAAAAACATAACGGTTCATTTATGTTACGGTTCATTATCATTTATACAGTTCGGTATATTATTTTGCATTTCTGTCTGATCCTCCTAAATATTACACAATGCATCTTTAAGAATTAAACAGCATTAATAAAACAGATGAGGGAATGAAAAGAGTTGAGAAGCTCAGAATGAACTTTCTGTGAAGATGACGATGAAGATCATCCTGTGGACACGGAGATGTTGAACTGCAGTGAATCAGATTCATTAGATTTGAGCTTCTTCAGTGAATCATCATCAGATTCAGGATCCCTGAGAGAAACACATTCAGTTTCAGCAGATCAAGCTTCATTCACAGAGTCTCAGCTGAACGTCTGTTTCACTTCTTCATGATCTTCTGATTCAGTCAAACTCTCTTCAACTCTCTCTCGGTTTGATTCACTCTCACCTGTTTTCTGGATCATTACGCTGAAAGATGATCGTCTCTGCTTTTGGAAAATACCTGACAACACATTGACTGATTATTAAACACTATTATATTCAGCAAAGTATTTTCTATTTATTCGGAGAGATTTTATAGTTTAGGCATCCTTTAATATGACTTATTATTCTTTTAGACACAATTAAACACTCATGACTCACCCAAAGATCCTTTTTACGCAGCATGAAACATATCAAGATGAAGATGATGAAGATGAAGATGAAGAGAGCAAACAGCCACCACAGCTGATCTATACAAGTGATCAATTATCAAATCAGCTGATCTATAATGATAAATCAATATTAGAGTTGGTGTTTAAAGCTCTTAAATGTTTGACCTGAGATCTGTCACTTCACTCTAAAATTGGCTGGGTTAAAAACAACCCAATTGGCAACCCAGTGCTGGGTAAATATTGGACAGAACACATGCTGGGTTAAATTAACCCAGTGACATTTTAACCCAGCAGGCTGGGTTGTCTAGAAACCCAAGATGTAGTAATTTTTTTACCATTAATGGATTTGCTATTCTGGGTTATTTTTGCTGGGTTATTTTTCTTTTTCTTATAATTTCACCTGTGCTTTACTGTAAAACTTTGAATTAAGAAACAATGAAGAACATGTTTAGACTTAAAATAATTTTTAATGCTTGTCAACTGACATTCACAAATGTGTTAAAATTGGCAACAATGACAACAAACTGCACATTAAATTTAAATGCAAAAATCATTTAGTGCTGACATCAAAGTAGTTCAATATTGTCAGTTTTAATAAATAAATAAAGATTAGTTCTAAAACTATTACATGTTTAACGGTTTAAATACAGTGACATTGACAATTATATTTTAAATTCAGCAAATGCAAAATCATTTAAAAATACATCAAGTATTAAATAGTCAAATACAATTAAAGAAAGAAAGAAGATTAGTTCTGAACAATGACATTTATACGTTTAACTATTACATGTGTAACGGTCTAAATACGCAGTGAAATCAACAGACAATTCATTTTAAAGTCAGCAAATGCAAAATCATTTTTAAAATATGCAAAAATGTACATAAGTATAGTTAAATAAAGTCAAATACAGTTAAGAAAGAAAGAAAATTAGTTTTGAACAATGTAATTTATACCATTTAATTCTTAGGAAATTAAAATGAAATTCACAGATGTGCAAAATTGTAGGCCTATTTTACAGTATACACAGTGAAATTTACTTTTTTTTTGACTCCGAAGAAGAAGACGACTCTTAGACACGGGTTATGTAGACTCTGCCCGGTTTAGAAACTCCACCATGTTCGTTCCGACCTATAAAAGAAAATAAACACAAAAATACAGATTGTTTAAATGGCAACGGTTTCATTATTCAGTTGAAGTCAGTTCAGTGTTGATTCAATTCAGTTCAATAACTGTGTGAAGTTTATCATGAAATGGAGTTTATCATGATTTCAACAATCAATATTTTTATTTGGCGAAAAGCCATATAATAAGTGGTATGCTTTACATTATGTCTTGTTTGATCTTGTTTTTTTGTCTAGGATCAAAGTTGCTTAACAGGAATTGTTTTGAGGTAATGTACATCCAGTCAGTTTTCATCACAAAATAAACTCCTTCAGGGTGATACGAGATCCCTCCACTTTGTGTTGATTACCCTGTTGAAGTTTATTCTGCAATATCAACTGGCTGGATGTACATTATCCCTTGCGTAATGAACAGGCAGTTCCAGTCAGGTTACAATGCAATTTAAATAGCAGTTATGCGGTTTTATACTCACTAGTTGAAGATCAATGAAAGCCTTTCTAGCTAGCTTCGTCAATAGATGGCCGATTCTTCTGACCAATACACTGTGGCAGGAAGAAGAAGGGGAAGGACCAAAAGAGCAAAATCACCTCTATTCTCTGCAGAAAAGAGACATAACATCTCAGAAACAGGACCAGCTACAACAAATATACTAAAGTTTGTGCAAAAAGCTACAGACATAAAAAATAAATATGCAATAATGATACTAAATACCTTGCCTTTTTTGTTGTATTGAAGATTTAAAACAACAAACATCACCTTGTGGAATATTTTCCAAAGACTGATTAAATTTTTCTCAATTAATTGCAATCCTTAAAATTGTGTTACATAAAATAGGCTATCTCACTTTGGAGTGACTGATTTTTGTAACCTTACAGATCTTTTTTATGCAAACAGCAACACAACATACTAACTAAAGTTGAAAAAATTAAAAAGAATAGCAGGGCCATACTATAGTAGGTTTGAATAGTAGGTTCATTAAAAAATGAACATGTAGCTACTTATATTTATCCAAATGAATCGACATTGAATCAAGATCGGAATCGAACCACAAGCTTAGGTATAAATTGCTAAATTCAGAAGTTGGCAGCCTTGTGAGCTACCTATTAAGCACGGATCAAATTTATATGCGTTAAGTTTCGCGAGGTTGAGTTGATTATCACAGGCAGTCAATTATAGATGTAAAAGCAGCAAAAGTGTATAATAAACATGAACTTACCGTTAAACTTGTCGATAAGACTGGGTAACTGCCACTCGAAGAGAAGAGTTCATATCCATATGGTTTTCTAACTAGGAAAAAAAAACGAAATTTTAAATTACATCACTTACCAAAAACGAATTTATGTAGCCTATGTAAAAAATACTTTTTGTACCACACCAAATCACCTCACTGGTCCAACCCACGGCACTGATGCACGCACGCACTTTGAAAGTGTTCGCGGTGCTGATAAGTCGATTCATTTCCGGGAATCATTTTGTTTCAAACTTGCAAGTGTGAACCGGTTTATTTGAACCGGATGGTAGTTTCTTTTATACCTGCGGTCCCACGACATTTACGTAGGCTACTTTTTATGTCTTTTACATGTCGGTAAGGACAATTGCAGGCGTTTTACCTAAGGGCAGCGAGTCATATTACTCAATTGATTTGTTTTGAGTGACTCGACTCACTTTGTTCAATTCGCTTGTCAGTGACAGAAACGACTCTTTCCTCTGTTTTCACAGATATTCACATATTTCATAATTCCGTGTGATACGGAATCATTAACTGTATTAATCTGTCGTCTCACATTAAAATGACTATGCGAGTCAATATCTGATTCTGAGGTAACTTAATAGCCGTTTGTCGTAAGTTGCATCACCAATTTTAGTCTGACTATATAAGTTTAAGAATTATTGGTGCGAAAAAAGTTATAATTGTGCTAATTCAAACTAATTATTAAGAAAAAATAAAATAAAACATTATATAAACTTACCTTAAAACAGTTGCACCCAGCTGCTTTGCCCCTTTGTCCTCTCAAAATGACAGCTTGGGAGCGAATTTAAACATCTCCAAGGCGGGAAGCTCGTGAAACAACCCAGCGTTGCGACCCAGCAGGTTTAACCCAAAAACTGGAAAATTAAAACTACCCAAAGGTGTTTTAAATGTGATAAAATAACCCAACAAAATTACCCAACAGACTTGACCCAGCATTCTGGGTTAAAAAACAGCCCAGCATTTTTTAGAGTGTTCTGTCACTGAGTCACTTCATTCAGAACATCTTTAAAACACACAACGATCACAGATATCAGACAGTATGACAGAAAACATTCCCACTGGATTGAGTCTGAATCAGATCTGAATCAGTGTTTTATTAGTGAATCAGACACACGTTTATCAGCTGGAACTCACCTGAGTTTGGAGTCACTGCAGTTTCATTCCTCACTGAAAAACACATTCACAATCATCATGATTCACTTCCAGAAGATTCAGTTTTAGTCTGATTCAGGACTGATGTTTTACTCAAGAGTCTCTCTCACCTCTGAACAGGGTCTCCATTCTGAACTGTGAAGAAAGAAAGAAGCATTAGAGAATCATGTTCATGAAAGATTAAATATGAAAACAGAGGAATGATGTGTTGAGAGTTGATTTACTCCTGAAGCGTCACAGAGGATCTCATGAAGGACATTCACACAGCGAGACGTGACGAGACGATCCGATGAGACTGAACTAACAGGATCCATCAGTGTTTCAGGAGTTGATGGATCTGCTATCAGACGCCAGTCCTGAACACACACAAGAGGATCAGATCATGAGAGAGTGTGTGTGTGTGTGTGTGTGTGTGTGTGTGTGTGTGTGTGTGTGTGTGTGTGTGTGTGTGTGTGTGTGTGTGCAACTATCTTTGTGAGGACCAGTTTGAGTTTTAGTCCATTGGAGTGAGGACAAAGAGAGTAAAGTGAGGACATGTTGGCCGGTCCTCACTTTCTGAGAGCCCTTTAAAGGCCTGTTTGAGGGTCAAGAATTGGTTTCGGGGATCAGGTTATAATGAGGTTAAGGGTCGGTTTCGGGTCAGGGGTCGGGTTAGGCACTTAGTTGTGATGGGTAAGGTTAGGGTAAGCGGCTAGAGGTTGCATTGTGTCAATGAAAGTCCTCATAAAGATAGATGTAAGAATGTGTGTGTGTGTGTAATAGTCACCTCTGAATACCAGCTCTGCTCACAGTCTTCATTGAGTGTGTGATTCAGTATAACAGGCAGAATCACATACACAAACCCCACAGCGCTCTCAATCTCTCCACAACACACACTGATGTTAGACATCATGATTCAACTCAAATGAAGAACCTGTTTTAAAACAATTAATGACAGAATTATTTAGATATTCACACATCAAGAATCACAATCAACACACAACAACTTTCTGCTTAGCTTTCCCCTATTATCAGATGCCATTTTTCCATGTGTTCTTATAAATTTGAATAAATAATTATAGATATGACATTATTGCGGCACGACCGTCACATTCAGGCGTTCATTATAGTGACTGAAATATGCAGATTTACAGTGTGTTAGAGACGGCTCTGAGTGACATCAGCAGTTGCATTGAGACCCCGTGGTCATGTGATGCTTTAAACTTCATTAAACTTCAGTTTATTTTTTTTATTTTTTAGCTCAAATATAACAATATACATTATGGGTCAGTCGTGGCCTAATTGTTAAAGAGTCAGACTGTTTTTTGAAAATAATTTTCCATTTAATTAATTTAATACATTTTAGTCATCAAAATCATGTCAAATCAATTGAGTTGAATCTATCTTTCATCATGTAATAAAATGGCAATTGAACATTTAGTTCGCAATGAAACAATGATTCTTTTGGTGAAATGCAGTGCTGCACAACAGAACTGTATACGAAGCATATGTATTTATCAGTGCAAATATAGTTATAGTACATTCATACTTGTAAGTCGGTATAAGTGAAGGTCTGGTTCTCCTGCTGGAATCTCTGCTTCTGATTGTGTTGTGATTGTGACTGATTGACCTGCAGTGTTTATATGAGCAGTTTGCAGTGGGCGGAGCTTAACGTAGAGTGGGGGGTTTCCTCTGTCAGCACTGAGTAGTTCCACATCCATTGTACGGAGAATCCTCGGTGAGACAGATCACACACACCATTCTCAACCTACTCGTTGAAGTTTGTCCATATAGTCCATATAGTGATGAACATCGAGAGACCAGCTGATCCTTCATCTTCTCCATCTTCTCTTTATTCAGATCTGGATCCAGTAGATCTGGAGAATCAATCACACACACACACCTGCTTCTCTCCTATCTGTGTTTTACCATCACACACTTCAGACTCATGATTTTGAACTTTAAACTTTCTTTTTCCCAGTATAGTGCCTGATTAGCTTTTCCCAGAGCCGTTTCTGCCCATCAGAAGAACCTGGATCACTGGATCATCTGGACTGGATCTCTTGATCACTGAAAGAGACAGAAAATAAGAAGTATGATCGTATAAAATATACAAGATCAAGTGTATCTTCATCCCTCACATTTAAGAAAAGAATGAAACACTTTGACACACAAGACAGCATCAGCAAACAAACTAAATGTCATTTAAAGCCGTCAGTAATTGATATATCTTAGCTCAATCTGAAGGTGGTCTGGATAGGAACCAATTGACTTTTGAAGAAATGATCTAAAACTGAACTACAAGATAAATCAACTATGAACTCTAACAGAATGCACTTCTTATTACTCAAACGCAATTTCACCAGGAAGTGTTTTAGATGTCGTCACCATTTTAACTGTCTCTCAGTATGAACAGGAGCTAAGGATAATGCTTCTGAGAAAACAAAGACCATTCAAAATGTAAAAACAATCTCAATATTTGTTTATCATTACCAAACATTTCAATAAATCAAGAAAGAAATACAAACTCAGCAGGAGTTGAGCTGCTCAGATTTACTTTCACTTTCGGCTCTACGTAATGGAACTCGCTGAAGAAGTTACATAATCTCCGTCTGCATTTGCTCTTTCTTTTAAAGGTCAAAGTTCTGACCTTTAGCTGAGAGCACGGATAAGCGGATGTTCACATCACACAAAACAACCATTTCTGAGCATTTCACGATATCTTTCTCACTGTATGGACATTTATGGCAACATTGTTTTGGTATAAGTGAGAGCAGGAGTTTTTCAAACTCTGATGCTAAAAGTTGCCACAAATATGATTATCCTCCTGCAAAGGAACCTATTCCCAAAGCATAAAAGAAGTTTATATAGTTTTTATGGATGAAACCCCATTTATACTGAGTTAGAAAAATGCTAAGTGTTATATTATAACGGCAGAATGTTGTATAATGATATAATTTTGCAATGAATTGTACTGAACGTGGAAATTATTTACTTTGTGTTGAGGTGACAGAGTAGCCTATCTTTCTTCTGTTAGATTAAATGTAAACTTTAAAATTCAACTCTTATGTATTATGACGTGGTTTGTATTACTAGCACAACCCTCAGTTTGACTTTGAGTCACGGTTGTTCATAGTCTGAATGTCACGTGAAATATTTTTTTTTCACAATTTCTAAGAAACATTGAAACCCTCCTTACAGTTAAAGCTGTGCGTGTGTATGTGTGTGTGAGAGAGGTTAAAACGCAAGCAGATCATCTACGGGATAAGCTGGATTCCACCATGTCTTTATGTACACAATAAAAATATTTTACATTGTAATCCTTTTATTTTTAATATTTGGCATGTTTGTGTGCCCTGTGGGCAGGCAAAAGTTAAACACAACTACAACACAGTTGTCATCGTTTGCACACAACGACTCAAAATAGTTCACACTTATTTCTAATGATGTGACTAAACCAACTGTACATAATACAAGTCCGTTCAGAGAGCCAAAACTGTTGCTCTAATGTTGATAGTAACACTGGATGGAAACAACATAAGAGTGAGAGGAGGAACAGTTTGTTTGTAAGAGGAGGAAGAGTTTTTTTACTGTAACCTTTTTGGCTTTTACCGTTGGGTCACTGTATTTTCACAGTACACCAGTGCTGAATATACAGACATTCAATACAATATTCAGTATAATACTACACTTGCAGGACATACAGTATTTATTTACTTAACTACGGTAAGCTGTCATTCCTGTACTTTTTTACGTAATTGCTAAATTTGTTTACTTTGTTACAATATACTTTTTTTCTGTAACTGCATCTCCATTTTTCTCTGTGTTCTCAATTTTCCTCTGTAGTGTTTATAATATTGACTGATGTGTGTATGATCTGAAAGCATTGTCAGAGTCTCTCTGGATGTGGTTTGAAGATTTGGTTTTGTGTATAAGGGGTTTTGAGAAAGTGAGTGATGGTTTCAAGAAATGTGTTTTAGCAATTCAGAAAACCTGTAATCGATCAGAAATCATGTAATTCCATGCTTTTAAAGAATAATATTTTAAATTCTCATCATAAAGCAGATATTTAGGCTACTTCTCATTATGTTTAGCTACATTATATTTACACAAAATAAAGTACCAAGTGACCAGTGGAAAACTGTCATTCAGGAAATGATCTTCAGACGAGCTTCACTTCTGAAACTTCACAAACAAAAAAACAGATGAAAAACAGGAGGTCTGACACTGACGACTCTCTGACGTCTCTGCTTAAATTAGAGCTATTTACTATTACACACACACACACACACACACACACACACACACACACACACACACACACACACACACACTGTGAGCAGAGCTGGTTCTCAGAGGTGAAACACACACACACACACAATGTGAGCAGAGCTGGTTCTCAGAGGTGAACCACAAACACACACACACACACTTTGAGCAGAGCTGATTCTCAGAGGTGAATCACACACGCACACACACACACACACACACACACACACACACACACACACACACACACACACTTTGAGCAGAGCTGATTCTCAGAGGTGAATAACACACGCACACACACACACACACACACACACACACACACACACACACAAACGCACTTACACGTCTAGTTTACTAACAGGGGACTATTGCTCTACACTGGCCAAGAGGGGACTAGTGTTTCTGGTCATTTTGAAGAAACAAAAGATCAAAACATCTTTTAAGGTCTTTTTTCATAATATAACTTTAAATATATATTTTTTAAACATGCCAAGTGGGGACCTGGATCTCTGACCGATCTCTACCTATCTGTGGCCGTGTAAATGTGTACACTATATAAAACTCAAACACAACCAAACATCTAAAAAAAAGGGGTTCTTTATTTTCGACTGCGTATGAGAAAGACGCAGCGTTAATGTCTGGAGTTTCCGCTTGTGGTCAGGAATATAAACAAAAATTTATACAACGAGTTACAATAGGAGAATAACAAACATAAAAACTTTCAAACAGAGCTCGCCACGTACAGTGTGAATTTCAATGTTCCACAAATGTACAAAGAAACAACCCAAAATAAAGGATAATAGTTACACTTCCATATTTTCCCTCAGTAAATTCTCTTTCACAATACTCGATTTGTGTTAATTTTCCCTTTTAGTTTTTAGCAAATAATTGTATATACCCAAAAATAAAACAATACACAAAACGGTTTATGTGAGCACTTATACCCCAAATAAACAACGGTAGTGGCTTTATATGTTTTCTGAATAAAGAACAAAACATAAACATGATTAAAGACACATTCTCATACAGTAAGCCACTGACACACTTGTAAGACAGGAATAAACATACCTAACACTCTACAGTTAACATTACTATACTCATTCTCATCTCTTACAGATTATTAATAAACTTTGACATTACAAAAAGTGCAGAGCTAGCCAAATACTTTCTTTGAGTGAATATAAGCATTTACAATAAAAGAATGAAATAAAATGACACTCACTCTGTGAAGCGATGCACCGCACTAGAAAGCCCGCGCAACGGTCATCTCACGTGCACTAACGTCTCTTCGTTCTCCCCTCTGACATTATTTTATCACAGAAACAGAAGTATTGTTTATATTTCTCCTCAATAATAACATGAGCTGTAATAATGAGTTCAAATAACATGTTACATTTCCATTAAACAAACACTCACGCTCAATCGCCGTCACTGTGAAATGTATATGCTCGTTTCACACAGAAATCTCTGGCACTCTGGAGAAACAAAGATTCCGTGCGATGAATCACTGCTCCAGCCGCTCAACAAACAGAACACCAAATTGGGGGTTTCCCCTTTCGCTTTCGTAATAGCAAATGGTATAAGTTGGTGTTAGTTTCTAACGCGCCTCAGCTCACGCGTTCTCTGAAGGTCTATAAAAAGGCAAAACCGAAACTTCTTGTTCTTTCCGTTACTGCACTACTCGTGTGCACCAGAGTGCCCTCTAGAGGCGGGAAGCATAACTACAGGCTATTTTTGCCCTGGTTACACTCTCCCCTGCCATAAGTCAACGTCCACGTGGACTTCCCTTTTAACCGTCAACAACACTTTTCAGTTTTTCAGACGTGTACATTACCATGCCCGCCAAAACTTGAGACAAAACGTCTGGACTGAATGACACAGAGTTACAAACGGACTGGGGTAAATGGTACGGGTTACTGTGTTTACCTGCATTCTGCCTTTGAGACCGACGTGGCATTGGTGTAGGTGCTCTTGGATTCTCTGGGACGCCCAAACTATGTCTCTGAGCCGGGATTGGATGCTTCACCACAGTATCAGGAACTGAGTATGTTGGTACCACTTCCCCACTATCAATTCCTTCCTCTGACGCAGTTAGTGGTTCTTTAACACCCTCGCATCGAGGCTCTATCGAACCCTCTGCTTGCGGATTGGATTGCTCGTGACCTTCTTTCACTAAAGGCGATGACCGCCCTCTCGCTGTTTGCCATGTCTCATCCACAACTACACACTCAAGGTTCAAAGGCAATACTGGTCCTTTATCCAGGGAACTAACACCTTCCTTCACCTGCCGTACCTTGCTACGCGGTGCTGGCACCGGGGTTGGTAATGGACAAGGTTGAATATGCGACCGATGTACTCTTCTCTGTAAACCTCCTCCGACAGGTTCCACCGCATACGTAGTTCCTTGAATGTCTTTCACGACATAGACCTCTGGCGCCCACGCGTCCTGAATTTTATTTCTCCCTGCAGGACGGTGCCTCAAGTACACTTGCTCTCCAACAGCAACTTCAGGGCAATACACCTCACTCTCATGTCTGATAGTCCGTTCCACTGCTTTTTTCTCTGCGTACTCTCTCGCTCTAGCATGGGCATCCTGGAGTCTCTCCCTGTGAATGGACAACCAGTTGGTTTCCGTGCCTTCCTCAGGCTCCCTTCCCAACAAGGCATCAACTGGAAGGTGCGGTTGTGTCCCAAACAACATGTAATACGGGGAATATCCCGTGGAGGAGTGAGGCGTCACGTTGTAGGCATACACCAATTCTGGCAGGTGTTCAGGCCACCTCCTCTTCTTGTCGGGCGGTAATGAGCGCAGCAGGTCATGCAGCGTGCGATTGAATCGTTCACACTGGGGGTTCCCTTGTGGGTGATACGGAGTAGTTCTTGACTTCCGTACCCCGTACAGTCTGCACAGTTCTGCTATAACCGCGCTCTCAAAATTCCTCCCTTGATCGGAGTGCAGTCTCTGCGGTACTCCATACCTGAGGAACCACTCTTTCAAGAGGACCTTTGCGGTGGTATCAGCTTTCTGATCCCGGGTGGGGAAAGCCTGGCTGAACTTGGTGAAAACATCTGTCACCACAAGGACATTTTCTCGACCATCAGAGGCAGCCTCAAGGGTAGTAAAATCAACAGCTACCACTTCTAATGGACGGGAAGCCAGAAAAGGGGTCCAAGATGCCCGGATCTTAGGCTGAGGCATCTTTGCCAGTACACAGCGTTGACAATTTTTCACCCATTTGTCTACAGCTTCATGCATACCTGCCCAATAACACCTTTGCTTGAGCAAGCCCAACGTCCTCTCAATTCCTTGGTGTCCCATCTGGTCATGAACACTCCGTAGCACTGGCTCAACCAGACAAACGGGAAGTAACAGCTGCTGACACTCACCTAGAAACACATCATCGAATACCCGATACAATAATCCTCCATCTTCCTTGAACTTGTCCCATTGTTTGAGCAATGATCGCACTTGCCGAGGCAAAGTCCGTCTCTCGCGAGAAGAAGGCTTCCTACTCGACTGCCAAAACCGTTTTAGGACACTGAGAAAAGGGTCAGCATCCTGAAAGTGACAGAGCTCCTCCTTAGTATACCCAGGTAACGTTGGAGTGTTTCCGAGGGCAGGATCCAAGCTAGCTTCCTCTTTCATCAGCTCCACTGAACCCAATTCAGCTGTTGCAAGGTCTGGTTCTACAGCAGTTCCCACCTGCAGCTCATTGCAAATGGCCACACAGCCATCATACTCCGCATCTTCTGTCACAATCTCCCCCTCTTCCATTTCTGGCCTCCGAGAGAGAGCATCAGCAGCTGTATTACAACGCCCCGGCCGAAAGCGTACCTCGAAATTGAACACGGCCAGCTGTGCCACCCACCGCTGCTCCACCGCTCCCAGCTTAGCCGTGTTCAGATGGCAGAGTGGGTTGTTGTCCGTGAGGATAGTGAAACGAGATCCCAGCAGATAACCTCTGAACTTTTCGGCTACAGCCCACTTTAACGCCAGGAGCTCTAACTTCATGCTGCTGTAGTTCCGGTCGTTGCGTTCGGCACCTCTCAATCTCCGACTAGCGTAGGCTATGACCTTCTTTCTCCCATTCTGGTACTGATACAAGACAGCGCCTAAACCCAAGCTACTGGCATCCGTCTCCAGCATGAACGGAAGAGAGAAATCGGCATATCCCAGCACTGGAGCGCAGGTCAGCTCCCTTTTCAGACGTTCAAATGCCTGTTGGCACTCCGATGTCCATGAGTCCTGAAACAACTTATTGCACTGGGCCCCACTGCCCTTTTTGGTGCACTTATTCACAACATCATGCAAAGGTCCCGCCACCTTGGAAAAATCTGCTATAAACCGGCGGTAATAACTGCAAAACCCCAAAAAGGATCGCAATTCCTTCCCGGTGCTAGGTGTTGGCCACTGCTCTACTGAACTGATCTTGTCGGGGTCCGGGCCTACCCCTTGGGCCGATACTCTGTGCCCCAGAAACCTCACCTCCGCTTGGAGAAAGTGGCATTTCTCCACTTTAATCTTCAACCCGGACTCCCTCAGTCGGCGGAGCACTGTTTCAAGTCTGGACAGGTGAGTCTCGAAAGTACTCGAATAGACGAGAAGGTCATCCAAGTAGACAAGAACCATTTGGAACACCAGATCACCCATTACGGCCTGCATGAGTCTCTGAAATGTCGCCGGTGCATTGCAGAGACCAAACGGCATCCGTTGATATTCATACAGTCCGAATGGCGTGACGAAGGCGGTCTTATGCTGATCCTTCTCGTGAACAGCTACTTGGTGATAACCACTTGCCAAGTCTATGGTTGAAAACACCTGTGCTTTACCCAGCGCATCCAAGCTCTCATCTATCCGCGGCAGGGGAAATGCGTCTCGCAGAGTCTTCGAGTTCAGTTTTCGGTAGTCCACGCATAGCCGCAAACTTCCATCTGCCTTCCTGACTAAGACCACCGGGGAGGCATATGGACTTGAACTTTCCTTAATAACTCCTTTCTTGAGAAGTCCGGAAATATGCTCCCTCACCTCCTCGAACTGATTTGGAGGTATCCGTCTGTATGCTTGGGTAACGGGGGTATTGTCGGACACAGGAATCTCGTGTTTAACCCGATCAGTGTACCCAAGATCCTCATCACACATTGCGAACACATCCGCGTACTGCCTCAACAATGCTCTCAACTCTGCCTGTTGACCTGGAGTTCCCCCCACCTGTACCCTGTCTGAGGGACACGGTAAGTCACTGTGGGTCCCTGTCATCGACCTTACACTGACAGTAACTTCCTCATGATCTTGGGAAATCCGTCGGAATGCTACATTACAAGAACCACTCTCCACTGAGCAACCTTGGGACAGTACTCCAAGCCTTGCTTTCGGCCGTAGCCAAACATCTTCTGTCGCCCAATTTAAAACTTGCACTGGAAACACTCGTTTACCAGCTGACACCACCATGGGCACGAGGATCAAACCCCCTGGCAGCGGAACTGCCCCTGGTTCAAGTATGACCACACCCTTAGTATTGGGTAGCTCTTTATGTACTCTGACCTGAACCGTGGCAACAGAGGCTGCAGGCACGCACGTTTTGAATTTTCCTGCTAGTCGAACTGTAGAGCTTGCCGCAATTAGTGCCTCTTCCTGTACTTTACTGAACGCATCTCGCCAGTCCGAGTCTAGTGTTCCCGCTAGGCCATTATCAAACTCGGCCAAGATCAGCTGTTTGCAGCGCTGAGCAATATTCATGCCGAGAATTCCTGGAGGTGAATGATCAGCTTCTCCACCCTTCTGGTCTCGGATTATCAAGAATCCGCAGCCGGGTATTGTTACCCCCAACACCTGAATATCCAACTCCACATATCCCAAATACGGGAGGGGCAGTTTGTTGGCGGCCGTAATCCGCAACCACTTCATCGTGCTGTGCATATCCTTATCTTCCCCATGTAAGCGCCCTCTGAAAAAGCTTTCCGTCAACGTGCTCACGTTGCTGCCCGTATCTAAAAGACACTTAACAGCTATTCCCCCTATGCTGATTTCAACCTCGGGGCATTTGCCCACGGCACGTTCCAAGAACCGTTCTTTAGTCAGAAAGCTGCTGTTTGAGCCCTGGGACGCCCCTCTCATTGCTCGGCTCTGCGCAATGGAGGGAACACGTTTCCCGGCACTAGGGCTTCTGCAGGGGCCGCTACCTGTCCTTCCTGCTTACGTGGCGTGGTGCAACTGCGGGCTATATGTCCCACACCATCACACCTCAAGCAGATTGGCTGACCATCTGGGGTATATCGAGGCTTAAATTTAGGTCTTTGGGGCCTTTCCGAGCCAAAGCTGGCTCTTTGAGTCGTAAGGCTACGAACGGCATCAGTTAGCTCGCCGATTGCTTTTCCTTGTTGTGCCACTACTTTTACGACGTCTTGCAAGACAGCATTCAGTTCCTTTGAAGAAGATGCAGACACATTTGTGGATCTAGTAGCCTCCTCAAACCCCACGCCCATCAGGTAACGGTTTCTAGCGACGCTCGCCCCCCGGGGACGCTCCTCAGCACACCACAACAGAGCCTCTTCTCTGACCTCAATTAGAGTCACACGGGGCCGGTCCCGCACCATTTTGCGCAATTCCCGTCGAAGTACAGTGTCCCTTACCCCCTCTATGAACTGATCCCTTAACGCTAACTGCCCATCGGGCACTGCATCAGGTGACTGTTGGAGTGCCGCGTTTAACATCGTCGACAAGGCATGCGAATACTCTCGTAGATCCTCCCCTTCTAACTGCTTTCGTGCATAGAAGGCGTGTAACAGTTGAGGAGTCGTCCGTTTCTCTCGGAAAGCGGCCCTCAAGCAATCAAACAGGTCCTGGGGCGTTGCATCCTCCCTCCCCACACACAATTTAACCTCATCAAGTGCTGATCCCCTTAAGTGTGACAAAATAAAGTCTACTTGATCCTCTTCACTCAATCCCCTTATCCGAATTACTCGTTCGAGTTCCTCAATAAACTCGTCAATGGTCTGACCGTCTTTACTAGAGTCACCACAGTAGGGAACAATTTGTCTTTCTCTGGGAATATAGACATACGACCTAGTGTTAACAGTGTTCAGACTTGCAAGTGTCGACATCACCTGATCGTGTCTCTTCCCAAGCTCCTGAATTTGTGATCGGAGCTGTAGGAAAGGGTTATCTCTATCATCATCATCAGCCCTGAAGGCGGCGCCAGCCTCTTGGCTATCGACCATCTCCTCATGAGCGTCTTCCTCCATACCTCTATATCAAGAGTCTCAGTCTCTACAAAATTCACCTGCAAACACAGTCCAATGCAGCCTCCTCGTTCCAGCCGGTCCTGGCACTCTGGCTCCTTGTCCTCCCACAGTCCTTCCTGGCCCTGTGCACAGCTCTCTCTGCTGACTCTGGCACGCAATCCTCCTTGACCACTACCGTTGTTTATCTACCCACTTAGGCTAACGGTATGTTCGACTTAGCTTGTGTATTCGTTTTCAAAGAAAAAAACCCTCCCCACAAGAGGAAACCAGCAGAAAAACTACCCCACTCCTGGTACCAAAAAGATGTGGCCGTGTAAATGTGTACACTATATAAAACTCAAACACAACCAAACATCTAAAAAAAAGGGGTTCTTTATTTTCGACTGCGTATGAGAAAGACGCAGCGTTAATGTCTGGAGTTTCCGCTTGTGGTCAGGAATATAAACAAAAATTTATACAACGAGTTACAATAGGAGAATAACAAACATAAAAACTTTCAAACAGAGCTCGCCACGTACAGTGTGAATTTCAATGTTCCACAAATGTACAAAGAAACAACCCAAAATAAAGGATAATAGTTACACTTCCATATTTTCCCTCAGTAAATTCTCTTTCACAATACTCGATTTGTGTTAATTTTCCCTTTTAGTTTTTAGCAAATAATTGTATATACCCAAAAATAAAACAATACACAAAACGGTTTATGTGAGCACTTATACCCCAAATAAACAACGGTAGTGGCTTTATATGTTTTCTGAATAAAGAACAAAACATAAACATGATTAAAGACACATTCTCATACAGTAAGCCACTGACACACTTGTAAGACAGGAATAAACATACCTAACACTCTACAGTTAACATTACTATACTCATTCTCATCTCTTACAGATTATTAATAAACTTTGACATTACAAAAAGTGCAGAGCTAGCCAAATACTTTCTTTGAGTGAATATAAGCATTTACAATAAAAGAATGAAATAAAATGACACTCACTCTGTGAAGCGATGCACCGCACTAGAAAGCCCGCGCAACGGTCATCTCACGTGCACTAACGTCTCTTCGTTCTCCCCTCTGACATTATTTTATCACAGAAACAGAAGTATTGTTTATATTTCTCCTCAATAATAACATGAGCTGTAATAATGAGTTCAAATAACATGTTACATTTCCATTAAACAAACACTCACGCTCAATCGCCGTCACTGTGAAATGTATATGCTCGTTTCACACAGAAATCTCTGGCACTCTGGAGAAACAAAGATTCCGTGCGATGAATCACTGCTCCAGCCGCTCAACAAACAGAACACCAAATTGGGGGTTTCCCCTTTCGCTTTCGTAATAGCAAATGGTATAAGTTGGTGTTAGTTTCTAACGCGCCTCAGCTCACGCGTTCTCTGAAGGTCTATAAAAAGGCAAAACCGAAACTTCTTGTTCTTTCCGTTACTGCACTACTCGTGTGCACCAGAGTGCCCTCTAGAGGCGGGAAGCATAACTACAGGCTATTTTTGCCCTGGTTACATATCGAACAGGGGACTTCCATAGCCTGCAATGGTACTGTGTGTGTGTGAACAGTGAAGTCTGTCTTCATTATGTAACTTTTATATATGTATATTATATATGTTCACACAGGCATCCGAGATCACAATATGCATAGATAAACATACACAATATACAATTAAAAAAAAGAATGACCAAACCATGTTATCAAAAATTAAAACATTTGAATTGCTTGAGGAAAGCCCATTTGAATCTGTTTTTCATTCAACGGGTTAAGAAATACAGACGGCCCGGAGGCAGTTCAAAAGCAGAGGCGAGAAGATCCTCTTATCATTCATAATGCCAAGCTGCTCCAAGCTGGAGCAATTATTATTTGGGTTGAATGAAAATAAAGTGTCTATAATTTGTGGGGATTTCAATATAAATCTTTTGAATGTGTCAAATCATACTAGTAGTTTAGATTTTCTAGATTTAATGTACAGTAGAGGCCTTTATCCTACTATTACTAAGCCTAGCCGAATAACTTCCAGTTGTGCCACGTTAATTGATAATATTTTTGTAAATATATTTGAAAAAACGGTCAAACGTGGTCTTTTGATAAATGATACAACGGATCATTTACCGATATTTGTAACTCACTTCTGTGAAGTAAAAACAAATAAAGAAAAGTATAGTAAAGTTATTAGGTTAAGAACTGAGGAAAGATTAAATAGATTTAGGGATGATCTAATGAAAGAACACTGGGACAATGTTTATAGTACAAATAATGTAAATAAGGCATATGAATTATTTTTGAAAAAGTATTTATGGTTATATAATAATAATTGCCCAATAAAAATATTGAATGATAAAGCAAGAAATAATAATAAACCTTGGTTAACGAAAGGTATATTGAAATCGTGTAAAAAGAAGAATAAGCTTTATCGGGATTTTGTAAAATATCGGACGGTAAATGCAGAAAATAAATATAAAGCTTACAAAAATAAGTTGACTACTATAATGAGACGTGCAAAGAAAGATTATTATATAAACTTGTTGATGGAAAACAAAAGTAATATCAAAAATATGTGGAAAGTCTTAAGGGAGGTTATAGGCAGTAAAATGAATTATAGTCAGCCATTATATTTAATGAATGAACAGAATGTCGAGATACGTGGTGAAAAAATGGCTGATGAATTTAATTCATTTTTTGTTAATGTTGGTCCAAATCTTGCCAAAACTATACCATTACATAATAAAAGCTGGATAGGTGAAAGCAGAGTCATGCAATCCATTTTTTTTTGACGAAGTTAGTGAGAGTGAAATTATTTCCACTGTCTCTAAATTAAAAAGTAAAAATTCATGTGATAGTGATGGCTTAGATATGTATATTGTCAAAGAAACTCTACGTTGCATTATTAGACCATTAAAATATATAATTAATTTGTCTTTTAATACAGGTTTTTTTCCAGATAAAATGAAGGTGGCTAAAATTATTCCTTGTTTTAAAACTGGTGATAGGCATAGTCTTACAAATTATAGGCCTATATCTTTGCTTTCCCAATTTTCAAAAATTCTGGAGAAGCTTTTTGTTAAAAAATTTGATTATTTTCTTGAAAAACATTCTTTGATAAACGATAATCAGTTTGGGTTTCGTAGCACCCGCTCAACAGCTATGGCTTTGATGAAAATCACAGAGGACATTACTACAGAATTGGAGAATAAAAATCACACAGTTGGAGTTTTTATTGACCTTAAAAAGGCCTTTGACACTCTCGATCATGGAATATTGATATCTAAATTACAGACATATGGAATTAGAGGTGTAGTATTAAATTGGATTATTAGTTATTTAGAAAATAGACAACAATATGTAGAGTATTTAGGCCATGAATCTAAGTTGGAAACAATACAGTGTGGAGTCCCTCAAGGCTCTGTGTTGGGGCCTAAATTATTTATTTTATACATTAATGATCTCTGTGATGAATCAAAGATTTTACGTTTTGTTCTTTTTGCGGACGCTACAAATTTTTTTGTATCGGGGAAGAACTTAAAAATCTTAATCAAAACTATTGAACAAGAATTGGTCCTACTTCAGAAATGGTTTAACAAAAATAAACTGTCGTTAAATTTAAGTAAAACTAAATTTATGTTGTTTACAAATCAAAAATGTCCTGATAATGTTTGTTTGATTCTAAATGGAATAACTATTGAGAGAGTGTCAGAATTGAGGTTTTTAGGAGTACTCATTGATGAAAAATTAAAATGGAAATCACACATAGCCTACGTAAGAAATAAAATGTGTAAAAATATTGCTGTTTTGAGTAAAGTAAAGTTTATGTTAAATTATAAAGCAATGAGAATCCTTTATTGTTCCTTTATTTTGCCCTATTTGATGTATTGTTTGGAGGTATGGGGTAATTCATATTTTACTAATTTAATGCCCTTATTTATTTTGCAAAAAAGGGCAATAAGGATAATTAATGGAGTTGCTCCAAGAGAACATACTACAGGACTGTTTCTGAGGTCAGGACTACTTAAATTGAAGGACTTGGTTTCTTTACAAACTTTATTAGTTGTTCATAAAGCAAAACATTGCTTGTTACCACATGGACTGCAAACCCTTTTTACTGTAAATAGTGAGACAAGTAGAAGAAATAATGATTTTAAACAACCTTTTGCTGGAAATACCCTCAAACAAATGTGTGTTTCAGTTTCTGGTGTGAAAAGATGGAATTGTCTAGAGAATGAGTTAAAATGTTGTTCAAATATAGTTCGATTTAAATATAAGTATAAAGAGAAGATACTTAACTTGTATAAAGATGATGGTGAAAATTCTTAAAACTATAATATGAATGATCATGGTCTCGTCATTGTCTTTGATGCCAGAGTTGTCATTATTGCATTATTGTTGTTTTTGTTTGTTTAGTGTTGTGTAAGCAGAATTAATATAAAAAAAAAAAAAAAAAAAATTAAGGAAAATTGTTAAAAATGAAAGTAGATTACATCTGGTCTGCGTTATTTTTCATTTATTTTTTTATTTTTTTTGTCGCGGTTATTTATTTATTTATTTTCTTTCATGTCGGTTAGGCCATCTAATTTGTAACTTTCTTATTATAAGAATGGGGTAGGAGTTTATAAGATTTTTTTTTCTTCATCCTACTCCTGTTCTTCTTGTCATGGAATGTATTTTTGTTGCGTTTGTGTGGATTGTTGTTGTGGCATTTCGTGTTGCATTACCATGAAAAGAGAATAAATAAATGAAATGAAATGAAATAATATTCTTTTTCTTATTTAACGCTCTCTCTTCAGAGATACTTTCTATGCTTGGTTATGCAGTCCCTAACAATTTACTTACTTGTTACTAATTTTCTTAATAATTTCGTCTGTACCTCAGTAGCAGATCCATACCAACAAATAATCCAGAATATCATAACACTTTCGATGACAGCACTATCAAACATCAGAAGCTTTATGTTGTGGACATTACAGCAAAGTTATTGCTTTAAGAAATTAATTATCTTATACTTACAGTATATGATCTGTCCACATCTCCCATTTAAGCTTATTGTCAAGAACACCAAGATATTAATAATGCGACTGATAGTATTGGCTGCCTATTAATAAAAACATAATTTCTACTCTAATAAAATCAATAGACTTGTCCTTATTTTTTATGTTTCCTTTGTTTCTAGGATGTTGATGTACAGAGATAGTCAGTGTTTGAAATATTGCTCAATTTAAATGCAACCAAACATATGTCGCTCGTTACCATCCAACAGTGGACCTTTCTTGAAGATCAAATTCAAAACTTTTAAGTTAACTTGCTGCATCTGGTCATTTTGAAGAAACAAAAATGACATACAAAATTTTCTTTTAAGGTCTTTTTTCACAATATAACTTAAAATATGCAATATTAAGTAGCCTACACAAAGTAAACATGCCAAGATGGGACCTGCAACTCTGAACGATGTCTACCTATACTTCATAGCCTGCAATAGAACTGTGTGTGTGTGTGTGTGTGTGTATGTGTGTGTGTGTGTGTGTGTGTGTGTGTGTGTGTGTGTGTGTGTGTGTGTGTGTGTGTGTGTGTGTGAAAAATGAAGTCTGTCTTATGTTCACACAGGCATCAGAGATCACAATATGCATAGATAAACATATACAATGTACAATCTTATAAAAAAGACCAACTACATCAGTTATCATAAAAAAAATTGCTTGAGGAAAGACCATTTAAATCTACAACGGTGTAAAAATACAGACGGCCCGGCGGCAACAGTTCAATAGCAGAGGCGAGAAGACGCCTCTTATCATTCATAATATTATTTTTTTCTTATTTAACGCTCTCTCTTCATAGATACTTTCTATGCTTGGTTATGCAGTCCCTAACAATTTACTTGCCATTGTTATGTGCCATTGCACACACACACACACATACATGTCTATATTACTAACAGACCAATATCGCTCTACACTCACCAAGAGGGGACTCTCTGACCGATGTCTACCTATCCAAGGGGGGACTACGTTCCTGCATTGATATGTAAATTGCGTGTGGGAGGAAGTGCAGCAACTCAATCCACACACACTAGAGTCTACACACACATGAAAATTATCTATATTAGAATATCAAGGATAGTAATGAGTTATAGTCAAATCATTCAATAATTTATACCACAGTCTTAAGTGATGTCTTAATGAGTGAATCATTCATCAGCTCATTCAAAACTGCTGATTCATTCAGGAGCAATATAAGTGAGTGACTTTGAGTAACTGAATCACTAACTCATCTAATAAAAACTACTTTGTGCTTTTTGTATTTCCAGCATCAACGTAATATACTGCCCTACAAAGGCAAAAGACCTTAAAGGGCACCTATTATGCAAAATTCACTTTTACATGGTGTTTGAACATAAATGTGTGTTGGCAGTGTGTGAGCAAAACCACCCTAGAATGATAAAAATCCACCCAGTAGTTTTTTTACTATCTCAATAAATCATAAGCACTGTCTCAGAACACCCTGTTCTAAGATTGCTCTCACTGTGACGTAGAAATGAGCTAAGCCCCGCCGACGTGATTTGATTGACATCTGGTTTTGGCATAGACCCCGCCCTCGGTGATCTACATCCTCCATTGTTTCAACGACAGCCGGTAATGTCTCCTAAGAAGTGTGTTGTGGGATGTAAGAATGGACATACTAGTCTTCACTGACATCAGAGCCACTGAAAACGCAGCTGATGGATTTTATTTATGAAGAAAAGGCACCACTTAAACGTCCTAAATACGAGATTCATTTTCTGACTGACTGTTAACGAGGGTCAAAGTTAATCCTAGAGTGTGGATCGTTGCCTAATTCGCGATCCAACGTCACCTCCAGAAAAAGTAAGTGTATTTTATGATTTTTGAGTAAATAGTCATTTCAATCGATGTCAGCCAGTTCAACAACAAATGCGTCTAAAGCTATTTATTGTCGTCGTCATAGGATGTCTCAACAAACAAGGTCAGACAGTTTTATGTCACGTAGGCATTTTTTTTGCAGCATTTACAAATGTAAATAAATTAAGGTCTGCTCTATCTCCATAGACAGTAGGCTATATAAACGTCTATCTCCCTCCCCTTAAGAAATAAATAAAAAAAATTGTTTGTACTTCACAGTAGTGTGTGTGTGTGTGTGTGTGTGTGTGTGTGTAGTTTCAAAAAATTGCGCGAACGTTATCACAGTTCGTGTGTGTGTGTGTGTGTTGCACATCCATAATGGCAAAAGGGACGCGATTAAAACTTTGTAAGTACATAAATGTATCATATAACCATTCCGAGACGTTTAGTCCATTCTCATTCGTGTTTATTCTGTGCCAGAGTCTTTTCATCATCTAGGTCCAGCAGCAGGGCGGGGATATGCAGCTCATTTACATTTAAAGTGGTAGACGCCAAAACAGCTCTTTTTAAAACAGGTCCCAAAAATGACATTTTCAAATGGTTATAATAAATTAACTGTGGGGTATTTTGTGCTGAAACTTCACAAATACATTCTGGGGACACCCAAGACCAATATTACATCTTCTAAAAAGGGGCATAATAGGTGCCCTTTAAGTCGCTAGAGTGTGGAACTGAGAAAAATGACTTTAAAGATTTTTAGTTGTCCCATCAAATTCATTATAGGTAGGACACTGGAAATCTGGCAAATAGATGTTTTAGTAATGGAAATGATATACATAAAAAAAATTTGAGCTCAAACTTGACTTTTGACCACTATTTTAAAGTTACTGTACTCTGCCTTTGTATTGTCAGCAAAAAGTGAGAAGTCATGCCAAGGCAAAAGGCAGTAACTTCCACATTATCAATATTTAGTTGCTGATCACCATTAACAAAATCAATATAGTAACACCTGTATAAAATCTAGTGATCATGGCATTTATTTTGTATGATTTACAATTATTTATAGCCATCTACTTATTGCTATCTTGTGCTTTGGTTGCATTCTGATGGCATTATTAATACATTTGACATGACAAAATACCTCCATAGATTAGTCTAGGATTGGCTCGACCGGGTTTAGGGCGGGGCTGAAGGCGCCGACGAAGTTTTGGCAATCTGCCAGCTAGATGCATGAGTGTTTCAACCAGGTCCTGTACCCGAACTGAGTGAGGCGGGGCTTTAATTCTTGGTTGTATTCATCTGATACGGCAATGCGTAACGTTTTTCTCAATTTGAGTGTTCCAAAACAAAGCCAAAGAGCGGTAACTGATGTTACGGTGTTCTGCCTTTGTTTCTCATGGGCTTTTGAAAGTTACTGTTAAGACAATTCATTATTTTCTCGAAAAAACAACAGAATTGATTTAAGATACTTATCCACATGATAAAGGAGGTCTTGAATGTGCCAAAAATATAAATAACTCATTTTCGACCAAAAACGAAGTTACGGTCTTTTGCCTTTGCACGGCAGTATAATTGATGTAGACACAATGCGAGCACTAATTGAAAGCAAAGGTCTGAGTATATGGATTATGAAGCTTCAGGAATGCTTTCAGAGACATCAAGAAACCTCCTTGTGAAGATAGGAGTCAGTGCGTTGGTGGAACAAAGTGGATTGTAAGTTTACAGTTGAGAAAATAACAAACAACTGTGAATGCGATAACATATAAAGATGTTGAATACTTTGAAAACACACTGATTACTTTTAATAATTTGAACATAATTAGAGAAAAAACTTGTAAAACAAACTGCTGATCAGCAGCAGAGAACACTGACTGAATTTGGTTCCTGTATTTTATTTTAATGTATTATGTATGAGTTGAATTGGGTAATTCTTCGATGTTATGTCTTTATTTTAGTTACCCTTGTAATGAAGATAAATGGATGTTGGCAGAAAGTGTGGTAACACTGTTTCCTTCTCTGAAGATCAAGATGGGAGAAGAGAATGAAGGATTGTAAGTTGCACTTATTAAAACACACAAAGCCCACTTTAAATAAATGCAAATTGGAATAGTAAGTGTGATGTTAATTAGTTAGGTTACAAATCAATTGAAAATTTAGTGACTGTAATTCGTTTTATTTTTATTTTTATTTTTTAAATTACCAATATTACAGTTACAATAACACCAAAAGTACATCCACTCTGCTGGTTTGCTCGTCACACATCATGGGTTCTTGTGAAAGTTACAATTGTTATCCTCCCCCTTTCATCCAGGAACATTTCTATAACCCAGTTTCCCACAGTGGATTTATTGAGATGAGACTTCAGAATCTACGGAGGAAACTTCATGATGATCAGCGTTGCTACCAGCGCAAACGTAGTCGAATCAGTGATTCCAGAGTGTCTCATGTTGCCTTTGGCTTGCTCAGTTGGGGATATTTGGGGATATTTAATTTAATTAATCAATCAACGATACTATTGATCAGCATTACCAAACGTGGACGTTCCACTAGAAACAAACATTGATGTATTGTTTTAATTGAATACTGTGAAGCTGCTTTGATACAACCTATGTTGTGAAAAGCGCTATATAAATAAACTTGACTTGACTTGACTTGACTTGTAATTGTGTATTATATCCTGTGTTGTAGCTTGACACTGAGTTTGGAAAAAATGTTTCCTGACCTCTTTCTTCGAAAATGGGAAAGAAATATTGTTCCAAAATTGCAAAAGATGTCCACAGTGAAAAATCCTCTGGTCATGCCAACTGATAATGACTTTGCTCGTTCTGTCAAAATGTTGTTTTTCTTTCAGTGGACACAATTAGTTTTAGTAGTTCAAAGAGTTTAAAGTCAGCCATTATACCAGCCATGAAAAATGTGTTTTTCTATCATACTACAGATTCATGTTACAGAGATCTTCAAATTCTTATTACATTGTTAAGAACAATAACACATCCTTCAAAGACAACGATGATGGGTTAGGTTTAACCCCCTGAGGTCGGCTATCGTGCCCGGCGCGTCAGTGTAGACCATTCTGAAACGCATCCGAAAATGAACCATAACTCAGCGAATACTCAGTCAAACAGACATACAGACACACAGGCATGAAGCTTGAATTCTCTTCTTTTAAATGAAGTAATTTATATAAAAAACAAATATTCTCATCTTGTGAAATCTGCATTAAAAGAGAGCGATTCCAGTCGAGCTAATTAGAGCTCATTCAGATGTAATGTGACCCCGCCCACGGAGAGCACGCGCTATTCAAACGCAAATGGCTGAGGCAATCCTGCAAACTGTGAACGCCCACATCAGCTCGAGAAAACACATCAGATCATTGTACTGTAATCATTGTCTCGCAGCGCTGTGAGGAATAATACTTTAATGGAAAATTTAGGAGGAGCAACAGATCCGAGGCTATGGAATAATGTAGTAAGTTTTTTTTTCATTCTCAAGTGCAGCGCGTATCTGTGCATGAATGAATGAATGAACGAATGAACGGTAGAGATGCCGCTGTTTACCACAACTGGCAAAAGACGGTTTAAATTTGAATCGTTTCTGTCTGTGAATGTTTCGCTTTTAGCAAACTGTATTGCTATAGGCTACTGAGTAAAAATCGAGTGAAATATGTTGAAATAAAATGTATTTGTATAAGCAACGTATTAAACTGCAAAAACGAAAGTTACTATGTTACAGACATATGAAAGACAACATTTCATTGATTAGTTTTGGATAGATTATACATTTTTACTGTAAAATATCTGCCACCTCAAATAAGCTTTTGTTTGCCAATTTTTGCTCATATGTTAAATATAGTATGTTTTGTCAAAAATCATCAAATACTATGTTATAGTGTTTATTCCAATGTAGCCTAGGCTATATTCAAGTAATGAATCCTTAACTTTGAAATATGTATGATAAAATGTATACTTTAGTTTTTACAAAGAAAGATTACACTTGAATTGTTGTTGTAATTGTAACCTTTTTAATAAAAAATAAAAAATACAAGGTAGATGTAAACAAACTAATAAAAGGTAAATATAAGCCTTTTCTTTAAAATAATTTTTTATTGTGTTTTATTAGTGACAAATTTGGGGAGAGGATAAATATTCCAAAACTGAAAATACAGTATGAGAATTAACTGCACAATTACTAGACATGTTTTCCTTTTGATATTATAGGCCAATTTGCAAGCACAATTTGTGGAAAAATAAAAAAAACACGAGATGCTTTCAACTGTTGCTCTTGCATTCTTTCTTGTGACACACCTGAATGAATGCCTCATTAAGTATGTGGGCCCCATTGTCTCCAGGTGCGAACCACTAAATATGCATGATCGTTGACGCCCACTCCGCATATTGCCTTTCCAGACAGAAAGTGTTTTGCAAAATTTAAATCAATGCATTGTGTTATGTAAATGATTAGGCAGGATAATTTTCACATCATTTTGAAGAAAACATCCATTAGTCAAAAGTCTTATTGACACATATTTAGAATGTGTTTTATGGCCTTATTTCAGAAACTTTAGTTTTTAGTTTTTTCAATAACCATGCATAAACATTATTCTCTCAAAAATACAAACATGTACATGCATGGTGCTCACATATGATGGTAGCCCTGTTTGTGCTAAATAGAGTGTAAATACACCTTTGCCATTAATATGTTTATAAGCAACTGAAAAAAGCAAAAATGTCAGGGCATGTCAGAACATCTCAAGGACCCCAAAAACACCTTAGACCCCAGAGGGTTAAGACACATTGTGAAGCCAATATGTGTCTTAACACTAGAACTCCCAAGGCGGTCATTTTGACCGTTTTTAAATTTTACAATGTAATAACTTTGTTAAAATAAAATAAATGTGGCTGTAGGACTCTGACTTTTCCTAAATATGTGTATATTTTATTCTGACACTGTTATTTTATTAAAATCATAAAACACACAACAGTTCTGACTATTTCTACCTAGAACTACCATAACGGTCATTTTGACCGCACGCGTTATAGATATCATAAGTCCGCTACATTGCAAGTTTCGCAGAGGGACTTCATCATACGACTGGCGAGTGAACTTCACTCCGACCACATGGAATCAAAAGCCATACAACTGGAGGAACTGCAAACAAAATAAAACCAAGGAGATGTATCAAATGTCACAACGTGTGTGGGAGCTGCACGCGAAAGGCGGTGTTTACCTGTGTGGTAGGCTATGTGCGTAAGCGTCAATGATGCGGTATGTTTGCGCCGTTCAAATGGGCAGTTAACCTGATTTTGTTCGTTAATATTTTTTGTTCACTGAAACGAATCGTTCTGAAGCAGTTCGTTTTCTTGTTTAGCTAATGTTCATGTTTTTTCTTAGCCTGTTTGTGTGTGTACATTTTCACATTCATTTGAATAAAAATTGTGTGTCCTGTTTATCATTACCTATCATTGTAGATCCATTTATTTTTAGATTTTGTATTGATTATTGAACTTATTTACAAACAGAGCTGTACTAACTGTATGAAGCTTTGACGTTTCCTAACTTTTGTACGTGTCTATTCACGTGGTGAGTGCGGTGAAAAAAAATATTATTTTGATGCAAAATGTTCCTCAAATAGAGGCAGCACCTGTCGGGGCAATCTTTCTTTTGTGCTTGTTTTAAGGGCTTTGACGACAGGAATTAAAAGCTTCATTGGAAAAGAGAAGGTTAACATGTACAATAGATATTACATGACGAAAATGACGTTCAGTACGGCCATATGAACGTCAAAGTATGAGCGGTCAGAATGACCGCTATGGTCGTTCTAGTAGTTATGGAATTCCGGTATTTCTTGTGTTAACTGAGCAGTACCTTGTTTGACCTTCTCCACAAACAGAAGAGACTTGGTGGGTTCCTAGAAGGCATTCCAGTTGGAATTGGCAGTTGAACAGTTTTTTTTTTTTGGACGGCCAATTTGCGCAACATCAAGGCAGTATGCCTCACCCCTTGGTGTTTGCTCCACCAACACAAACAGCTTATCTCGAATGAGGGGATTTCTCGGCCTGAGTCCTATTGGTTTGGCAAGTGTAGGTGAAGGTCCTCCTCCCCTGACATGGATCAAAGATGAACTCCAGAAGTTAAGAGTTCTACGTCTCTTTCCCCTGACAGATTGCCTTCTGGCCGGCCCACAAGTGGTGGGTGAAGATTTGGTCAGGATTCTTCTGTCGACCTATATGATAGGAATGATCGCATTTCAATGGATTCCTGGAAAGGGCCTGACCGTCCAATTGGGTGATTAACAGACTGCCGGACAGTTGGTGAGTTGGCAAGGGAAGTCTGTGAACGGAAAGTGTTCGGCTATCCCCACACATTTGGTAGGGCAGTGGAAATGGTCACTTCCATGAGCCTGGATCCTGTCCGTTGTCTGGAGTTTGGATTGTCCAAGCTGAAGTTCTTCCCACATATAAAATATTGGGATGAAAACCAGAACCGGAAGGCACGTTGGAATTTCAAGAACTTTGTTGAGCTCTATCGCCCAACTCAAATTCCATCTGCTGCGTCTCGAGCAGCAGCTTACCTCGGAGATGTCTGCGCAAAGATCGAGGAGTGGGATCTGTCCTACTCACGGAACTTGGTGAAATATCGTGAGCATGGGATGCCATGGTTGGAGACATGCAGAGACAGGCTACCAAAGTGTTTGCCAAAAGAGCGATTGATGACTGTGCTGTCCTTCCTCAGCTCTAAGGGGATGATCCATAATAGCGACTTTGTGTCATTTCAAAAACTTGGAGAGTTGGAGCACCAGCGTCCAGTCACTCAGAGGCACATGAAAGAATTGTGGATCCTGTTCCAACTTCTCCTGGTGCAGTCTGCTGCAGTCTGGAGATTCCATGAATCTATACCAACAAAGCTGGTCCTGCCTCCGGTTGTGCCACCTAGACCGGCCCGTCCACGTCATCCTGTTCAGAAGGAAAGAAGAGAAGTGGCAGACTTTGAGATTGATGGGGAACCTGAAGAGGAGTTAGTAGAAAGGATCCAACCATCCACAGTTCCTGCAAGTGCAAATGCTAGGTGGACACACCTGAAGACAAGCTACTGTACATCAGTGTGAGCCGAGAATTAAGCCACATCCGAGCCTATGAAGAATACCTGAGACGCTGTAAGGAGAATATCTGTTGCTGTCCGAACGTTCAGTGCGTTCAAGAGAAAACGCCAGCGCCTAATGTCAGATGTGTAATTCACACCCATCTTATTTTTTGTTTTCAATGTTCTAAATGGTTCCTTTTTTAGAAAATAATCTACTTCAAAGTGAAGATTTTTTTTGTTCGGTTTTTGAAAGTATTTTACTTTTCCTGTTTAGGAAAAGAATATAACTCCAAGTGAATATTTTTTATGTTGGGTTTTTGAAAGTATTTTACTTTATTTTCCCTTTTTCAATCTATAGATCAAAGTACTATAGAATTTTATTTTACAATGCCAGTAGATTGTTAACAAATGGTTCGATCATGCAAAAAAAAAAAAAAAAAAAAAGTAAAAAAATAACAATAACACACTGGTTGAGTTAAAAGTAAAACAAAATGAGTTGTCCTTAACTAGACACACAGGTGTGTTAAGATATAACACATATTGTGTTGTTTTTAACACATCCATTTTAATTAAGAGTGCAAGATTGTTGTATCATAATAGTAGAATAAGTACCCGTTAGTTCAGTATAAATATTGTTTATATCTCTTGGTTGTTACCCATTTATTCCCCAAACTTTGCATAATTATTGTTCCCTTATACTTACATGCAAGTACTTAATAGGTACACTATAATTACCGAAAGCTAAGCTGTAAATTTGTCTTAATTCCGCAGTACTTTCCTGGCTATAATCTAAAGCGTTACCCATTTGGCTTTTCTTGAGGTTTGGACACTGAATGAAAGTGAAATAATTTAGATTTGTTTCTAGCAGTATAATAGTAAACATTGATTCTTTTTATTATCGCCCCAACTAAATAAAAAACTGCAAAATAAAACTGCTAAATAAAAAACTTTTGTTTGTTCTTGGTGAGAACGTTAAAGGGTTAAGAAGGGTTTAACCCTTTAAAAAAATTCTTCATTCACTTTATATTTCAAATACATTTATTTGTGTGTACAATATTATTACATGTTTTGTTATGAAAGTGATTAATATAAAGCACATAATATACACACAATGACATCTATAATAATGCAGAGCAAAAACAATCTTACTCCTGAATGTCTGAATTCAACAAAGTATCAATTTCCTTAATCTAAAAACAACAGCTTATTTCTGACTTTTGACAACGTAAACATCAGTTGTTGTAGGACAAGGAAATGTTGAAATCATCCAATACTGCTCATTATCCGTCAGATGGATCCAATAACAAGTTGAGTCTCAGCAGTTCATAATTTTTCATTTTGTCATGTTAAATTCACACTATCTGATAGTCTTTCTGCCTTTTGGTTGAATTCTTTCACTACATTTTTTAACTTGCAAATTCCTCTCCGTATTTCATCAAATAAAAAAAAGATTAACAAAAGAAAAATGGCACCCTCCTCCCTATGAGTTACAAAAGGCACATTCAGCTTAACAAAAGAATTAGAAAAATTATTAAGTAGCTCAAAAATATTGAGTTTTAGGGTTAACCCCCTCGGCAGGAGGACAATAACAATACTGACTAGAACAATATCACAGTTTTTACCTTTTAATACTAGGTATCCGCTCAAACCAACTTTCTTCTTGTTTTTGGCAGATTACTACTTTTGTATTATACCGCCACCAACTGTACAGGAGTGTGTAATACCATGAACTTCATAGAGTCTTAGGGCGCTTTCACACTTGGTTCGATTGCTCCCCCTCCACCTGCCCCCGATGGACTGTGTTCACATTATATTATTTTTATCCGAACCGCGGTACGCTTGCGTCATCAAGTTGCAGCTGGTGCATAATCGTGTTGCTTGGTAACCGCTATGAATGAAAAGGCGTCAAAATGGATAGAATTGCTCGCTTCACATTTGTTCGTCTTTTTTTGAACCTTTGGTTTTGTTTTCAAAGAAAAGATACAGAAAGAGAAACACAGTTGTTTCTGTCTGCCGCAAAAGTACTAAAATCGTTCCAAAGACAGCAGGCTGTCCGCCGAAAACAATTTTTGCGGAGACAGCCAGAAATCGATTGCAGTGCGTCAATCCCGCTTTTCGTCAAGGTAAGTGTATACACACACGCACACACACACAAGTTAAGTAAATCACTTCCGCGATTTGGTTCGACTGCGTTCATATCAGCAGCGAACCGTACTGGATTTCACATGAACGGTACCCCAGACCACCCCTTTTAAGCGGAATCGGGTACGGTTTGCGGGTGCGCACCCGAGTTCGGAAGACAGCGTTCATATCATCCAAACGAACCGAGCTCTGACGTCATTCGAACCCGGGTGCGCACCAATAGTGCTAGTGTGAAAGCGCCCTTAGACTTGAATTAGTTCAAAACCAAACCAACTTTTTTTCTTAATACACAGACATCAATAATCAACATATGAATCTCAACAATGGTGACATGCTTCATGCATGTATTAAAATAAAATTCCACAAAATGTATTTTAAAAATCAAAATTCAGAATGTCCGATCTGTGGCAAGAGAGTATTGTTAATGAATGTAATCTATTAATATCAAATAACCACTTTTGGTCAAGTTGAGTCTCAGCAGTTCATACTTATTGCCAGGTTAAAATCAAATTAAAAGTCAAATAATTCAAAAAAATCCAAAGTCAAATTATCTGATATTATTTCTGCACTTTGGTTGATTTCCTTTACTCCATTTTTTAAGTTGCAAATTAATCTCCGTATTTCATCAATGACTTTCTCTGCGTTCTTCTTGAACTCTATTTGTTGATGTGTGGGTTTTGCGGGTTTGTCTCGTTTCCTCTTGTTGTCTTCGATAATCTCTTTGAGGATTTCAGGCACAGAACAAATCTTGGAGATCATTTCTGAAAGGTTTCTAGACAAAAGCACACTTTTAGACATCCAGTCGTCTACTTTACTGCTGTCGTGTTCCTGAAAGAAGTGCCTTTCATCAAAGCAGGAGGTAAGACGTTCACTCAACGCCTGGGCTTTGTGGTCTGATGGTGAAGCGTCTCTCAATATTTCCTCAGTACGGTGACAGATTTTTTCCAAGATGTCAATAATAGGGCTGTGTTGATCCTGAATTCCCTGAAGTTCCTTTTCAATGTTTTGTTTTATGTTCTTCAGCTGTCTTGTCTTGTATTGCCCAAAAGCAAATCTAAATCCACCAACGACAGCCATTCCTGTCCCGGCTGCAGCAACAATGAGAGAAACCTCTTCATCAAACACATATAAAGCGAATCCCACAAACAGGATTGCCAGTCCCAATCCTCCCATTCTCGCTCCTGCGTTAGAGCTGCAAACAGCACTTATGTACACTTCTTTTAACCCATTGATGAGAGTAGATATCGTCCTCAAATGCTTGTTGCATTCAGAAGAAAAGTCCTCATTGAGTCTATTCAGTTCCTCATAGAGATGAATCACATCAGATCTAAAGGAAAAAACAGAACAGAAATATCAGGGATTTTTATACGGTATGTTCTGTATGTTTTGGCACATTTATGGTAAAGGTGTGTTATAGATGATATGTAAAGATGAAACAGTTTCTTTAGTTTGATACTTTAAAACTTTATATCTACCCAGGCTCTGGAAATACGTGCCTCTTTTAAGCGAAACTCAAAAACCGTACCTATACGTACAAATCGCTGAAGTTTCCAGTTTAAATGAACACTAAAGGCAGTAAAACTCTGATGACATTTTTTGCTTTTCACACAAAGTACGATTTACAGGGCCAGAGTTTTGATTAATAAATGTAATACAATTATTTTATTTTCACACAATTCCTTGCACAATATTATGTTACGACTTTTTTTTAACAATTCTAAGATTTGAAAACTGATACTTTTGAATGTTATCTATGAGTTTTCTAACTATGAGTTCTTCCAATGAGCTGGGTTGGGTTTTTATTAATCCTCTGCATCAAGTGGAAAGCCATAACAAACATAAACATTAAATATTAAAACAATAACAATCTCTCATGACATGGTGAGTGGTTCCTCCATGCTTCCGCGTCGGTGACGTCTGGGTGGAGCCATTGTTGCTGTGTGTGAATAACACAAGTGTTATTTACTATGCGTCAGGATCAGATAGGAACACATTGCACATTTAAGTCACATTTAATGCAAACAGTCAAGCCTGGCTAAGTTACCAATTTAACATTTCAACCTGCCGGACAGACTACGACTCAGCAATGAACTTAACCTCTCTGTGGTGTATTTCAGTCTCCAGTCAGAAGGAGGTGTATAGAAAATTCTGAATAACAGAAATCACAGACTCATAATGCAGCCAGGAATCATCTTGTGTTGTGTTTGATTAGGCCAGAATAGAGCTATAAGGTGTAATCTAACTTAGATGAGAACAAATCTTGATCTGATTTGAGCTGAATAACGACATTATCTTCTGTTGAGCTTCTTAATAGCTGAAATTGAGAACTTTGCAACACTGTCAGTTATTTTCCAGGTAGTTTGTTGTGCTGAGTTTGTCCACAATGTGGCAATTATAACATGTACCTGTACTACCATTTTTTTTTTTAACTTGCATTGCAATGCCATTATATCATCATTAAAGAGTTTTTTGCTCATGAATTTGTATTTTATGTAGTACATGGTAATGTGGCAGGGACAGTGGAGCATTTACATTAACTAACCTCATGAGTTAATTTTGAAGTTAACTTTCTGTTACAAGTGGATCACGGAAGTGACGCAGCCAGGTAATAGAAAGTGTGATACTTTTGCTGCTTTCGTTCAAGCTGAGATTTGTTGTTGTGTTAAATGTTCTAAACAATAGACAAAGGCTTGTGAAGTTATACTTAGCTAATATGTACAGTTTGTATTTAGAATGGTTACTTTTGCACAAACATCCTTGTAAATAATGTAATACTCACATTTCAGTAAGAAAACACTTGATTGTATCTGGTCTCTTTGGAATTCATGTGGATGACATTGAGTTTATTTACTTTTTTTTTTTTTTTTTTAACTCTTCTTTCATAGTGTTATGGAGAGAGTGACATCTTTGCAGTAGAACTGGTTGAATAAAACAGTTGTGGAAAACGGAGAGGGTTGTTGTTGTAACGTCTGCCAGAGGGTGTGTCCTGTCCAGGTGAAGTAAAAGACGGATCGAGGCGAGAAGGAAAACCCGAGGCACAGGACTGGTAGTCCTTATGGATAGTTCGCACAAGCACACTCTTAACATACATGTCAAGGAGTGGATAAAACAGTAAAAGAGACAAACAGCCCGAAATTAAACCGTGTAGTGTCCCGTAGCAATTCGCGGAGGAGCGGCCAACTCCCACTTCCGTGTCTCTTTCATCTGCTCGAGCGCGTGCGCGGCGCGCTCACGCGAGGATGGGAAAGGCATCCTAAAGGCACATCAACATCGAAGTCAAAAACAGCATTCAATAGTAGGAAAAGTTGCTTTAAGAATTTCAGAAGAGTAATCGCACATGTGGAAAGATACAGACTTTAAAGTCTTAAATATCTCATTGGCAGAGGTAGGCTATTATTTCTGCATGTTTCCCCCATCACATTACCGGTATGTGAAACATTTACGAAAATGAAATTGTTTGAATGAATGAAATGTGTTTTACTTAATATGACAATAGACTTAATGCATGGAAATGTAATACATGTACATTACAGGTGTGTATGAGTATATATATGAGGATTTTTCATCACTCTCAAGAGCAGGTGCTGATCTCTGTCCTCCGCCATTTCTGCTCATAGTCCCTTCTGTGAGTTTACTTTCTGCTTATGACTATTAAGTGTTTATTTCACTTCACAGGTCAAACATCAAGAGCTTTAAAGCTAAACTCTAATATTGATTTATCATTATCAGCTGATTTGATATTTGATCACTTGAATAGATCAGGGGTGCGTTTCCCGAAAGCATTGTTGGCCAACTATGGTCGCAAGTTCATCGCAATGTCCATTGAACTCTATTGGTAACGACGGAACTTGCGACCATAGTTGGCCAACGATGCTTTCGGGAAACGCACCCCAGTTTTGGTGGCTGTTTGCTCTCTTCATCTTCATCTTCATCTTCATCGCCTTTTTTCAGTTCTCCGCCTTGTAAACAAAGCCTGATTAATCTCATTTACTTATAAAAGAGCACAAGTCATCCTCAAAAATCGTTTAATTTAGAATGGCTATCTGCAGGAATAGCTCAGGTTTCCATAACCCGCAGTACTACGACAAGGAAAAGTGTGTACGTCTGCTCAGACCCTGAAGTGGCGCTGAGCACATTTCCGTATCGAAGACCGCTTGCGTTAGCGTGGATTTTAGCGAATACTAGTTCGCATGAACTAAAATAAATAAAATACAAGTTTATTTCGTTTTGACTCAGTGTTGTGTGCTTTTGAAACAAGAGGGAGAAAAGTGCTTTACAAAGAAAGGAATTAAAATAATCACAAAATGGAAGCAAGGAAAATTAAAACAGTTATGAAAGGAATTAAAAGAGATATGAATATGATACCGTTATAAAAATAATCTAAGTGTACAAAGATGAAACATATAGGGCCCTATTTTAACGATCTGAAACGCAAGTGTCAAAGCGCAAAGCGCAAGTAACTTTGTGGGCGGGTCTTGGCTGTTGCTATTTTCCCGGCGGGATAAATGACTCTTGCGCCAGGCGCAAATCTAAAATGGGTTGGTCTGAAGCAGCTTCATTATTCATAGGTGTGGTTTGGGCGTAACGTGAAATAAACCAATCAGAGCGTCATCTCACATTCCCTTTAAGAGCAGGCGCACTTGTTCTAAAGCGGATTCCTATTATAACGGCGGATTTGCCAGGCGCGCGCCAGGAGCAGTTCACAGCCAAGGAGAGCAACGCTCTCGTCAGGGACGTTGGGGATGGAGAAACCCACCCAAATTAACTTAGGTTAAAAAGGCGTATGATAATTTGGGTAAATGTGTAAGCTAGATGTATGCTTTTATAATAAATTGTCTATCTATCTATCTATCTATCTATCGTAATGTATGATTTGCAAAAATGAAAACTGCTGCTTCTGTGTAGATGAGAGAATCAAAGTGTATGCGCGTTGTGCACACGCTACATTGATT
The DNA here is from genome assembly GCF_949319135.1 of Squalius cephalus. Taxonomy (NCBI): domain Eukaryota; kingdom Metazoa; phylum Chordata; class Actinopteri; order Cypriniformes; family Leuciscidae; genus Squalius; species Squalius cephalus. The sequence continues at coordinate 16,509,033 of NC_137122.1, forward strand.
ATGGCCAAGCATGCGCCCTTAAAATAGCATAATGAATAACATGCGCAACACGCCACTGACTTTAAACTATTTTTTCCTGGTTAGTGGCGCAATTGTTTTCTAAACCTGCAAAATAGCATGAAGGAACATTTGCGCCGGATCACGCCTCCTTTTTTGCGCTGAACCGCCCAGGGAGCGCAAGTTCATTCCCTAGTTTAGCGACGTGCTTCTGTGGAGGGAAAAGCGCGCTTTGCGCGGGTGCAAAATAGGAATGATACATGCGTCGCTGTACAAAGTCAATTGCGCTGGGTGCAAGATAGGGCCCAGAGTCTGCTTAGATCATATTGTCAAACTTGAGTCTTTCTGTCTTTTTTTAATGTCAAAACATGTCTTGGAAAATGTTCCTTTTGTAAACAATGTCTCTTGTAAACTGTGAATATATAATCTCAGTGTTTAAAATGGAGTCAGCTGACACTTCTCATTATTTCAATAAAAGGCCTGTATATATTATTACTTTTGGGTTGTTATACCTGCATAGAGCTATTTAAAATCAAGGTATATTAGACTGCATAGACGTCACTGGGTAAGTATTGGTCGTGCCGACGTTTCATAACTGAAGTGGCATGGTAAAATCAAGGTATTTGCATACAGCATATTTAACATATTTAGATTAAGTCTCTGATGTCCCCAGAGTGTGTATGTGAAGTTTTAGCTCACAATACCCCACAGATATTTTTATATAGATGTTAAATTTGTCACTTTTTGAGGGTGAGCAAAAACACACCGTTTTTGTGTCTGTCCCTTTAAATGCAAATGAGCTGTTGCTCCCGGCACAGGGGGCGGAGCTTCAAGAGCTCATGTCCTTTTACCTCACACACACATGCACTGAAAATTTCAACAACTTTTAGCCTTTTATGTTCAAACCGGAGTCAGACAACAATGATGGAGAGACTCAAGAAAAATTGAGAACATGTACAACATTTCTGAATGGTTAGTTGATGAATTTATGTAGCTTATGTGTAGATATATTCTAGTCATTGATTAGCATATTCTATCTTGATAATCTATGAATCGTGTTCAGGGGGCGGGTTTATGTAAATTCTAGGGTTGGTGATGTCACTAACCCGGGAGGAATGTCGTGTAGTCCCTACCAGCCGTTTGTTGTAGTCCTTAAAAAACGATTTCTTTAAAAGCAAATATCTTCCTTTGAACTTTGAACGTTGTAACTTTGCAGATGTTGATTATGCTCAAACAGCAACATTACACACTAACTAAAGTTAATATAGTGAAATCATAATCAACCACCCCTTTAACATTTTCACTGTGTCAGTGTTCGTTTCCAGTATTGTTTAAATGCTTATTCCAATAAAACCTTTGTCATGCAATAGTAATACTGCACATCACTGTGACATGTGGAGAGACTGATGGCGGGTTTGAACACAGACTTCATGCAGATTTACTGAATCTGAACAGTAATCTTGACTGTGAGGTGAGGTGACACTCTCTACAGAAATATTCACTCAGAAACATTTTGTTATGTTTGATTTGATCAGGATGTGCGACTGTCTGCAGATCCACCGAATCCACACAGACCGATGGATCCTGTGACTGCAGTCTCATGATCTTCTTGTCACGTCTCACTGCGTGGATGAACTTCATTATGAGATTCAGTGTCATTCTAAAGGAGTCAGTCAACTCTTTCACAACATTTATACATTTTCAGATTTAAGCACAGAAATGATCATGTTCTTTGATTTGACTGTGAAAGCATTAGAGCTGCAGGCCATCATGAACACAATAGACTCATACAGTAATGAGTCATTCATGAACACTACAAATGCTTCTTTCTTTCATTTCAGATTATACATGAGGTGAGTTCATATATTCAGAGGTGAGAGAGACACTTCAACTCTCTTCATGATTTTATGGCTCATATCATTCTAAACATGAATTTCTTTCCTCTGTCAAACACAAAAGCAGATTTTTTTGAAGATAACCTTCTTTTGGTCCATGAAAGTAAAGTAATATAGGTTTGGACTGACATGAAGGAGAGTAAATGATGACCGAGTTTCACTTCTGATACACTTCAAATACATTCATTTCAAGAATCTGCCTTGACATTTTTACAGACTTTCTTTAAATGAGACACACACATCTGTTGAATTGAATATTGTTGGTCATGATGATTCTGAAGAGTGATTTATTTTTGACTCATCTGATAAACCTGGTGAAAAGGCTCTTTGAATACACCAGACCATTCAACCGCTATTTGCACAAGCATCCGTTCAGGTTATGAAACTTGTCTCTGTCAACGTGCATGCAAACACCGTTTACCACAAGATATGTGAATCAACCCACGGTTTAGATGTCCTCGACCCAAAAACACAATACCCAGAAAAACCACAATAACAGTGTGAAACCTAGAGACACACATGAGTCAAGGTTTGTTTTATAACTACTGCAGCGTTTCACTAGAAGTAACCAGGCGGGTTCTTTCTCCTTCTGAGACTTTAAGAACCGCAGGGTTACTGTTATGACCCAAACCCACGCCGTACGTACACTGTTAACCCTTGCTGTAAAAAAAAAGAAACAGAAAGAAACAAATATAGCTCGCTGATCTTGCTGTTGAACTCACTTTGAACTCACACAAACTCTCTCTATCCCTCTCGAACAACTAGAATCACTTCTTATTAGATTAACACTGTTGAACATCATCACATTAACTATTGTCTTCCAGCATTTATAATGACATCTATAGAACTTCAATCAGTTTGGGGTTGCCAGTGGGGGACTAGTTCACCACAGATGTCCAGTTAGAGGCATAACCCGTGTTTCATTTATGTTACCCACGATGGAGAGACTGGAGTAATCGCCGATACGGCATCAGGAAATGAGGGTTACAAGACATGAAGAAGCTCTTTGAGACATGCTTTATTTTCTCCTCATTAATTCCATACAGCTTCAATAAAGGTTCAGCACACATGTGCAAATGAGTACATTGGTGTTTCCACGGTTATGTGGTCTAAAACAAAGCATACAATAAATTATCAATATGACATAACAGAAACACAATTCAATAACTAAATAGACTCAAACAATGAGATGTAGCAGAAACACTTTCATGAACAATAAGAATACATGAACACAAATCAATCCCTATAGGGATCAATCCCTCAGATTATTTAACTGAATCAGGTGTGCCATTTCAGGGTTAAAACAGAAACATTGCTTGTCAGAGAGGTTGAGAACCACTGAGTTAACATGAGCTGAAGTACAAATCTAAATACAAATAAGTCTAAATACATTTACAATGGGCCTTTTAAACAACTGCAGTGTATTGACCTTTAAGAAGGTTTATGATGGTGTTTCCATGAAAAGAGAGAAATGGCACGAATCTGTCCTGATGCAGCTGAAAGTATTTCATTTTTTGTGGTTGAAGTAAAATATTAAGATATATTGATATTTAAAAGTTAGTGTGTTTTTTTTTTCAGACACTTTTTTAAAACACTTCTTTTTCTCAGATGTTTTTGAGAATGCATATAGTTTGTACGGTATAAACATCATTACGCATATTGAGAGACCCTTAATGATAGGAATGACTGTGTGTGTGAGTGTACATGCATTGGTTTGGGTGTTAAATGAGTGGTGTGCTTGAGGAAAGTTTCTATACCTACATGTTTACTGCATCAGCTGCTTTCTTTTGTCTGATTTCACCCACCACAGTCACTCATGTGAAGCGCTTCAAACACACATCCGCACACATTCTGGAGGAGTTTATCGATCTTCATCTTAACCAAGGACACGCTTCAGGTGAAAAATACTTTTCATTAAAGTTTTTATTTTAAACATCTTACGGGGAAAGGCTTCAAATGTAAAATATGAGCGAAAACAATGTGACTGAATTAAATTGGTGATTCTTTGACTGATGCTTGTTGTTGAACTCTAGACTTTTTGTTTTTGAATGTTTTTCTAAATAAGTTACTAAATCTGTTTGCCTAAGAAACAGACCTGAATTAATGTTGTTATTTGAAAGACACGAAGAAATTACAGAAGATGAGGTTCTGCTTTCTGTCACAGATCAGTAACACCTCATCCACAATTCTTTTAAACCCATTTCAGTTCCACTTTATTTCAATAGTCCACTTTAGCCATTCTACTAACTATAAGTAACTTTGCAATGTCAACTAACTCTCATTAGAGTATTAGTAGACTGCTGTAGACTGTTTGGTTATGGTTAGGTGTTAGGGTTCGGGTTAGGAGAATAATGTGACTTGTAGTTGCCAAGTTACTTATAGTCAGTAGAATATCTGTTGGGGGATTGTGATTGAGACCCGAGCGATCATAAGAAGATTCACACCAGGCATCCGTTTAAAGGTTGTTCCAAAAGAAGTGTAATGTTTCCAAAGGCAAGGAAGTGCAAAAGGTCCATACAACAGTGGATATGAGCAAAAATAAAAATAAAGGTTACATGACAAAGAGTTTAAAAACAATCAATAAATTAAACAAACAGGCAAGAGAAAACAGATATGGTAATTTGCACAACTGATATTTCCTAAATTAGTTAAAATGAGCATTTCCCAGCGTGTACACACACCTAGAGGTTAGGCCCAGTCTTCTAACAACAGGAAACATAACATACATGATACAAAATACAATAAGGATACATTTCGAGGGATGGAGAAGCAACGCTGGCTCTCCATCACAGTATTTCATCTTTTGTGATTGAAGTAAAATATTAAGATATATTGATATTTAAAAGTTAGTGTATTTTTTTCAGACACTTTTTTAACCCTCTGGGGTCCTTCGTTTAACAGTCACACTCAGGACCTTCGGGTCCAAATGGACCCGGAGGGCGGGATTAATATATATATAAAAAAAATCATTTGTTTTTTTTTTTTACTTGTTTTTTATAATATTTTTTCTTTTCTTTTTTGGTGTTTTGAGATAATTTTATGATTTTAATTAATATTTATGCAATAATTATGACCCATTTTTTCCCATTGAATATAATAGACATTATATATATATATATATATATATATATATATATATATTTTTTTTTTTTTATAAAAAAAAATATGTGTGTGTGTGTTTTTTGTACTCTTGATGTTTTAGAGATTCACCCCTTCACTGTTGAGTCCTTTTTTTCTGCATCCTGGCTGATTTGTAGATTGTATGCACAAAAAAATTCTGTTTTCTCATATTTTTGACAATTTCCCATTCATTTCCTATGGGGGTCATTTTTGACCAAAGAGCAGAAGTGTGACGTGCTTGGATCATGACCCCAATATTTTTTGTGTGTTCACATACCTAATACCATAAAAGTCACCTAGTTTCGTAACATTCCGATGAAGCTGTGATTTTTAAAAATTCAAAACAGATTTTTGTAATCTGAATTTATTAGTGTGTATGTGTATAAAAGTGTGTTTGTGTGTGTGTGTGTGTGGATGTGTCTGTTTTGCACTCTTGATGTTTTATAGATTCACCCCTTCACTGTTGTGTGCTTTTTTTCTGGATTGTGGCTGATTTGTAGATTGTACGCACAAAAAAACTCTGCATTTTCACATTTTTGCCAATTTCCCATTCATTTCCTATGGCGGGTCTATTTGGACCCGAAGGTCCTGAGTGTGACAATTTTTTTTACAACCACTTAGACTATTCAAATCCTGTCCCCAATTTTTCTGGGTGTTCATATACCAAGTACCAACAAAGTCACCAAATTTCGGACCATTCCGATTTTTTAATTTTTTTTATTTAAACGCTTCGGGTCCATTTGGACCCGAAGGACCCCAGAGGGTTAAAGAAAAAATTGGTTAGGGGTGTTATGAGTGGCGTGCTGGAGGAAGTTTCTCTGCGGTTCTATCTACCTACATGTTTATTACATCAGCCACTTCCTTTTGTCTTATTTCACCCACCACAGACTGTCAATGACGCTCATGTGAAGCAAAATCAAATCCATGCAGCTTTCTGAATGAGTTTAGTTTAGCACAAGCTCGCTCCCATCATTCAGGCTTCATTCATCTTAACCAAGGACACGCTTCAGGTAAAAAAATATTTTCAATACAGTTTTTATGATTAGTAAATTATAAACATCTTACAGGGAAAGGCTTCAAATGTAAAGTATTTGCGAAAACAATGTGACTGAATTAAATTGGTGAGTCTTTGACTGATGCTTGTTGTTGAACTCTGATCAAATCTAGACTTTTTGTTTTTGAATGTTTTTCTAAATAAGTTACTAAGTCTGTCTATCTAAGAAACAGACCTGCATTAATGTTGTTATTTGAAAGACATGAAGAAATTGCAGAAGATGAGGTTCTGCTTTCTGTCACAGATCAGTAACACCTCATCCACAATTCTTTTAAACCCATTTCAGTTTCACTTTATTTCGATAGTCAACTTTAGCCATTCTACTAACTATAAGTGACTTTTCAACTACATGAACTGAACTGGGATTGCCTCATTTATGTGCTGCGTCTGAAAACTGATTCTGTTATTTCTTCTTTAATACTGTGATATTACACTTGACACTTGTGTTGGTTTTGCAGATTAAAACCACAAAGTTTCCTGTTTCCCTCAGCACTGAATCATGAATAACATCACACTGACATGTGCAGACATTCAGAGCTCTCTGGGGTTTCTGTATGTTGTTTCCGTTGCTGTCGTCAATCAAACACTCAATGCAGACTGTGAGCAGAGCTGGTTCTCAGAGGTGACACACACACACACACACACACACACACACACACACACACACACTAACTGTGAGCACACACACTAACTGTGAGCAGAGATGGTATTCAGAGTTAAGTGTTTGTTTCTGTCCTCTAACTACACCATTACATTTGTGCTTTTCTGGGAGGAGCACCTGTCCTTTGTCCATGAAAAATGATCTTACTCGAGCTGAGTGACAGATCCGATGCATGCACACAAAGACGGCTCAGACAGCGTGCGATTCTGATACACTGTAAGGCTTTACCAGGCTTTTTACAGTAAAATATTGGCAACACTGTTGATTGTACAGTTATTTACTGTAATCTACAGTATGTTACTGTAAAAATGCACTAAATTAAAACTCGATTGAACTAATTTCACTTGCAGAAACCGACTGACTTAAATTGACCAAATGTCATTTAAATGTATTAAAGGGATAGTTCAGGATTTTAGACATGAATCTCTATAGCTTCCCCATAAGCAGTGTGGTGCATTGACCATGACTTACCCCCGACAGCGTCCTGTGAGCCGAGCTCCGGTCCAGTTTTGGTCAAGATGAAATTAGTCCGGCAAGTTTGCTGGGGTCACGGCAATAAAGCTTTTTTCTTCTCAAATCAATATGTGTTCAAAAGAGTGATATATTTGCAGCACAAAACCGCTGTCTATGGAGAGGTCAGACCTCGTAATGGCTTGGCACTATTTTCTTCCCCGTCATATCACTGCGCGCTGCCGCTACCTACAGCCAGCTGGGAGCCGCGCACGTGTCACTTTGTTTACAGCTCGTAAAGAGAACGATAACATGTCTGACTACAGCAGCGACGATGACAACATTGACTTCGACACACAGCCAAAAGGATATCTTTACGAAGCTTCTTTATCTTCGCCAGTTTGGTGTTCACATTGAAGCCCAGAGCAATGAGCCAAAGTCGCCTCAGAGCAACATCTGCCACAGGAAATCTTTGAAATGTGTGAGGAGAAAGCGCCACATCTTTGTTTGTACAGTCCGGATAGTCACAAGTCCGCACCATTTTCTACAAAGCTTGTACAAACTGATCGCTCTTGGTGAGTAGCTATGTTAGCTCGTTCGTGTAGCTGTTCTGAGCACGTAAACACTGCTGTAAACACTGCCGAACAACTGAAAAAGTGGTGTGCGCCTGCGCAGCTCGCAGCTGGCTGTAGGTAGCGGCAGCGCGCAGTGATATGACGGGGGAGAAAATAGTGCCAAGCCATTACGAGGTCTGACCTCTCCATAGACAACGTTTTAGTGACGCAAATATATCACTCTTTTGAACACATATTGATTTGAGAAGAAAAAAGCTTTATTGCCGTGACCCCAGCAAACTTGCCGGACTAATTTCATCTTGACCAAAACTGGACCGGAGCTCGGCTCACAGGACGCTGTCGGGGGTAAGTCATGGTCAATGCACCACACTGCTTATGGGGAAGCTATAGAGATTCATGTCTAAAATCCTGAACTATCCCTTTAACTAGAATGTATAATGCATTAATAATGTGAGCAAAGTATTACTGTGAACTTATTTCATTTGAGACCACTCAGTTACTAACCTGCTTGCATCGCTTGCTGCTTTAACATTCCTGCAAATAAACATCTGTCAGTGAATGTTACCTCAGTTTGATTGTCTTGTGTTTGATTTGATCAGAATGGACTTAAGATCGCAGATCCATCAACTCCTGAAACACTGATGGATCCTGTTATTTCAGTCTCATCGGATCGTCTCGTCACGTCTCGCTGTGTGAATCTGAATCATGAGATCGTCTGTGATTCTGCCAAATCTGTAAAACTCAACACATTTATATTCTCATAACACACAGAACTGATGATTATTTTCTTACTCGTACAGATGCATCAGAAGCATTAATCCTTCATGAACATTATAAATGATGATTTAATGATTATTTATTTTATTTCAGCTTCATTATAGTCATGGGAGCATTTTCAGAGGTGAGAGAAACATTTCAACTATCAGCATGAACAGAGAATATTAAGAGATTCAGATCAAACTGTGTTGAACCGAATCTTCTGTGCTTTAAGTTAAATTAGCATTGCTCTGTGTTTATATGGAAACCACCAGATCAGTGTTAAAGGGATACTCCACCGTTTTTTCATATGTTATTCCCTTAACTAAGACGAGTTGATACATACCTCTCTCATCTCAGTGCGTGCACTTAATCGCTCTAGCGCGCGGTGACACTTTGATAGCACTATAGCTTAGCCCAGTATATTCAGTGGTATATAACAGCAATGAATTTAGAAGTGACCAAACACATCAACGTTTTCCCTATTTAAAAACAGTTACACGAGTAGTTATACGACCAAGTATGGTGACACAAAATAAAACGTGGCGCTTTTCTAAGCGGGTTAAAAAGAATAACTATAATGTATGGCGGAATAGCACTTTTGGGAGTACTTCGACTCGGCGCAGTAAAAAGTCATGTTTGTTCTACTTCTAATGACAGAAGTGAGAGGAAGAGGATCAGGCGTGACTGGAATTGTTATTAAAAATAACAAATATAAAGTCACTTTGGATAAAAGCAAGCCCTAAAAATACAATGCATTAAAATGCAAGCATGGTTAATGCAATGCATATTTTTTTCAAGCAGTGCAATTCAACAGGCTTTTTTGTTTCAAAAACATTTGGCATTATTTTACTTCCATATCAGTTATTCAGCTTGTTATCATCAGCTGTCTTCAATAACCAAACAATCAATTCATAATTATCTAATCAACTTACTGGTGGTAAAAACACAGAGCAGTGTTAAAGGATAGTTTACTCCAAAATGAAAATTAGCCCATGATTTACTCACCGAATACAATCAGAGTTATTTAAAAAAAAATGTCCTGGCTCTTCCAAGATGACAATGGCAGTGAATGGTAACCAACAGTTTGAAGCTCAAAAAAGTGCATTTGTCCATGATAAAAGTGCTCCACACGGCTCCGGGGGGTTAATAAAGGCCTTCTGAAGTGAAGCGATGAGTTTGTGTAAGAAAAATATCCTTATTTAACAAGTTACAGAGTAAAATTCTAACTTCCAGCCAACAGTCATACGTCTTACGCCTAAAGTGTAGTGGTGGTGAGATGAAGCCTCATGTAACATTGCTTTTCAGTCAAGTGGTTCACAAAAGGTTTAATTTCTCGAGGTTTAATTTACTCACAATACCACCCGGTGGTCAGAGAGTGTAAAACAAGCAGATACATTACAGATGACCTGATGTGAGCTGTGATCCACTGTATTTTGCGCCAATTAAGGCTTAGAAATAACGGTGAAGAAAAAAAAAAATCTATTTCCACATAGACTATTCTATTTATATGAATATAATGTGTATTTTCTGGTGGTATATAATGGCTGTATAACGTAACTGTGAAATACATGTATTTGGCTTTAAATGAATGGGGCTAAATGTATATAAATCAATTGTTGATTCACTGAAAGTACCCTATCACTACTAAAGCGCAACTTGTGATGTCGGAAGTAGCGTAGCATCAATATCAGCTGTCAATATCAAATGTCGCATTAATCGCATAAGTTGCGCTTTAGACTTAAGTAGTTTGGGCAGAAGCTAGAATTTTACTTTGTAACGTGTTAAATATGAATATTATTCTTACACAAACTCATGGCTTTGCTTTCATTACCCCACCGGAGCCGTGTGGAACACTTTTATCATGGATGCACTTTTATGAGCTTCAACTGATGGTTGCCATTCACTGCTATTATAAAGCTTGGAAGAGCCAGGACATTTATTAATGTAACTCCGAATTGATTCGTCTGAAAGAAGAATGTCATATACACCTAGGATGGTATCAGAGTGAGTAAATCATGGGGTAATTTTCATTTTAAAGTGAACTACTCCTTTAATTTGCCTCTGTAATTCTGATGACTGTCAATGTGCTTTTCAGTGAGGAATGAAACTGCAGCGACTCCAGGTGAGTTTCAGCTGAAAAACGTGTGTCTGATACTTTTTTTCTGATAAGTTTTCTGTCATATTGTCTGATATTTGTGAACGTTGTGTGTTTTAAAGATGTTCCGAATGAAGTGACTCTCCAGCCCTCAGGTAAAACATCAAGAGCTTTAAATCCAAAGTCTAATATTGATTTATCATTCTTACACATCAGCTGATTTGATATTTCATCACTTGAATAGATCAGTTTTTGTGGCTGTTTGCTCTCTTCATCGTCATCTTCAGCATCTTCATCTTCATCTGTTTTATGCTGCGTAAAAGGAACTTCAAGTGAGTCCAGAAGCTTTAATTGTGTCAGAAAGAGTCATGAAAACCTAAACTAAAATATTGTTATTCATGTGTCAGTAATGAACACAATATGCTTGTTTACTGACACAAATTGCCCTCATCTGTAAATACACACTTTATAATTATACAGCTTCACTTTGAAAACATCTGGCCTAAACTATAAAAATCGTTCTGAATACATGGTAATAATAAGATGAATATAATAATACATGAATAAGTGTCATTCTGTGTTCAGATGTTTTCCAAAGGCAGCACCGTCCGTCTGTCAGCGCAATGATTCAGAAAACAGGTGAGTGAATCAAACTGAGACTGAATCACATTTAAGGGCTGTTGATGTTTTAATGTACAGATGAGGCAGACCTTTATGAATATTAATGTTAAAATGAATCTAATTCTCACAGGGATCTTGAATCTGGTGACCAAATAAATGTCAGATCTGATGCTCCCGATTCACTGAATCTGATCAGTTCAGCGGCTCAGTGTCCAGAGGATGATCATGAATCAACATGATTCTCAGGTCATTTTGATATTGACTCAAACTCGGGGCTGAAGTGTCTTACCTCTGTTACAGTATAAATCACAAACTCAGGCATTTTCAGTCCTAAACTCACTTTTCTGCACTCAATAGTGAACAACTGATGCCAGGTTCTTCATTATTGGTCTTTGAAATCTCAGTACGTTATTTTTTTAAAAGACATTGTTTTATATCAAACACAACTCTGCTTGACATAAGTTTCACATTTTTTTAAATAAGATATAAAATATGTTCTTATTTTATGAAAAGCTATGCATTTTTACTTGTTTTTCTACCTGCGAAAACTGTGCTGTTACTGAATTGAACCGAATCAAACTGATTTAATAATGACTCTTTTAGAGCTGCTTTACGCAATCTGTGTTCATTTAGACCTAGAACTGAACTAGAGAGGTAAATTATTAGTTAAATCTGTATTAATTAATTAATTAAAAGAAATTTCATGTTCTGGCTCTGCCTATTTTAGTGTTTAGTTTAGTGTTCTCGACCCAAACCTAAAGTGCTTTGTGTACTTTGCCACTGCTATGCTGTAATAAACGTAATTTTTGAGATCTTCAACGTCCACGTCATGTTTTCTTCCAGAGCTTTGTCTTGTCTTTGCAGCAGAATATGTAAACGCATTCATCCTGCTTCTGAGTGGTCCCGACCACACGCTACTGGACTTTCGGTGCTACCCCGTCACGCTCTGCGATATATAATATATATAACCACTCTGAAAAATAAAATCCAGTCTTTATCGGGAAATACCAGGCAGGGGTCTTCTTCTGGTATAAATTTGCCGGTGCCGTCAGTGGTGTAGAGTGTAACAACTCGAGACGGTTTATGAAATATGTAACCGAATACACGGTTACTATTCATCAGAATTTCACCTCTCGCCCAGTCCATATTTTCATGAAGAAACTTTGTCAAACTGACGTTCATGCAGTTTTCTCTGAGCCGTAGTCAGACTTTCCACCATCTCTCCATTCCACTCGCTCTCTGGGGTAAGGTCAAAGGGTCACCATCAATCATTTTGACACATGGTGGAGCATAATCACTACTACTGAACATTGGTAAGTAAAGGCAAATAATCATGCGATTGCTCTGTCCATAGACTGGTGTCCGAGTCTAAGCCTCGTTCCAGGTGATTGTGAAAGGCTTTTCAATGGGGTGAGATTGTGATGTTGCATCAAACTGCAACTCCTGATCCTGAAGGAGAGGAAGAGATGCAGTTTATCAGACAAAATTAAAGCTAAACTACCCAACAACCACAATACGTCAATGTGATGTCAGGAAGACGTTGGATACATTTTTTAAATGACTAAAACTAAATAAAAACACTGTAAAATTTGTACTGTAAAATACAGTACAATATAAAATGGTTGCCAGCAATGCACTTTACATTTACAGTCCTCTACAGTTAATTTACAGCTCATTTTTCTTTATTACAGTATGTTACCATATGGAAGGTAACTCATATCATTTGGGAAACCGATTGCTTCAAACAGTTTGAGTTTAAAAACTAGTATCTATGCAGATAGCACTGTGAACTGAAAGGGAATATTTCTTAATGTAAAACTGCAAACACCTAATGTGTAATAGTGAATTAAAGGTGCTCTAAGCGATGTGACATGTTTTTTAGGCTGAAACATTTTTTGTCACATACAGCAAACATCTCACTATCCGCTAGCTGCCTGTCCCCTGAACACACTGTAAAAAAACACAGTCTCTGTAGACAGCCCAGGCTCCACAAACGGCAACAAAAACAAACTGGGCCAACCTGGACCATGAAACATAACAAACAGTGTTCCAGCCAGTGTTCTGGCTCTTGACTACAGCAGCCAAAGAAAAACTAATGTTCAAAAGTCAAGGGTCAAGAGCCCAACTAAATCTAAACCTCTGTCACCTTTTAATAAGAACTTCTCAAGACATCTAACAGAAAAAAAGTCAGTCTGGTTAATAATAAGTGAAGCTGGTTATGCGGTTTGTGGAGTTGTTTAATCCTCCTCTCCTAAAGATCTTCAGAGATTTGTCTTCTTTTATCTTCAGTTGATTTCATCTTTTTTCTGTTCTTCTTGTTCCTCTTTCCTTCAGTGATTCTGCTTGTTAGCAGCAGGTGTTCATCAGTGTCTGAATTAACTTACTTGTTTTTATTCACTCAGTCAAGTAGACTATATTAGTGAACTAATGTAGGGAATAGTGAATGAGAGTATAGAGTGTGATTTGGAACACAGCCTCTGAGTGTCGACTTTGAGCACTGTTAATTCACAATATATTCCTGTAGGCTACTTTCTCGAAAATAAAAACATATCACCCAGAATGCATTGTTTTCTATTGTATATTGCTGTTTTAATGGAAAACAGCATGTTACTGTCAAAATTGGGCCCTTTTTTTACAGTGTAGATTCCATTTTGTTGCCCTTGTATGGGTGTTTCTGACAGTGTGAAACTGAAGTATGTGTTTGCATGAAGCGTCTGACCTCAGCGTTATATGTGAATTGCAGGTCGACGTCAGGCTGTCCAGTCACGCTCATGGTAACACGAGTGACAGGCGCTGTTACACCCCACACCTTCACCAGACCCAGAGTCAACCTGTCCGCCTCGGCCAGACCGTCTGTGGGAACCATGCTGGTCAGAACACCCTATACAGATCAACACACAGATGTTACACACATATAAACACACATCACAGCTGTTACACACATATAAACACACAGTTACACACATATAAACACACAGCTGTTACATATATCAACACACAGATGTTACACACATAAACACACAGATGTTACACACATATAAACACAGCTGTTACACATATCAACACAGATGTTACACACATATAAACACACAGATGTTACACATATAAACACAGCTGTTACACACAAACACACAGATGTTACACACATATAAACACACAGCTGTTACACACATATAAACACACAGATGTTACACACATATAAACACAGCTGTTACACACATATAAACACACAGCTGTTACACATATAAACAAAGCTGTTACACACATATAAACACAGCTGTTACACACATATAAACACACAGCTATTATACATATCAACACACAAATGTTACACAGATGTTACACACACATATAAACACACAGCTGTTACACATATCAACACACAGATGTTACACACATATAAACACACAGATGTTACACACATATATAAACACAGCTGTTACACACATATAAACACACAGATGTTACACACATATAAACACACAGATGTTACACACATATAAACACACAGCTGTTACACACATATAAACACACAGATGTTACACACATATAAACAGCTGTTACACACATATAAACACACAGCTGTTACACATATAAACAAAGCTGTTACACACATATAAACACACAGATGCTACACACATATAAACACAGCTGTTACACACATATAAACACACAGCTGTTACACATATCAACACACAAATGTTACACAGATGTTACACACATATAAACACACAGCTGTTCCACATGTCAACACACAGATGTTACACACATATAAACACACAGATTTTACACAAATATATATAAACACAGCTGTTACACACATATAAACACACAGATGTTACACACATATAAACACACAGCTGTTACACACATATAAACACACAGATGTTACACACATATAAACACACAGCTGTTACACACATATGAACACACAGCTGTTACACATATATAAACAGCTGTTACACACATATGTTACACGCATATAAACACACATGTTACACACATATAAACACACAGAACAGCTGTTACACACATATAAACACACAGATGTTACACACATATAAACACAGATGTTACACACATATATAAACACACAGCTGTTACACACATATAAACACACAGATGTTACACACATATAAACACAGATGTTACACACATATATAAACACACAGCTGTTACACACATATAAACACACAGATGTTACACACATAAACATACAGATGTTACACACATATAAACACAGCTGTTACACACATATGAACACACAGCTGTTACATATATATAAACACAGCTGTTACACACATATAAACACAGCTGTTACACACATATAAACACACATCACAGCTGTTACACATAAACACACAGATGTTACACACATAAACACACAGGACAGCTGTTACACACATATAAACACACAGAACAGATGTTACACTCATATAAACACACAGGACAGCTGTTGCACACATATAAACACACAGATGTTACACACATAAACAAAGGACAGCTGTTACACACATAAACACACATCACAGCTATCACACACACACACACACACACACACACACACACACACACACACACACACACAGCAAAAATGTATTTGCTTTTATTTGTGCTTTTGTTGTGATTTTTAGCCTGTTTTTGGATGTTTAGAGTTGATCTGTTTATCTGAATATTTTACTTATTGTCAGCATTATTGAGATTCATATGCTGATTGTTGATATGCTGTAATACTTTTGTATGTGCATCACTCATCGCTCAAATCATTCATAATTGATTGCTGTAATAAGTAGTATAACACACTTTCTATATGGAATTTGACTTCATGAGTTCAGAGAGTCAGGTTTATTTCATAAATATTATCATAATAATGTCATCATAGACTTTTATTTACTTCTCTTGGCTTTTCTCTTATATATTTCTCTTGGATTTTCTCTCAGCTAAATATAATTTAATTACTGTTATCAGCAAAATCCCCAGAAAAATTGGAATACATTTTTTTTTGTATCAATAATTGCACACCCCTTTTTGTTTAAAGTGCAAAATAAAGTTAGAAACAGAGAAAGTGCAGGTTACATGACCTTTTTACGGCTAATAGTGAGGTTCTTGGCGATGACCTGTACAAAGCGACTGTCAGCCGGGTCAGCCGTCATCTCACCACGCAGATTGCGCATCAGCATCTTATGGACATAGAACATGTTTTATTATTAAGTGATTTAAAACAAGTAATACTTATTATCTAATTATTAATATTTTTACAAATTAAATTATTACACTGCTTTTTGTTATTTGAAAAACTCAAATACAAATCAAATTCATGTGGTAGCCTACAACTAACACGCAGAAAGAAAGAAAGAAAGAAAGAAAGAAAGAAAGAAAGAAAGAAAGAAAGAAAGAAAGAAAGAAAGAAAGAAAATACTGTATTAAATTCAATAGATCTCTTAAAATATCAACAACAACACAATATATACATTAAACAAACTAAAGTTAGTTCTGGTTGCAAAATGTTGTGTGATGCCCCCATTAATTAAATCATGTAATAAAACATAAAACAACTTATTAGCTTGAAAAATATATTGAAAACTATTTTTAATGCTCATTACTTGAGGGTTACACAAAATGACATTTCTTAAATACAATATGTGAAAATGTAATATGTCAAAAATAAAATGTGCACTTTCATGTGTACTTACCTAAGAAAGAACTTGTTAATATTGGGTAACTACATGGGTTAAGGTTAGGTTTAGGGCTAGGTACAGGGTTATTACTCAGTTATTGTAATAACTATTATAAGTACATATTATGTACATGGGGAACGGGACTGTAAAATAAAGTGCTACCCAAACATGAATACAAGGAGTATGGCTAAGAACTTGGCATTTGTATTTTAAATTTGATATTCAAAATATTTTTACTGTCATTCAAAAGTTTGGCGTCGTTATGATTTTTTTCAAAGAAGTCTCTTACTGCATTTAAATTGAATACAATAAAAAAGGAACATTGTGATATATTATTCTATATTAATAAGTACATTTTAAAATAATAGTTTTCAATTGTGATATATTTTAACATGTGTGATGTGAAGATGTTTTTCCGTACCTCCTTCTTCTCTTCTGTACTGAGGTCTTGTTTTGCCAGCACATAGGAGAGTTTTGAAAGAGCAGCTTCTGCGGTCATATCACATCCAGCGATCACACCGGCTTCATGCAGAGCCTGAGAGGGAATATTAAATCACACACTCCTGGAATACACACACATAAGGCTTTTCTAACTTTAGTTAGTGTGTAATGTTGCTGTTTGAGCATAAACAACATCTGCAAAGTAACAACGCTCAAAGTTCAAAGCAAAGGGAGATATTTTCTTTTAAAGAAATCTTTTTTATAGCTGCAGTCCGTAGCTTTTTTGGGTTAAAAATTATACAAAATAATTTTTTGAGCGAGTACATAACCAGCCAGTGTTCAACACTATCTGTTTGCCTTAGCTCGATTCAAAACGGTAAGCTTGTAATAATGTATTTAATTTGGGTGGATTTCTGTGGGAAATTCAAGCATGTCTTTGCGTCATTACGTCACATCTGTCCACATAAAGAAGAGCCTTGGCTAGTGGGCTATGAGTGTGAGGATGTTGGAGGTGGAGATTTATAGCCTTTTCTCACAGCACTTGATATAATTAAACTTATCAATAGGGATGTCCCGATCAGGTTTTTTTGCCCTCGAGTCCGAGTCCGAGTCATTTGATTTTGAGTATCTGCCGATACCGAGTCCCGATCCGATACTTAATACATAAAAAAAGAATAAAGAAGAGCGAAAAAACAGATCCAGGATGTTCCTTATTTTTTATTTAATTCACCTTATTTTAACATTCAACAACTCTGTTAACAAACAGAGCACTTCTGTGAGGTAGCTTGAACAATCAAGTAATACAAATTCTTCACTTTTGGACTTTAGTGCAACAGTAAATATAAAAAAAAGTCTAATATATTTAAATAGCACCTCAACTTAAAATACCCGGCAGGCATGAGAACAAATAAAAAATAAAAGTGCTACAGTGTTTGCAAAGCCAGTAATGTGCTTTTAGGAACTGCACTCCTAACTCTTACACCGGTTTCACACTGCACTGTTAGCAGAGCGTGCAGCGCGTATTTTTTTCGCCGCCCATGTTAACAGATTAAACCAGGCTTTAGAGCATTCACACCGCGCGCAGAGGCGGCGCGGCAGTGCGGCAGTGCGTAGCAGAGCAGAAGCAGCAGTGCCGCGATCGTTTCGGCGCCGAGTCTATTTTTGCTGCGCCACTTTTGCTGAATTAAAGTGACAATACATTGATCATGGCCAAAATACACCGCAGTTTTATCCAAAAAGTGCATTGATGATATCTATTGTGTTTTAAACAGTCAATCAAATGACCAACAGCAATTTAAAAAGAAAACAAATGTCCAAAAACAAACTTGTTGCCATAACAATAAAATCAAAGATGAAACAAAAGTTATATAAATGAAATTATTAATAAAATAAGCTTCTTGACAAGTCTTTTCTCTTAAATGTATTTGAAAACGAAAAAAAGCAATGCCAACTTATCCATTATGGAGTACTCTGTCTGTAGCCTACACAACCCGCGGTTCAGCCGCGCGTGACAAACGCTGCCAGTGTGAAAGCAAAACGCACGTGTCCTGCTCCTGCTCACCGCTCCTGCGCTGCTTACTAACGCGTGCAGTGTGAAACCGGCGTAACTCTGTGCCACCGCATAAATATTGATGTGTTAAAAAATAATGAGAATATATATATCCGAGTCCTGATCGGGAGGTAACGTCCGATTCCGATCGAGTCTGAAAACACGTGATCGGGCCCGATTTCCGATCATGTGATCGGATCGGGACATCCCTACTTATCAATTTGATGGCGGATCCAGAAAGGTTCAAACGACAATCACCAGTGACAACTGGAGATTCACCCGTTGTAAAACGCGAAAGACTTTGGACTTCAGAAATAAAGAGACTGCAACCCTGACGGCCCATGCGAAAACAAGGATAAATGTCAGGAGGGTATTAAATGTAGTCACGCAATGCTGATGTTGTCATCATTAACAATTTGAGAACAATAATTTGCACGGTTTGATGTGATATGATAAGCGATCGTTAGATTTAATCGGCGCGATTTACTGCAATGCTTTTTTCCCTTAGTTGGTCAGAACAAAAGTGGATGTTTACTTACTTGTTCAGACGACTTGTTCTTATGTTGGTCATACTTCCAAAAAGTAGAATCTGTGATTGCGAATGCCAGTATCCACACCACCAGAGTGGTGATCGACAGCCGCACATTCTCCTCAAAACATTGGATTCATCCACGCTGTGCCGTGTCGAGGCACAACCCACGTAAAGTTGATAATTCCGCGAATATCTGCAATTGCAGATTTCGAACAGAGATGGCGACAAAGAGGAAAAACTGCGGACTGCAGCTTTAAGGACTACAACAAACGGCTGGTACAGACTACACGACATTCCTCCCGGGTTAGTGACATCACTAACCCAAGAATTTACATAAACCCCGCCCCCTGAACACGATTTATAGATTATCATGACAGAATATGCTAATCAATGACTAGAAGATAACTACACATAAGCTACATAAATTCATCAACTAACCATTCAGAAATGTTGTCTACATGTTGTCACTTCTTCTTGAGTCCTTCCATCATTGTCTGACCCCGGTTTGAACATAAAAGGCTAAACGTTTTTGAAATTTTCAGTGTTTGACTGTGTGAGGTAAAGTGTGTAAAGTTACAACTTTAGGGGTCAAGAGTCCAACTAAAGCAAACACTGATTTAAAAAAAATATATATATATATTTTCTCCTTCCGTGATTCTGCTTGTTAACATCAGGTATCTTCAATAATGGTCAATCATCACTTAAATTAAGTACTCAAGTATATAAAAAATATATAAAACTGTTCTAGTGTTTTTGTGGATACTTTTTATCTAAAAATCTTACATATTGTGCCTTTAAGCAAACTCCCATACCTGTCCAGTGGCGTATGTGGCCGTGACCGTGCCCCGCAGGCACTGGGTGCAGTTGATCATGATGAGTCCTCTCTTGGTCGCTTTACGAATCGCATCCAGCAGGTCAGGACAGTTGTCGGGGGCGTTACCGCTGCCGTAGGTCTCCAATACGATCCCGTCCATCTTCTGCAAGAACTTCTTGACCTGATCAGAAAATGGATCTCATTTAAACATCTGAAACTCCAGAAAGTTCAGCCAAAAATTAAACTTCTGCCATTATTTACATTATTTAGAGATTTGCCAGAAATATTTGTCCAGATAAAGGCAGATATTACCACACGCCGCAGCCTTACTGTTTCAGCGGTGATTCCTGGGAAGAGTCGCAGGAGACCCACGTTACTGTTCCATTGTGTGTTGACCGTGAATTTGGTGGTTGGATTGGCTCGCACCACAGCATCCCAGTTAACTAAAGAGAAAGAAATAAAACATAATATTCAAAATAACACATCTGAATAAAATAAATAACACTGCATCACCACTAACAAGGAAGTTGACATTTCATTTCATGCAGTGTCCTGCAATGTGACCTCATATATTATATATATATTTTTTACTTTTTTCTTAAAGGAACACTTCGACTTTTTGGGACTTTGGCTTATTCACCATATCCACCAGAGTTAGATAAGTCCATACATACCTTTTTCATCTCCGTGCGTGCCGTAACTCTGTCTGACGCACCCACCGCTAGCCTAGCTTAGCACAAAGACTGGAGGTAAACGGCTACAGCTAGCATACTGCCTAGAGCCCTGCACGGGGCAAAACATCCAGCCCTAACCGAGACCTGGCCCGTGGTGTTCAAGCCCTAATCCGGCCCCAGCCCGAAAACGTCTGCAATTTTTCAGCCCGAACCCGAACCAAGACCAACATCGATATCACTTTGAGCTCTCTCTGTCGCGCACTCTCTGATGTCTCTGCTAGACGCACACACATACACACACACGCTACTAGGTAAAATATTATTATAGGCCTCAAACATAACTACCACCACTGACAATTATGCCCACAAATATTAATACAGACTGTCCATTACAGAGAAGTATAAGCAATGGCATGCAGTAGAGAATATTAAATAGCCAAATGTGATCCAGCAGTAAATAAAGATTTATGGCCTACCTTTTTTTTTATGTCAAGTAACTTTACTGAAGAACAACGTTTCAAAGAACTCTTCGCCAACTGGCTAACGTTAAATAAAAAAAATATATATAATAAAGAAAAAAAAAAAAAATCCGTTGAACTGAGTAGGTTCATTCACTGTTTATTCGTGATAGTTGTGAAGAAAAAGAATAGCATCCACCAGTGGCGTAGCCACGGGTGTGCCAGGGTGTGCCGGTGCCACCCACAGTGGCAGCTGGCACACCTAAAAATGGATGCAGAATTATTTTTTATAGTCTCAATAAAAAATGTTTTACTAAACTTGGGCTATTGTTGTTTATTTAGAATATACTTTTTTTAAATCAACCCTTTCACGCGTAAGTTAAAAATATTTTAACTCCCTTGTTTCCATGGCGTGATGTCACGTCACACACCGCAGCCACAATAACTAACAGACGTATTGCTATTACCATGTCAACTATCTGATATTCCGATTCTTCGTTTAAAAAACTTTATAAATTATCTTGATCTATAACGAGATGAGCGCTGCAGTTCAGAGAGTCCTGTCAGCCGGATTTACAGCACCTGAATTCCACAGTTTCTCCCGAAATACATGAAAGTAAGTGGCTTGCCGCTTCCATAGACATCAGTGTGTATTTTACAAACTGCAAATGTATTGTTTTACTAGTAGCCTACTTATGTGTATTTAAATGTCTGAAACATAAAATAAACATTATGTGGTTGAAAACACTGCATATTAGTTGTGAATGATATACTGTATGACAAGCGCTGAGCGCGTCCGTCTCTGCCTCAGCGCCAGCCAACGCGCGAAAGCAGTTTGGATCAGGTTTGAATCTGGCAGTTCTGTGACGTCACTGAACATTCTAAATCATACTCAGGGGCACAGAAATAAGAATCCAATATGGTGCCATAACTCTGGTGTCCGGGACACGTGACGTGTGTGTGTTTTTTTAAAGGACAAGTGAAAGAGAATTGTACTTGCCCAACCGGACCCCTGATTAAAACAATTTTCAATATCAAAAAAATAAAATAAGAAATAATGTAGCCTACTCAGTTACTAACGTAACCTCAGTTCCCTGAGAGTAGGGAAAGAGTATAGAGAGTAAAAATTAGGGAAAGAAATGCCCTTTATAAAGCTAAAAAAAATTATTCTGATCAAAATTAAATTGTCAATGTTTCATTACATCACTGTTGGAAAACAGCTCTTATCAGATTCTGAAGAACTTTTATTTTAAATAAATCTTAATTTTAAATCAGCCTACTTCAGTGTGATATTTTATCATATTATCATGCTTAACACTGAGAATTTGAATAATTGAAATGTGATGATCAGATGCAGATATCTAAATCAGAGAATATCATATAGGTTCGGGAGGTTGGCGGGTGGATTATTTATTTTTAACAGCAGATTCGGGAGACTCAAAGTGCACCAGATTAATGAATTTATCTTTAAAATGTACAAAATTTTCTTCCGGGGGGGCATGCCCCCGGACCCCCCAAGAGGTAACAAGCTGAAACCAAAAAAAAAAAAAAACCCGCCAATTCGAACACAGTAAACAACAGAGATTTTTTTCAGCCACTATGTTATGACTGAGTTATTGGCGATCCTGATGTATAGTTATATTTGATATAGTTTTATGGTTGTGTGGGGCATGGTTATGTGGTTATGGTTAATACTTTTGCACAGTAATCTGACAATAAATGTGGCACACCCAGATTTTCAGATGCACACCCAGAGTCTCTTTTCTGGCTACGCTACTGGCATCCACTGTTGAAGGCTTCAGGCTCGGTAATCAAATCAAAACTCTTTCAAAATGCAGCTTTTCCTGAAGTATTGGGAACTTTTAGTAACTCCGCTCCAACTTCTCCCTGATGCTCTGCATGGTCTGTCACCTAATGCATTGCACGCGCGTCACGTTACTCGCGTGATCGCATATTGCGTTGCATATTTATAATATTATCAATATAACAATATTTCATACAGTAGCTCTGCACGTATATTATGGGCACGATGAAAGGAGAAAAGCCCGAGTCAGAGACCGAATTCGATGAAATAAATGAGCCCGAGTCCGACCAAAGCCCAATCTGTTAAAAAAAAAAATAAATAAATAAATAAATTGACCCGACTGCTCCCAAAAAGTGACAAAATAACTCCAACATTTTCCTATTTACATGTTGTGATTTGTATAGTCACAGCGTGTACAAATAACATGGTCACATATTCTCATAGCACTGCTAACTTGGGCGGAGTGATTTGCTCACAGCGCCTGAGAAGCCCTGTGGTGAGGAGCAGAGTTCACTCAGAATTGGAGTAAATCACTCCGCAGAAGTAACAGTGCTTCGTCTTCTGAGAATAGTATGTATATGGTTAAAAGATGGTTGTGTCTCATGTGACCTTGTTATTCGTACACGCTGTGACTATACAAATCACAACATGTAAATAGGAAAATGTTGGCGTTATTTTGTCACTTATTGGGAGCAGTATGCTAGCTGTAGCCGTTTACCTCCAGTGTTTGTGCTAAGCTAGGTTAGCGGTGGGTGCGTCAGACAGAGTTACAGCACGCGCGGAGATGAAAAAGGTATGTATGGACTTATCTAACTCTGGGGGATACGGTGAATAAGCTAAAGTCCCAAAAAGTCGAAGTGTTCCTTTAATAATTTGTGCATTGTTAGTACATGTATACTACGTATACATGTTAGTGTATATATATAGTGTAGTGTATATATATATATATATATATATATATATATATATATATAAATTCACTATGGACCACTTTTACAATTATTAAAAACTACAAAGATATTTGAGGGGAAAAGGGGGGGGGGGGGGGGGATAATACAAATGACAAAAACACAACAGAAGTACTGAAAATGTAACTAAAATATAAAAGAAAATGTAACTGGAATATATATATATATATATATATATATATATATATATATATATATATATATATATATATATCCACTATGGATATTTCAATAATGTTATCGCATCCTTTTTGGAGCTTAAAGGGATAGTTCACCCAAAAATGAAAATTCTGTCATCATTTTCTTTCTTCCGCTGAAAACAAACGAATGTTAAAGAATGTCTGAAGTTAATGGGGCCCATTAACTGCTTTGTCACCCATATTCTTCAAAATATCTCTATTTTGTGTTCAGTAGAAAAAAGTACTTCATACAGGTTTGGAACAATTTGAGGGTGAGTAAATGATGAATCCATTTTTGGGTAAACTATCCCTTTAAAAGCCTCAGTCCTAAATAATTGTACGTAATTGCATTGAAAAGAGCAACTATTCTATAAATAGACCCACATGGGACTAAGAATGTGTATAAATGCTATCAGAACAGGAATCACTTTTGATGTCGACTTCAGCGATGGCTAACGGCGGCAGGTTTGGTGAGGTAAATGCGTCAAAGCTTCCAGAGTCCACTTTGGTGACACGATTGCCCCTGTACAGCTTATGATGAAAATACAGGCAAACCTGTGAAGAAAGACGCATTTCTTTTTTTTTTTATAACAATAATAATTATTATACAATTATTACAATAAATTTATTGTTATTACAATTATTGTACAATAAAGTATATTTATTGAGCTTCATTAGCAGAAACAAAATGTACTTCAAAACTTTTAATCATCTCAAAGGACACTTAAAACCACATTTAATCAAATATTATTTTCTGTATTTTATTAAACTATCTTCCATATTTTCAGTCTGTGAGGGCAGTGTTTCATAACACCACCCAAATGTTAACGCAAAGAAAGAAGGCGTAACCTTTATTCTCGCTGTATGTCATGCCATGTCGTGGAGATGCTGTGTTTTGCGTTGCAAAAGCCAAACTACTTTGTTTGGCCTTCCAAAAGAGGACACAATTAGAAAACCGTGCTTAAGATTTATTTACAACACTGTTCCAGAACAGTAAAACCAAAATATTCGACTGTGTGCTGCATATTTTTCATGTTTCCTGAACCTGGGAGAGTACAAGTCCGGCTGTGCACAAAGGCTGATTCTAGAAAGCAATTCCATATTTGCATGTATATTCTGGCGTTTCTGACACACATGGCCTGCAAGTATGTTTTCATTTTTTAAGAATTTGCTACTGACTATTCAAACTCACCTCAGGGATGACATACTCTCCTGCTATCAACAGCGCCCCCAAGAGGTTCTCCCTCCCATCATTCCTCCTCTCAAAGATGGGCACCTGCCAACATACATGATGGTTGTGATGCTAATAGTGAAGTTAACATGATACTTTTTTGATGAACACTTGTTAATATTGGAGGATATACACTTTATATATATATATATATATATATATATGGTTTGACTCAAAGTGAACTCAAAGATCTAAGACTTTTTCTATGTACACAACAGGCCTATTTCTCTCGAATAGTGTTCACAAATCTGTCTAAATCTGTGTTATAAAGAGCTTTATATATATATATATATATATATATATATATATATATATATATATATATATAAAAAATAATTAATTTTTTATTTTTTTATTTTACAACAAAATTAATCATCACTGAGCTTACTGAAGCTGGACTGTGACGCTATTTTCTTCTGGAATTCAATTTTTTTTTTTTTTTTTTTGCATTATTTTCCTGTTATCTCTGTAAAGCTACAATCTGTATTGTAAAAAGCGCTATATAAATAAAGGTGACTTGACTTGACTTAACTTTAAAATGCTCTATTTGTGCAACACAAAGGTGAGTATTAATGCATTAATACATTTAATTAATGCATTAATAAATCAATTTAAAATGTGTTACCTGTGAGCCAGTGAAGATGACAGGCTTTCCCAGATTTTCACACATGAAGGATAAGGCAGAAGTGGTGTAAGCCATGGTGTCTGTGCCGTGCAGAACTACAAAACCATCGTATCGATCATAGTTTTCCTGTGAACACGAGGAAAAACCTTTCAAAATCTCAGAAATGATTTTTGATATACAAATTTTAAAAAGTGTTGAACTGACTGATCTACCATCAAAAAATGTGAAGATTACCTTCAATTACAAAAAAAAAAAGGTTTAAATAAAACAAAATATCAAAATCAAAGACTATCAGATCAGTTCTGTTCACAATCAGTATTTTCAGTCATGTCTAACTTGTACTCAACAACGTGACCATTTCAGTCTTATTTGCAACCCAGAGAAAAACAAAGAATGCAAAAAACCAAACATAAAGATGGTTAAAAAGGAAGCACCTCAATGTCTTTTCCAATACGGGCCCAGTCATCTTTATTCATATTGCAGGAGTCGAGGAGGGGAGAGTACTCTAAAACTGTATATTCAATCCTCTTCTTCTGTTTGGACTGTCTGGTGGGGGTGAGGGGGTGAGGGGGTGAGGGGGTGAGGGGGGTGGGGGGACATAAAAGCACAAACCGGTCAAAGGTTTGGACAAATTACTATTTTTTATGTTTATGAAAGAAGTATCTTATGATCATCAAGTCTGCAATTACTTGATCAAAATACAGAAGAAATAATAATTTTGTGAAATATTACTACAATTTAAAATAATGGGTTTATATTTTCTTATAACCTTATACTTTTTTGAGGATTTTTTGATGAATAAAAAGTTTAAAAACAACAGCATATATTTAAAGTAGAAATCTTTTGTACCAATATAAACTACCATTCAAAAGTTTGGGTTCAGTAATTTTACTTTCTTTTAAAAAATTTTTTAAAAAAATAATGCTTTTTTTTCAGCAAGGATGTCCTAAATTGATAAAAAGTAATAGTAAAGACAGTAACGCTTCAGATTACAGTACTGCATAATTAAAAACAAATTTACAGAGTAACTTTCGGTAATTATACCTATAAAGTAAGTATAAGGGAACAATATGTAAAGTTTTGGGAATAAAGGGGTAACAACCAGATGAATTAACAAATAATTTGTAGGCCTACTGTAAGTATTTTAGAACTAAGGGGTACTGATTATACTATTATGACACAACAATCTTACATTTGTGAGCAATTTAGCAAAAAATCATACACTGATATCTTTTAAATAAAAGTGCACTGAAAACTAAAACCATACTGGGGAAATATACTCTTGTTCCATGTAGTTACAGGGTAAGTACAATATAAATTCATACACCCCAGTCAACATGTTGATCTCACAGTGATCTCTCCAAATGATCACAATGTGAGTCACTGTGATCTAAAAGTGTAACCTCAAAGCGCACTCACTGTGTGCTCGTATTATGGCCACAATATGAGCTCATCCCAGATAGAAATGTTATTGGACATGGACTCCAACGTCGCTCAGACGTCAAATTTTGGTTGAAAATGAAAATTGGGTTGACGTCTAAACATTTGTTTGACTTGTTTGAACATTTGTTTGAACTCCACAAACAGCATTACCAGCTTCACTTATTACAAACCAGATTTACTTCTGTCATATGTGTACAAACATCCTTATTGAGATTAACAGAGGTTTATATATTGATGCTTAATTGAAAATAATAGTTTGGGTTGATGTCATCACCATTATGGAGATCAGTGTTTGCTTTAGCTGGCCAGTTTGACTCTTGATGTTTTAATGTTTTCTCTGGTTGCTGGAACTGTTTGTTATGGCAAGAACAGTAAGAGAAAATGTGATCAGATGATGTCAGCTTCTTGATGATAACGATATAATCATCATGTAGTGCTCTGATCAGCTGATCTCTTTTAGACTACCATGTGTGTTATTAATTTAATATTATTGATTACAGTAATGTTTCTACAGCATTACGTCCAACAGCGTTTTAAGAAGAACATCTGTAAAAAAAATGTATATATATAAATAAAAAAGAACACTAAACATTTTGAACGACTGTTTCATTTAGACACGTTGTCGCAAACCTAACTAGAAAACTATTAACATTCTAGAAAAACTAACATCAAATAGTCAAGGCCAAAGAGCCCAACTACAGCAAACACTGATCACCATAACGGCGACCAAACCAAACTATCACTTTCAAACTTCAACATCTAAACCAGTTTAACCAATTCAGTCCTGTGTCTGCTGGGAAGCTTCTCGCTAAAACTTTATAAGAATGTTGGGGATAATGTTCTATCAATGTTATCACTAAACATGTTTAAAATGTTTTTAGAGAGTGTTATCCTACCTTTTAGAAGAATTCTGGTAACAAAAATAAAATTAGCTACAGAAAACATTACAAGAACATAACATAATGCTCTCAAAACATTCATAGAACAATAACATTTCTAGCTGGGATGAGCTCATATTGTGGATATCATATAGTAGCCTATATGATTGTGGAGATCATACACACAAATATGCCATTAATTTTGGAGGTGTTGTCCTATTTATTGATCAAGACAATAGCTGCAAAATTCAAAATTAATAATTATTAATTCATTATTAATTAAAAATATAATAAAGAAATTATTGAATCTGTCTTGTAGGGGGAGGATGGAGAATGATGTATTTCCTTATTTGAGAATAGACTTAAAAATTTAATGATTCTTCTTTGTTTGTCATCTAAAAAAAAAACTGTAAAAAAACTGCGTAAGAACTTACGGCAGCACCAGCATGTCCTTTTCCAGTCTCTTTTGTTGTGCGTACTGCTCATCGTGCAGAATCGAGAGTTTGCGTAGAGTTTTAACAAAAACATTAGGTTCTGGAGACAAAACTGTAAATATAGAAGAAAAGCCTGTAAAAAGTTATGAACAAATGCACCAAATTGATACACTGTAAAACCTTGTTATAAAAAAAAAAAACTACTCCCATTTGAACTACCCGCTCTTAATCACTGTTTTTTTTTTTTAATACGAGATCAGCAAACAAATAATCCCATAAACATGTCATAGCATAGCCGTGTCATAACATATTAATTTGTATATCATATGTGAAGCCTCATGCAGGCAAGCGTGTGAGTTTTGCTGATAGTGTTTACCGTTTTCATGTTCCATCATACCAATGGTTCCTCCGGTGTTTATGACCAGGACCTTTGTATCCCTGACATGATCCCTGGAGTGACCCGCGGTGGTCAGGCTGACAGATTTCTGCAACTTAAACACAAAACTCGTCTGAAAGGAAAAGGGGGAGGTATTGCTGTAATTTACAGTAATATCTTCAGAATTACTGATAAGTCTAGTTTAAAATATAATTATTTTGATGTGTTGGTGCTTAGTGTAACACTATCTAGTGTAAATTATAAATCACGTTTGAAATTTGTGCTGGCTACTGTATACAGGCCACCAGGGCACCATAAAGATTTTATCAAAGAATTTGCTGATTTTCTAACAGAGTTAGTACTGGCTGCAGACAGGGTTCTAAATTAACACCCGCCAACCCGCCAAATGCGGGTTAAAATTGATTTTGTGTTATGAGGGAGTGTTCTAATCTGTGTTTCGTTGCAGTTTCCCTGGTAGCTCACCTGCAATCAATGGGTTAATTGGTGCCACCTGAAGGGAGCCACTTAAAATCTTGGACACATGCTCTCACTCTCTCTCTCTCGTCTTGCAGCCAGCACTGCAGTAGTAGTGTTTCTGCTTCTACAGTCCCCTTTTCTTATGATGTTTTATTAACAAAGTTCGGGAGGAGCACGTTCAAATAATCAAGCAATCAATCAATCAATCAACTCATCAAACAATTACCATGTCTACCCTATCAGCATGAGAGGAAGCATATATATATATTCACTCTGTCAACTCACCTAACTTCCTTGACAGTTTTCAGCATCCCTCCACCACCCCGACTCCTCACTCTTGGCTTGTTCTTTCACAGCCAGGAATACGGGGGGAGTACTCTGGGTTCGGGCCAAATACCGAGCCCGGAGCCCTCTCCTCGGACAGCACGCCAAATACGCATTTATTCTATCTGACTTATTTGTAAGTGTGAACTCGTGAATTAATATTAAATAAACTTTATTTTGATTGGCAGATTTTTGTTGTTGTGTCCTTTATGTTGCATCCCTAGAGCCAGGGTTGTAACAGCGGGTGTTAATAAAAACTTACTAGCCAGTTTGGCCGGTGATGCATGAGGCATTACATGCATGATACATAAGCCTCTGTTCCGCTCTGTTCTCGGTCTTTTATCCCCCTGGCAGTACTTCCTACATTTCCCATGAACACTGTGGCGTAATGCTACGTGATGACGTTTCATAGGCCCATTGGCTGCACGCAGTTTGCAGTGAAACCAGCGCGAGAAACCATGGAAACGAACGGACACAGAAAACACAAGAAATAAGACGAACGGAGTTGGCTAGTAAAGTAGGTTAATTATTAAACGAAATGCGGCGGTGGTTGGGACAGACTTCTGGGGACGAGAAGAGGAACGAGGCAGGGGATGAGGAGGGTATCGCCAGAGAAACTAAGAAAAGAAAATTTAATGCCAAATGGCTGACGGGTCGTGAATGGCTAGTGTTTGATCACAACAATGTCGTCATGTATTGTCAGGATTGCCGCATGTACGCAAAAGAAAAAAACAAAACAAACAATTTCGTAGTAGGATCTAATAATTTTAAAGTAGAGGAAGTAAAGGACCATGAGAGTTCCCGAAGTCATTAGGAGAGCCTAAGGATTAAAACTGCCAAGACAGGTCATATTGAAGAGAGCCTTGCTGGGAGAAGCCTCGCTTTATTGAAGACGTCTGAGTTGGATAAGATGCAGCTACTTTTTCGAAATGCTCACGCCATCGGAAAGAAGGGCAGGCCTTTCACTGACTTCGCATGGATGTGTGAGTAAGTGAATTAACGTTACTATTTACATGTTTCAGAAACAGTGCATTTAATACGATTCAAAGTGCTTCCATAGACACAGATGAAACTTTACGTTTCAATGTTTCAATCAATGCTGTTCTGAGGGCCAAAGCCAAAGGGTTCCTCAACATAGGCAAGGATGGTGGAGTGCTCAGGTTTTGCTGCTTTCTCCATGACACCATCTATCAACTGAGCAACCTCTCCAAGTCACTGCAGAGGTCAGTGTCAACCCTGGCTGAAGCTCAGAGCTGCCTTTCCTCCAATCAGGCTGTCATAGAAAAGTACAAGTCAAGGTATGTATTATATATCCTACAATTTATGATCACTTCTAGATTTAGTGATGTGAACAGTGGTGTCCTGCAGGCTATGCAGCTGACCAGTGTTGTAATGTAACGGAGTACAAATACTTCGTTACTGTACTTAAGTAGAAATTTCACGTATCTGTACTTTACTTCGTTATTTAAATTTATGTCAACTTTCACTTTTACTCCACTACATTTCCTAGATAAAATGTATACTTTTACTCCGCTATATTTCCACTAAGCATCTTCGTTACTCGTTACTGCAAAATAAAATCAGAAGAAATGTGTGCGACTACAATAAGGGAGGTTTGGCGAATCACTGCTCCTAGATTGCAGTACGCACGGCGCGCGCTCTATTTCAGCGTAATGCTTGTTTGTTGCCATGCCAAAGGAGGAGGAAGCACAACTGAAACCGCCATGGAAGCACGAGAACCTGCCGGAGGACCTGGAGCACGTTTAACTTACAGAGCTGCCAACTCTCACGCATTCACCGTGAGACACACGCAATTGACTTTTTCCACACGCTCTCACGCCTCACATCAATTTTATCACGCACAGAAAAATCGCGAAGCAAAGAGGACGACCGACAGACTAGACAGAGCAGGTTACATTATGATATAAAACATTTTTTTTTTTTTTTAAACTCAGATTATGTCAATTTTATTACGAAATTCAAAAAATAAATACTGTTTTGGCGCTTGTAAATGTTACGTGACAGATGACAGATCCCTAGCTCAAGTGAACCGATCATCTGTAGGCTACTAGCTAATAGTAAAAAAAACATGAATACTGTTGAAAGATACAGTAGGCCTATAACTTACCGAAATGTTCCTCATACATAATATCGATCAATAAGTGTTTTTCATCAGCGTGAAGAGGTCAATAACATAGCTGGAGGACAATTATGTCACATTTACCTCAGGAAAGCCATTTAATAATAGGCTATAGCACAGTTGGCAAGACAAAAAATAGCTATAGAGAGTATTTTGCTAAATATGTGTTCTATATTACATATTTATTATATTTTTACTTATATCATTAAAGTTTTTATTATAATAAAAAAAAAACGCATTCTATTTAATTATTTTTAACCTTAAATAATAGCCTACTACAAGCTAGGGCTCTCTGTATGTTTACAGCATTAGGGGAGTTGTTGTTTTTTTTTTTTTTTTTTTTTTTTTTTTTATTAACGCAGATCTTGAGTAGCCTACCTAATATTTATACAAAAGAGTCAATATTAAATCAAATCACAAGTGAATTGAATTGAAATAATAAAAAAGCGTAGCTTACCAGAAATTATAAACATTGTAACATGTCACTAAACCTAATAAAATTCAGTTTAATTACAAAAATGTTAGTGACAATCACAATACACTTATTGTGAAGCAATTTTTTTTTTTACAGCTAAAGGTTCATGCAGTGGGAGATAAACGATAACACAAGTAGCCTACAGTACAGGCTACACATTCCCTCCAGTTTTTCGCGATTCCGTGATCGCTGAATTCAACGCATAATCAAAAAAAAAAAAAAAAACTTTTACTTTTACTTCAATTACTTAAGTACATTAAATATCAGAAAATTACTTTTGATACTTAAGTACAGTATATATCAGATACTTTAAGACTTTTACTTAAGTAATATTCTAAAAGGTAACTTTCACTTCTACCAAAGTCTTTTTCTAGTACAATACTTGTACTTTTACTCAAGTATTGCTTTCTAGTACTTTATACAACACTGCAGCTGACCAGTTTCCAGTGCTGGCCAGAGGCAGACACGAGTTCAGGTTAGCAATTCAAATGTAATGAACAAATCTTTACGCATTTTATGTTTTAATACAACTGCTTAACTTTATATTAATGTTTTCCCCATTGTTCTCAGATTTTGGTGATGAAGAGGTAAACAAACTCATCAGTCACTTCCGACCTCTTTTACTGTCTGCTGGAGTGGATGTGGAGTTGATCCATGATCAATGGACAATTCTCAAGTCTGAACTGTACACAGCAGGATTCAGCCAAGGTACTTGGAGAATGATGTTTGAGGAAAAAAATTCATACTGATGTACCTTATCAGTAGCATTTTTAAACAAGTGCTTGAAAAGTTCCCAAGCTCTATAGAAATGTCTATTATTGTAAGACTGTTTATCAGGAATCAGAGTAATTAACATTTTGTTACAGGCACAATCCAAATTTGAATGCCATCTTTTAATAACTAAAGTTGCATTTGAAAATGTATAATTGTTTGCAAATGCATAATGCATATTGTCTGTCTCACCCTGCTACAGGAACCTTTGAGAAGACCTGGCCTACTGTGAACAGAATGCTGCACCATCGGTGTCCTGATGTCCTTGATCTTTGTGATGCTCTCCTCACCATCCCTGCAACTACAGCTGACTGTGAAAGAGGGTTCAGTGCTATGAAGCAGGTAAAGAGTGACTGGCGCTCACGCATAAAAGGTGAGACCCTCTCTGACCTCCTTAAAACCCAGTTGTGCTCACCTGACATCAAAGACTTTGACCCAACCAAAGCCATTGACATCTGGCATGCTGACAGTTTGCGCTCACACAGGCCTGACCAGTGTTGTATAAAGTACTAGAAAGCAATACTTGAGTAAAAGTACAAGTATCGTACTAGAAAAAGACTTTGATAGAAGTGAAAGTTACCTTTTAGAATATTACTTAAGTAAAAGTCTTAAAGTATCTGATATATACAGTACTTAAGTATCAAAAGTAGTTTTGCGATATTTAATGTACTTAAGTAATTGAAGTAAAAGTAAAAAATTCTTTTTTTTTAAAAAAAGCAAGCGGTTAGAACTTTGATTGTGAACTTTATTGTGGCTTTCTTATAGTAAAGCATATTCAGGGTTCCAACTTCCCATATCTTCTTAATCTCACTCATCAAATCAAAATTACAGTCTTTTCCAGGACTTTTCAGGCACAATTCTCTTAAGTTCAAAGAACAAACAGCATATTTTTAGAGCTGACTTCAAAGAAAAAAAAACAGAAACAGAAATTTCACTTTTGTATTAACTTATAAAAATAAATAACTTATTTGTTTAAAAAAAAAAAAAAAAAAAAAAAAAAAGACCTGCTGGTAGGGAGAACATTTTGGTCATGTGGTATGAGTATTTGTAGGGCTTACTCCCCAGGTCACCATCTCACACACACACATTATTTGAAACTGAAAAGGTGTTTGTTCATCTTCAAAAGAAGCTGGTTCTCAAAGTTGGCAGAATTCAGTCTTACTCTTCTTGGACTGAAGACAAGTCCTGCGATGCTAAATAGCCTTTCACAGGCCGCTGAGGCAGGTAGAGGAGTGTTCAGCTTCACAGAAAGCTTGCAAACTGCTGGGAAGGACTTCAGCAAGTCCATGTGATCTGATGAACAGGCCAAGTACCCATCCAGCTGTTTGGCGCCATCTTGTATTTGAGACGACTGCAGGGCAGAGAAAAAGTCATCATCTTCAGACGAAGTGGACCTGCTGCCATCGCCTATCTGCAGTGAGGGCTCATCCAGATGCTGCCTGATGTAGTCAGTTCCTGAAATAGTGTGGATAAAAATATGATTTATACAACTAATGCAATCTGCCATGACCCCAACACAAACTTTTGATTTAAGATTTGTTATTTTAGTTTGATGTACTATCCATGCACCTATAATTCAAGGTTTCTTATTAGTACCGAGGGTAAATTTGTTGTGCAGCAATCATAATCTTGATTTGTGAATTGCCAGTATGACAAATTGTGAAAATATATACAACAAATTTTTCACTATACCCATGATATCTTACCCGTTTTGATTGTGGCTTCATCCTTTGTCCACATCGTGCGGAATTTCGGAAGCAGAATCGCAGCAGCGATCAACTCTGGTTCTCCTGACATGTGGCCAAAACGGTTAATGATTCCCACCTGCAAGGCAGGTTATTTATAGCACATTTCAGCAACAAGGCAATTCAAAATGTACTTTACATAAAACATTTAAGCATTGAGACAAAGTACCAAAGAAACTTAAATATAATTAAAATTAATCATTGAAGAGTTAAGGCAATAGAAAATAAATACAATAATAAAAGTTACCTGTAGAGCATTCACCAAAGGCTTGCAGTACTTCAGTGGCAACTTGACTCGGTCAAGTTTGACAGTGAGCAGGTTGATGGTTGGAAGTAGCCACCCCATCATGGCATTTGCTTCTGCTTGCAAGATGTTGGTAGCCTGGGCGACAGGGCTCATGACAGTGGCATACTCTGCGAGAAAGGCGAGTTCAGCTGGATTAAACCTGTTGAAAACAAAACACAACAACATTGTTTTTATAACACTGTAACCATTTCATTGGATTCATCAAAATAACTGCTGGAAGAGTAATTCAGTAAAATTTACCAATAATAAGTGGAAGTTGGGATACAATGTGATGTAATGTAAAGTTATTAGTGTCCACGAAAGAATGGGACAAAGAAAGACATTCCAGATGTTCGATTATGATGAAACAAAACATAAAATAAAACACATAATTCCTACTTACATTGGAAGCTTTAAGTCAGTGCAGATGACTCTGATGGTCCCCTCTCCCTTTTCTTTAATTATTCTCAGCAGTCTTTCCACTGCCAGGAACAGGGAGTTCCACCTGGTGGAATTCGGGCGCAGCAGCTGGAGGGAGCAAGCATCTTCAACCATTTCGGCTGCAAGGGTGGATTTTCCACATTTGTTCCAAAGTGCACTACACTTGCCAAATGTTGAACGATACACTTTCTTGTACCCCTCATTGGATGTGGCTTTCATGGCATCAACAGTAGCTATTAGGTTGAGTAGATGACAAGCACAGCGCTGGTGCTTTGGGAGCTGGAACTCTAAACCATCATCTTCAGTCAGAAGTGCTGACACATCAACACACTCCACTTCTTCATCCCCTTCTTGATCTTCTTCTTCCTCTCCTGGTTGAGATGCACTGTCATGATCACCATCACTTCCAATGGCATTATTGTTCTCATCTTCACCAAAAATGTTGAACGCTTTTATGAAGTTAGAGCCATTGTCTGTTGTTGTTCGCACAATCTTCCCCCGAATTTCAAATTCAGAGTGGATGTCATTCAGGGCACTTGCCAAAACATCAAATGTGTGCGAACCTCTCAGCTGTTTACAGGCTAGGGCTGCTGAGCATCTTTTGAGACTGTTGGGGTCAATCCAATGGGCAGTAACACCAATGAAGCTCCGCCTTCTGACAGACCAGCAGTCGGTGGTGGTGGCAATATGGTCAACTCTCCTCATGGCCTCAGTCACAGCCCTCTTCATTCCCCTGGAGGCATCATCAATCATGGAGCGCAGAGTCAGACGTGACATAATTTTTGCATTAGGCTGCAGTTCCTTCACAAAATCTTGAAATGGTTGTTCTTCAACAACATGGAATGGCCGGAGTCCTTGGACCACATAAGTCACTATAGCTTTGTCAATGGACCTCTGAGACACAGTCCTGGTGTTCACCAATGTGGTCTGCTTGATGCTGGTGGTGGGAGTCTCAGGAACCCTTTTTCTCTTTGTTGATGTAAGCTCTTCATACTTTTTGAGGTGGTGTACATGCTTTCTCTGTATTAGAGGGAGAGACATTTAATGAGCAACTTTAGCTACAAGATTTAAAAGTCACACAACACAAACAATTGTCATTTGACTGTTAAACATTATCTAACTCGTTGTGTGGCAATATAAAAGCACTGTGACTTTGCAAGCGTACATTCACAATTTATAACATTAGCCCAACATTATCCTATAACCACTGAGTTTTGAGTTAATTAACATAAAAATAAATCTCAAGTTTGACAAAACGTTTGAAAGTCCCTCTGAATACAACGCAAAATTAACAAAATATCAAATTTTTTGCGATCCTGCATAATTTAATCCTAATTTAACCCCAAAATAATCACAAAAATGAAAAAGACCTCACAAAACATTCAATTATAATCACCCAATTGAAATATCTCTAGTTTAATTAAAGTTTCAATGCATTTTTGCGTGGATACAGATGTTGCGGAAAAGGGGAAACTCCTTTTCCTCGATTTACTGAAGCCTATAATGTAAAACGTATTTTGCAGCTGCACAGCTAGCAGTGAGTGTCTGGCTTACTCATTGGCTGTGCTGCGGCAACTGCACATCCAATGGCGCGGGCGCCTCTGACGGGTGCGCCAATGAGCTAGCATCACGCCATTACACGTCAGAGCCCGCCATTACACGTCAGAGCCCGCCAAGGGGGCGCGGCCTTAGCCTTTTACGGTCTAATATTAGTCCCCGAAAAAGCCATTTTAGCAGGTTTAACGACCGAAGTGACAACTTGCCAGGTTACTATAGTGCGGCCGGCTACGCAATACTCGTTCCCTAGTCTCAGGGAACTGAGGTCACGATAGTAACCGAGTAATTTACACAGACATGTACTTCCCCTTCGAATGGTCACTTCGTAGTAGCTATACGCAGTGGGGACGCCATGCAAAACGCTGCGCTATAAGTAACTGGTTGCCTTCTGCAGCTCAGGACCCCTCAACTCAGGATTTACACACAGTTCTACAGTATAAATTACTACACCTGCTGTTAATAGTTACATAGGTCAGGTAGAAAAATTGCCCATAGGTTGTCCTGATTATAAAATATAAAAATCACACTTTTTTAAACAATTTTCTGGAAATTACCACCACAAAATAAGTAATTTTGATCGCAAAAATCACAAAAACAAATCGTGAAATCCTGGAGGGACTGGTATGATGCTTTTGAAGACGTTAATAGCCCTTAACACTTTCTTTCTAACCTGCCACTGATTAATGTAGCAGTTTTCAAAAAATATTTCTCAATCTAACATTAGCCTACCTGAGGAAATATTCGGCCTGGCAGTTATGCTATACCATAAACAGTTAAGCGCAGGAGAAAATCAGCGGTGTAACGTTAACATTAAAGTTGTTGACGTTAGTTAAACGTGCGCCATGTCAGCTAAATAATTAGCAATAGCAATGTTAACAAGCAGACGTTAGCCTGGCCACCACGTTAGCCAGATATCATACGGCTTATGATAACTTATGTTGAATCACATTGACATTGTGGATTTACCGAATAACTATTAATTTAACCTACCTCAATGTGCTTCTTCAGGTTGGACGGTGAGTTTTTGAATGCCAAAATTTCAGTGACTTTCGGTAGGCATAAGAGGCACTTCATCCGGTAGGAAGAATCTTTCATTCCAATGTACATAAACATTTCTTGCAAATACGGCCACGGGTGTACGGCCACGTTATCTTCTTCACCACTATCGTCAGGGTGGTCGTCTATGATAACGGGAGGTCCTCCAGTAGGTGCTCGTGCTTCCATGGCGGTTTCAGTTGTGCTTCCTCCTCCTTTGGCATGGCAAGAAATAAGCATTACGCTGAAATAGAGCGCGCGCCGTGCGGAGCGTGCGAAATGCAATCTAGGAGCAGTGATTCGCCAGACCTCCCTTATTGCAGTTGCACACATTTCTTTTTCTTTTTTTCTTTTGTAGTAACGAGTAACGAAGATGCTTAGTGGAAATATAACGGAGTAAAAGTATAAATTTTGTCTAGGAAATGTAGTGGAGTAAAAGTGAAAGTTGACATAAATTTAAATAGCGAAGTAAAGTACAGATACGTGAAATTTCTACTTAAGTACAATAACGAAGTATTTGTACTCCGTTACATTACAACACTGGGCCTGACTTTGTGCGCAAACATGGAACTAAAGGAACAGAGGGTGGCTCAGATTCTGATGGCACCTCTGAAGAAGAAGAATAGCTTTGAAGACATGCGATTCAAATGATAGATAGATAGATCCCAAACTTGAAATTAAATGTTTGCACTTTCTGTGTATATTTTGTTGTATTGTACTTTGTGTTTTTCATGCCAGCAATTCTAATAAAATAACCAAATGCATTCAGTGGCACTCATAATTTCTCTTATTTTCACCGGAAAAAAATTGGCTAGTGGATATTCTGATTGGCTGGTAACTTTAGAAAGTTACCAGCCACATTGGCTGGTGATCAAAAAAGTTAATTTAGAACACTGGCTGCAGATAAAGTCATAATTGTTGGTGATTTTAATATACATGTTGATAATGAAAAATATGCATTGGGATTATCATTTAAAGACATTCTAAACTCTATTGGAGTTAGACAACACGTGTCAGGACCTACTCGTTGTTGAAATTCTGCAGCAGAGCGATGACATCTCAGATCATTATCTAGTCTTGTGTATTCTTAATTTAGCCAAGGCTGCAAAGCCGACTCAGTGTTACAAATATGTTAGACATATCACTTCTGTCACTAAAGATTGCTTTATTAATGATCTTCCTGATCAGTTTCATCATCTCAGCATCCCAGATAGCTTAGAAGAACTTGATATTGGAACAGAAACTTTTAACTCTCTCTTTTCCAGCACTTTAGACACAGTTGCTCCGTTGCGCTTAAAGAAGATTAAAGAAAATAGTCCAACGCCGTGGTACAACGAGCACAACGAGCAAAGAGAGCAGCCAGAAAAATGGAGCGTTGCTGGAAGAAAACAAAACTTTTTTTTTTGTTCATTTAACCATCATCACCTGATCACATTTCACTTTAGCTTCCTTTGCTACTGCAAATGTGCTTAACAAACACACTGTCACAGCAGCCAAAAAAGACAAAAGATTAAATCAGAGTTAAGATCCCAACTAATGGAAACACTAATTACTGTTATGATGACTTCAAATGAAACACATTAGAGTTAAACCCCTGTTAATTCTCAATAAGAACTTCAGTAGAAATCTGACAGAAATAAAGTCAGTCTGGTTCACTGATAAAGTGAAGCTGGTAATGCTGTTTGTGGAGTTGTTTAATCCTCCTCTGCTGAGATCTTCAGAGATTTAATGTCTTCTTTTATCTTCCGTTGATTTAATCTAAGACTGTGTCTGAAGTCAGTTGTTGTAGAACTTTCCAACAGGTGTAACAATTCTTTTACACATATATTACAAGTGATGGATTGTATTATTATGTTCTGGAGTATTTGAGAAAATAAGTGTGTACACTTACCGCCTTTTTCCAAATACAGGCATATTTATGTTATATTTCATATATGTTATAATCTTACAGGTTTATTTTATTATCATAACTGGTCTCCGGACTGTGTGTCTGTGTATGCTTAATTAGTCACAGTGCGCAGGCGTCTCGCCTCTAGGTTTCAGTTTCATTTAGTTGATGGTCAGGACTGGTAGGGGAAAGTGGGGTGAGTTGTGCCAGTTTTTACTCAAAGTGACTTTAACCCAGGCCCTTTGGCACAAATCACCCCAGACACACAAGTTTGAAAAACTAGCATGATCCAGCAGTTAAGAGCTAACATCATGCTAACTGTATAGACTCATTGTGTAGACTACTAAAGCACTAAAACGTGTGAAATGTTTTCAAACTTGTCTGTAATTGTTCAGACACTACAATCAAAAAACCTTAATCATAGAAATTTTACTTTGAAAGGGAAAGAACAGTTTTTTTGCACTAAAATGTGCTTAACTCTCATGCCATGTGTCTCTCTTCTTTGGAGGACGAGTAAAAGTGATTGCTTTTCAAAATTATGTGGTCACATGACCAATTTCTTTTATGGTTTTCCAGAAACAAGGGTGGAACTACTTCCCCCCTGGCACAAATCACCCCACTCTCCCCTACGCCTTGTCGGTGAGTGACTATAAAGAAGAGTTAATATCACATGATTGTGTAATTTCATTAGTTAATTCTGGTGTTTTGTGTTTGTGTTTTCATTGCAGGTTTACAACCTAAACTAACTCTCTAACTAATATGCTATGTAACGTCACTAATATCCAGCTGACAGGCTAGCGGTAGCATTCAGGCTACCTAGTTTGTGGATAATTATTGTGTTTGAGTAAAATAAAAGCTCATAAAGTGACTCGAGTTGTATCCGCCGTACTTGTCCTGAAACCCTTCCAGTTGGGAGTTTATTGAGCTATATTAGGTAGCTTAGTAGAAAACTGGACAGTTGTAGTTCTTGTGTTTCTGCTCATCTCTTTTTCTGTTCTCTTCTTTCCTTCAGTGATTCTGCTTGTTAACAGGCTTATTAAGGCTGAGATGACTCCATATTTAATATAAGGATTTTCAGTCAGGATTTAGACCGTACCATAGTACTGAGACTGCTCTCATCAGAGTCACAAATGATTTGCTCTTATCATCCGATCGTTGTTGTATCTCTCTATTAGTGTTACTCGATCTTAGTGCTGCATTTGATACCATTGACCACAAAATTATTTTAAATATACTCGAAAATTAGGATGGTATTAGTGGAATCGCACTAGCATGGTTTAAATCATAGGGGAGAGCGGGGCACAACCTAACGCTTTTTGACTTTCTCAGTTTGTGCAAATCTACTTATGGTTCAGAGTATTTATTTTTTCCCCACATTAATTTCCCACATGTCAAGTACAATTATGTGTTTTTGTTTTATTAATACAGTATATACTTTTTTCTTGATATAGCCCGAAAGAATGGAAGTGAAATGTGACAACATGCCGCATAGGTGGGGTACATTGTAACATGTGTGGGGCACATTGTAACATGACATATGGCAGCTTAAAATGTTATCTGATCTAATAAAAAAAATATACAAAACAAACTAAAATATTTTCTAAATAAAATACAATTAAAAAACTTTTTCATATAAAAAAATGGCAATTTTTAATAATTAAATAGAAACTAATTTTTGAGTTTTGACTACGAACACATGAAAACACAGCTATACAACATAGTTCAAAACAAATAAATAATTAGTAATTTCTGGACATTGACTCTGTCTTTATTCACCTTTTTCTCACGTTTTCTCAATAAAATTAATAAAAGTATAGAATATAATAGCATATTTCTAATAGGGGCACATTGTAACGCAGTGTTACAACATGCCCCTGCCTGCACAACTGGGGTTTAAACCCTGCTAGTGTCTTCTGCTAGTTAGCGAAGCATTAAAGAACTATCTCAACTGTTAAATAACATCTTGGAGATTAAAATAATATCAGATTTGTCTTATTTTAAATAAACACAAAAAATAGAGATGAAAAATTAACTTAAGTAAGAAATTTACTTTTGCTATGGTTTAATAAATGTCTATGGATATCTTCTAAAAAGAAAATAATTTTGGCGGATTTTATTTTTCTATATAGTGTTGATATGGCAACTAGTAAATAAACAAAGTTCCGTCATCCAAACATGTGCGGAAGTATTTAAAACAAACGTGTTACAACTAACCCCGCGTAAGGTTGTGTCCCGCGCTCCCCTACTTATCTGACCGTTATCAGTTTGTGGCAGTAAAAGAAGAGATGTCTTATCGATCACAAGTTCAGTATGGCGTACCACAAGGCTCAGTACTAGGACCGTTGCTGTTCACTCTGTACATGCTACCATTAGGACATATCATTAGGAAGCATGGCATTAGTTCCCTTTCGAAAGGGAACTCTACACTACGTCAGAATGACGCTATGGGGAACGCCTCAGGCGTGACAGGTGTCTGAAATAAATATTAACTCACGTCAATCATGTTGACCGGCGACAGCCCGTGCATCATCAGCTTGAATGATGAGCGCGCGACCTGGATGTATAAAGGGGAGCCTTGCACACATGACAATATCTTTTCGTCTTCAGGGACTGTTTGTCTGTTTTGAGAATATCGCTGAAGCGCGCGGGAGGCTCTCGAGAGAGCCTCTTGTGCAAACTGTGAGCGTTTTTCATTTAAAGATGCTCCGCTCTCGTCTGACCCTTTTCTCGAGGGAGGAGGGTTCAGCATCTGAGCCCCGTGGTGCACGCGATTTGTGAAACAATACTGTTTGGGTACGAGGCGTTCACAGCAGTTCCTGAGGGTGCTGACAGTGTTCATTAAAGGGGGGGTGAAATGCTCATTTTCACTCAATCTCCTGTTAATCTTGAGTACCTATAGAGTAGTATTGCATCCTTCATATCTCCAAAACGTCTTTAGTTTTATTATATTTATAAGTTAAAGATTGGCTGTACCGAGTCTTTCCGGAAAAAAACGAGCGGCTGGGGGCGGGCCGTGTGGGCGGTGTGCTATAGCTGTGCTAACTGATCTAACAACAACACAGAGAGACATTTGAAGTAGTTTACTCACCGTGACTGCTCGATCCTTAAGCATTAGACGATCTGCAAATAAGTCGATCTGGGCTTTGTTTATAAAACAATCATCGTCGAAATGCAGGGAACAAAGAGTCGTGCACAACCTCCGTTGATGCTTCGAAAAAACAAACTCCATCCACTATTCCCTTAACGCTGGGTTCTTTGGGAATCTGTGCAGGGTTGTCTTGCCCTGCCAACCAAAAACCCACTTCTTTGGTGACATTGACTTCCCTAAAGCCGAGCAGAGCGCTTTGAGGTAACGTACTGCTTTCGCTCTCTTCTCTCTCTGGTCTGCGAGTGCGCGCGCGGCCGCGGAGAAGTGCCCTTAGGACCCATATAAGGAAATTCCGCTCTATCTTACGCAAGACAGAGCCATACTCGAAAAAAACTTTCCGAAACTTGTGACAAACCGGAAGGAGTATTTTTGGAACAAAAATACTCCTTCAAACGTACAACTTAACTTTTGAAACTTTGTCCATGTTTAGCATGGGAATCCAACTCTTTAACAGTGTAAAAAACTCAGTATGCATGAAACAGCAATTCACCCCCCCTTTAAGGAATATCTCGGCGCGCGTGAGAAAGAAAAAATCCGTGCGCTGTCGGATGTTTCAACCTCGCACCTGTTGACTTTCTTCTCGAGGGATGAAAGCCAAATATATTTTAACGACTCGTTCTCGCGCTTGCCGAGGCAGTGTGTAGATTACGAGAACGTATAATAAATATTAAAACAGTATTGTCTGGTGATTATGGCTGCATTTAATTCTATGAATTAAAATGATGGAATATTATCTGACTTTTAAGAAGTTAGATATTTAGTAATTCAGCCTATCATCCAGATCGCGTTATCCAGTGTTTTTGGCTGCATTTTAATTGAGGAATTAAAATGATGAGCAGCGAACAAAAAGAGCAGGTGTAATTCTGGTCTTTTTGTAAAATGTGAAATTAACATATTTCTGTTTCTTTTCAGACCACGTCTCCTGTTTTAGAGTCTGGGGCAAAATGTTTTGGGTAAGAAAATCTTTAGATTTACTTTTTCGATGGTCAGGTAGTAGGTCTTAACAGGCCTCCTTGACC
Source organism: Squalius cephalus (assembly GCF_949319135.1). Taxonomy (NCBI): domain Eukaryota; kingdom Metazoa; phylum Chordata; class Actinopteri; order Cypriniformes; family Leuciscidae; genus Squalius; species Squalius cephalus. The sequence continues at coordinate 16,553,650 of NC_137122.1, forward strand.
ATACAGTCCCCATTTTGCAACCGGACAGCGCTTGGGCCTCCCTGAGGTGAGCTCCCAGGAATTGACTGTCAAGGAGTAATGTGGTTATCAGGTCATAGGCCTCACTAGGCCTTCCTGAAAATGAGCTCCCACATACTGTGGTTGAATATGAGCTCCCACATTCTGTGGTTATCAAGTTATAGGCCTCACCAGGCCTTCTTGAATATGGGCTCCCACATACTGTGGTTATCAGGTCATAGGCCTCACGAGGCCTTCCTGAGTATGAGCTCCCACATACTGTGGTCATCAGGTTACAGGCCTCATCCGGCCTTCCTGGTTATGAGCTCCCACATACTGTGGTTGGATGAGCTCCCACATACTGTGGTTATCAAGTTATAGGCCTCACCAGGCCTTCTTGAATATGAGCTCCCACATACTGTGGTTATCAGGTCATAGGCCTTACTAGGCCTTCCTGAGTATGAGCTCCCACATACTGTGGTTGAATATGAGCTCCCACATACTGTAGTCGCCAGGTTATAGGCCTCACCAGGTCTTCCTGGTTATGAGCTTCCACATGTCAGGTTACAGGCCTCACTGGCCTTCCTGAATGTGAGCTCCCATATACTGTGGTCATCAGGTTACAGGCCTCATCCGGCCTTCCTGGTTATGAGCTCCCACATACTGTGGTCACCAGGTTACAGGCCTTACTAGGCCTTCCTGAATATGAGCACCCACATACTGTGGTCACCAGGTTACAGGCCTCACCGGCCTTCCTGGTGATGGGCTTCTACATGTCAGGTTACAAGCCCATCCGGCCTTCCTGAATGTGAGCTCCCACATACTGTGGCCGCCAGGTTACAGGCCTCACCCGGCCTTCCTGAGTATGAGCTCCCACACACCGTGGTCGCAGGTCTTCCTAGTTATGAGCTTCCTCATGTCAGGTTATAGGCCTCATCCGGCTTTCCTGAATGTGAGTTCCCACATACTGTGGTCACCAGGTTTCAGGCCTCATAGGCCTTCCTGAGTATGAGCTCCCACATGCTGTGGTCGCCAGGTTTCAGGCCTCTCTGCCTTCCTGAGTGTTAAGCTCCCACATTCAGTGGTCACCAGGCTTCAGGCCTCCTAGGCCTTCCTGGTTATGAGTTTTCACATGTCAGGTTACAGGCCTCACCAGGCCTTCCTGGATGTGAACTCCCACGCACTGTGGTCGCTAGGATATAGGCCTCACTGGTTGTGAGCGTCCACATGTCAGGATGCAGGCCTCATCAGGCCTTCCTGAATGTGAGCTCCCACGCATTGTGACTATCAGGTTACAGGCCTCGTCTGGCCTCCTGATCATTGGTTCCCACATGCTGTGGTTCCCAGGTTATGTTTTACGACAGGCGCTACCCTTTCAGGCTATCTCCCACATTCTGTGGTTACAGGCCTCATTAGGCCTTTCTGAAGGTAGCCCCACATTGTGTGGCTGTCAGGTTACAGGCCTCTCCGGCCTTCCTGATATGAGCCCTCATGTACTGGAGCTCCCCACATGAGGGGGTCATCAGGTCTTAGGTCTCAGTAGACCTTCCTGGGTTTGAACCCTCTCTTACTTCCCCAGTGTTCGGATCAAGCACTGGGTAGACCCGTGGATTGAGTGGACGACTTCCGTCGTTTCTTGAGGTTAAGTCACACTCTCTGGGAGATCCCATCTCTGTGATCCGGAACTGAATGGTTTCTGCCAGCTTTACAGGCCTTCAGTTTCTGGATGCCTTATCCAAGGCAACTTCCAGAGGCTCTGTCTTGGACAGACAGGCAATGGCCAGACTGTGAGTCTTAGTATAGATCACCAGGCCAGCCTGGTGGCATTTCAGGAGGCATGCTCCCCTGAATAGTGACTGGCTGGGAGTCCCTTGGGTCCCCTAGCCACACTCCCTAGAAGGGACCCCTTCTATTGGAAGTTGTGGTCCTAAGCCTTTGAGCTGGCCCAGATATACCCCCAATTAACTATGTTCTGGCAGTTTCTTGGTTCATTAGCTTGGGCTATGACCGGTAGGGAGTGCTGTCACTGACAGCCCGATGTGACCTAAGGGTGAGTGGTTCCAGTTTTTCTGAATTACTGGTTCGGACAGTTGTCACTGCCTTTGGGCATGCACTCCCCTCAGCATGGTGGCGTTGGTATATCGTTCCCCATAGCGTCATTCTGACGTAGTGTAGAGTTCCCTTTCGAAAGGGAACGTCTCAGGTTACGACTGTAACCTATGTTCCCTGAGAACAGGGAACGAGACACTACGTCTTCCTGCCATGCCTCGGGGCCTGCCTGCAACAGTCCCTTCAGACGATAGGATATTGTCATGTGTGCAAGGCTCCCCTTTATACATCCAGGTCGCGCGCTCATCATTCAAGCTGATGATGCACGGGCTGTCGCCGGTCAACATGATTGACGTGAGTTGATATTTATTTCAGACACCTGTCACGCCTGAGGCGTTCCCCATAGCGTCATTCTGACGTAGTGTCTCGTTCCCTGTTCTCAGGGAACATAGGTTACAGTCGTAACCTGAGACGTTTTCACTGTTATGCTGACGATACTCAGATCTATATTTCTTCACGCCCGGACGAAACTTACCAATTCTCGCGGAACTCGCAAGGCATGAATGTATCAATGCTTGAAAGCAGACAAAGATAGGCATAAGCAGGTTAACCAACAAAGTATATTGATAACTCAATAGTGAAATCAGAAAAATGGACACTTATCCGAGGGTCCTTGATCAAATAGTCCATGCGTGAGAAGTATTGCCCTTTAGAAGGCTAAAAAAACACAGATCTCTTTGGTTTAAACAGGATCCCCTCACATGCATGCTCCTGTGCTCTAACCTGGCTTGCCTTTTCTACTACAGAAGAAAAGAAAAGAAGAAAGCTCAAGGTACTCTCCTGTCAAAATAAAAGTCCATTTTGCCAAACAGAGGATGTTTCGGCACCAAACATAAAAGTCCCACATACAAAAGATAGAGAACTTCAACTAGGGGCTGCAATCAATTGAATCATAACTATAACTTTTTACAGTATTTTATCCTCATTCACATTTGTAAAATAAAGTATGTGTATTTCTCTTAGCCCTAATATAGCAGTTTCACAGTTTAGCTCCCCAGTACTTGAGCGAGCTCTTAATGCATTATAGTCTGTAGCGACAATGGCATCTGCTTTTCAAATTAAGGAATCATGTGACATCAAAACACATCGTCAAATGTCCTTGCTGGTTAATAATTTCCCCAGAGGGACATTTGAGCCATAAAGAGGACCCTGTTTAAGAATCCTTTGTAAAACCCCCATTTCAGCATGGACTCCCTGTGACTTTACAACCTCATGACACACACACACACACACACACACCCACACACACACAAAACCTCCTTTGAGTACAATTTCATGTAGAAATATGGCTCTTGAGTGTATACCTTCCGATATGTATGTGTGTGATTAGCTTTGCTTTATAATAGAAGTGTGGTTTGCTCGAGTATAGGTTTGAATCCTAAATGTTCATTGAAGGGAATTCCTCAGTCGTGTCTTGTTGTAACCCTGCCTCAGACCATAAAACTTTACGACCCAGGAAAACAGACATTCCAGCGAGTCACGTCCCAAACGCACCACACACACACACAGATTTCCCATTGATTTACCCACATAGGACATTACCAAAATGGTGATATATTTCTGAGGTGCCTTTTGTTATGACCATGTCATATTGGGGTGTCTACAATTTTGTCATGTGGTAATCAAAACTTTAAATGTGTATAATTCTGCATATCTCCTGTAACTTCGCATTTCTACAACCTTCATGTGATGTGTCTGATGTCTATGGAATTCTCTCAATATAACAGAGCCAAATTCCAATAGCAGAATGCAGTAATATACATTGTTTACACATTTCATATTTCTGGAACTGAAAAGCTTAAGTCAACCACCCCCGTAACTCGAGCCAGGAGATCGTTCCAAACGAACAAAGGATCTTCCCGCTAGAAAAAATGTCGACAGCTGATTCGTCCTCCACGAAGAAGGGGGCGGAACATGGGACACTGATAAAAGTCCAAACCTTCAGTTTCCTCCCTCTCTTCTCTCATCGATCCTGCTGATCCCACTTCCTCGCTTCTCCGGTCCCTGACCTCCTCCTCCTTCTCCACGTGCAGTGCTGCTCCAGCTGGACAGGCCTTGCCTTGGCCTCTGGGACACATGGCCCGCTTCATGTAAAAGCCTGCCGTCTTTGCAACCAAGATTTGCAACCTCTCCCGTCCCGGGAGACGAATCTAACTTTCTCGGTAACTTAAATTCAAGTAAGCCTTTACATCGTCTTGCGAAACGACCCAGAAGACGAAGCCAGACGCAAACCAGCCGGACACGCGCGCCTCTTTTACAGCCTCACCAGAAAGAGCACAGAATTCTGCAAGTATATTGAGTTGATAAAAGCTGTTTTCCGGGTGTCTATCTCTTAGTCTATAACTTAGTCTGTGAATTAAGTTACCCTTCTTCCTCTTCTCTTCTCTTTCTTTCTTTCTTTCATTTCATTCTGATCACTTATGTTATTGTTTGGTTATATGTTGTTTGTTTATTGTTTGCATTTTTACGTACGTTTATATTCGTAGCTCATATAATCTCTAGTTTTGCATTTATTAAAATTCATAAATACTTTTCACTGTCTCTGTGTTTGAAAATCTACCTTATAAGTCAATGAATCTAAAAGATCTAAGCTACAAGCTCGATACTAGACTACATTCAGTAGTTTTAATTAATAAACTCAGAAGTTTAATGTTCGTGGCCAGAACATAAACTTTAGTGGAGTTTGTGAATACCCCCTTCTTAACTGTACTGATCTTACATCTACTCGCTGGACGAATTAAAGGTTGGTCAGACCAGTTACAGAACAAGGTAATCTCGATAATTGATAAAATAAATGTACATGCGACTTATGAATTATGACCATGAGTCATAAATATTAATATTCCCAGAATTCCCCATATTCTTGAGCTAATTCACATTTACCCAGAGTCGTATTCGTTACAAGTCCTTCACGTCTATTGCAATCTCAAAATTCCAGCCAGTTGATAATACCTAGAATTTCTAAATCGACTGCTGGCGGTAGATCCTTCTCCTATACCTAAACTTTGGAACTTTCCTAGCATTGTCCGGGAAGCAGACACACTCTGTCAGTTCAATGCTAGACTAAAAACACATCTCTTTGACCTAGCATACACAACACATTATCAACTTCTATAATTCAATGTTAGGCTGCATAGATTAGGTCAGCTGGAACCGGGAACATTTCCCATAAATCCTGATGTACTCGTTACATCATAAGAAGCATGGCGTCTATGCTAATATTAGTCTCTCTGTTTATCCCAAGGTTTACCAGAGTCCGCCGGATCCAGGCCGTATCCAGATCAGACGGTGGACATGCGTCTGGATGCCTAGAAAGCTTGAAATGTCAAAACGAATAGAAACAGACTACTCTCTTATGTAATCCATATAAAATGTGCATTTCTCTCTATAAGCGCTGCCATTTTTTGTGTAATTATATTTATTAAACGTTCAAAAAGATACAAGCCATATGCAGATCTGATGAAGGACCTGCGTCTGGACGCGACAACAACGCAGTCCTGAAGTGTCAACTAGGCTCTTCCCTGTGAAGGCCAGCCTCCCTCCAGAAATTTTCAGAAGTTGCAAAACGGTTGCTTGTTGCCGCTGTTGTCAATTCTCTCTGATTTTTATTTGTAGTGTAATGCTGTAGACGACACATATTTACCTTGGGTTCATCATCTGCATGATTTTCAGTTGGTTGTCCTGAACCATTTGGACTGGGTAGATGATTTTCAGTTGGTTGTCCTGAACCATTTGGACTGGGTTGATGATTTTCAGTTGGTTGTCCTGAACCATTTGGACTGGGTTGATTCAGGTTAGTCACCTGTGTCTTCAGGCAGGAGGTTAGCCAGGACAACATCTTTATTTGGATCTGTAAATATTTCACTGGAGAAAAAAGTAAATTCGGTGACACTTTCTATGAAGCCTGTATTTATCAGAAACATGAAGGACAGCGCATTTTTCAAACTCATGACGTAGTATTTTTTGGCGCATGCGCATAAAACAAAAAGTTAATATGTTTTGTGAATGGTTAAATGTTATTTCAGCCTTTTCATTTCTGTTCAAGTTAAAGTTGTTCTAATTCATTGTGTTGTTAGACTAAGTTCACAGAAATTGACTCATTCACTGACCCACATAACAACATTGTGATGGCCCAGATCCAGCTCACATCTGGCACATGTGGAATGATTATCTGGTCAACATGCAGTGTGGAATGCAGTGGTGGCCCTTGGGTGGACCACAAGCAGGCATCACATGATCTCATTTCACTATAGCGTTTCTTTGCTGCTGCAAATGTGTTTGACAAAAAACATCCAACAGTCATTGGTTGGGCTCTCAACTCTTATCTTATTGTGTTTTTTTTTTGTTGCTGTTTTTTTGGCTGCTGTGACAGTGTGTGTGTGTGTTAAACACAAGGAAGTTGAAAAGGATGTGATGATGCTTACTTGTTGCCAGTTTTAAAATCATCACAAAAAGCTACTAAATGTCACAACAACAAAAAAGCAAAAATAAAAGCAAATATTTAAACTAAATAACAGGATAATAGCATGACTATTTATTCACGCAGTGATGCATGCTGGGAGTTTTGTACTATGCTGGTACCCAGCATGCATTGCAGCATGGCACTTCTGATTGTCACCATTGTTGAGATTCATACGCTGATTGTTGATGTCTGTGTGTGTCACCATTGTTCATCTGTTCATGTTAGTTGAAAGCTGATTTCTACAGTACTGCTGAATATTCAGCTGCAACAATATTGGGTACATACATTATGTAGCTCAGATAAGATTGAATTCTGGTTTGTTTTTTTGGGCCAGATTATCATTCCACATGTGCTAGAAGTGGGGCGACACAATGCTGCTATCTGGATTGCATACCAGTTTCTTTCATACATGTAAAGAAGTTCTTGTTGAAAATTAAGAGTTTTAGATGATTTTAAAAAAAATAATACAGTGTGTGGTCACCATTATGATGATTAGTGTTTGCTTTAGTTGGGCTCTTGGCTCTTGACCCTTGACTTTATAACATCTGTTTTTCTCTTGCTGCTGTAACTGTTTATACAATACATTTGTTATGGCAAGAAAAAGCCAAGAGGAGTTTGATCAGATGTTTTTGGCTTTTGTGGTGATGCCATAATTATCTGACCTGCTGATCTCATCCAGTGTCTATTATTTTTGTATTTATTGATCATGGTAACTCTGTGATTCCACATCATTCATCCAGCAATCTTTCAGCAATCAGTTATTTTAGAGAATATTAAAATCATAGAGAGTATAAGACATTTTGAGTTCCATCATCAATCAGACACACACAGAGATCAACTATCAGCATGTGAATCTTAACAATGGTGACAATCAAAAGTTTTGTGTAATGCATGCTGGATGACAGCATAGTACAAAACTGAATAAATGATACAGCTGGTCTTTTTATTGTTGCCATTTTTTAGATTCATGTGCCGAGTTTCGATGTCTGTGTCTAACTGATGTTGTAACAGTATTTTTTCTTGTGTTTAAAACATCCGTCATAATGATTGTTGCTGGAATCTTGCTGTTGTTTCTAAGTGGTGGTAATGGAGAGTTGCATTTTAATTATATAACACTTTTGATAAAGGATTGAACACTGGATGAGATCAGTCATCATTATTGATTAACAATCAGCACTCATTGATCATCATCATATTTTTGATGATGGGGCTGTAAGAGATAGCTTTGAGGAGAACATTATAAAACTGCCAGCCAAACACCTCTGAAATGTCTCACTCCGCCTGCAGCTGGACTGTGGATGGACTGGGAACTATTCTTGCAAGAATAAATATATTTTAAGGACAGTTTGAATCCTGATGTCTCTTATGCTGTGATGCTGTTTTGTTAATTATTGTTTTTGCCACAACACCTGTAACTTTGTAGTAATCACGAATACCTTGATTAGCTTGTTGAGGTGTGTATGATTAGGGTTGGAGCTAAACTCTGCAGGAGTGTATCTCGTGGTCCAGAGTTGAGGACCCCCGACTTACATATTCACTTGATTATCTCAATGCTCAATGTTACTTTTACTCTTTATAATGTGGACACTACATGATACTCATGTGGGGTTGAAAGGGTTTAAGGTGCAATATAAAACGACACACCCACGGAATGTATTTGAACAGAAATAAACTGTACATTAGAAAAACAGTAATATATTGGCAACACTGTTGCCACTGGTTTACCGTCAAAAACAATATAAAAATTGTTATGTACTGTGAAAACCTAAGTCTAAATTTAGTTAATTTCACTCAGATATTAAATTTACTTACACTTAGTAGAAAAAATAATGTATGTGAACTGAGTAAATGTTGATATGAAATATTATTTTGTGTTTTGCAGACTTTGCACATAGAATTAGTGTTTAATGTTCTGTTGGGATTTAAAAGGTTTCTGTTGAGTTTTTTGTTCTGAAGTGTAGAGCCTGTGTTTCAGTCCCAGAGAAGAAGGATTTTACTGTAAAAAAAAAAAAAAAAAAAAAAGAAGCCTGGTAAGGCGTGTACCACACCTGGTAACAGTGTGCTGAATGAATAAACCGCTTGAAAAGAATCGGTTGAATAAATTATTTTTGACTCATTCATTGAATGATTTGCTGCTACCTCTTGGCGGTTTTAGTATCATATTAAAATGTATAATTTTATTTATTTTACCATCATATTTCTGTATAGAAAAATTTAATATTTAAATTACATTAACATTTATTTACTTCTCAAATTCTTTAATTTGTAGTTTTGGATTTGTAAATGTGGATCTCTCAGATGAACTTGAGGAGTGCTGGTCTGGCCTTGGTCTCTGCCTCAACCCCTCAAATATTGGTCTGGAAACACTGGTCTTGGTCTTGACTTGATGCCTTTAAGGTGGTCTTGACTACATCACTAGCTGTCCCAGTCAGAGTCTTGTGCTTTCTTTTAAACAATATAAAGTTTAATGTCAAATGCTAAATGTTTTATCAGTGTTATACAACAGGTGAAAAATTAAGAAATGAAATGTGTTAGATCCAGTCTTCACTAGACCTGACATATCAGATTTTGGTCTGATCAAAGCAGTCGACACCTTGTCATGTTAACTTTTCTACAAAGGACATGCAGACAGACAAAGAACAGAAAGCAGATTAAATAATGGAAAATAAATATATAATTGAATAGATTTTATTAAATTATCTTGAATTTCTGTTTTTATCTGACCAGCATAAATTCTACAACAACAAAAAGGAAAATGAATGAGTCACAACTGTGAAGTTGAGATTACAATCCAGCACTCATTATGCATATGCCTACATATAAATAAGTCAACAAAAAGTAACAATAAAATAAAATGAAAAGTAATGAGTAAAATAACATTGAATATTTTAAGAAATTAGTACATAAGGAAAGATAATGTATATAAAAAGAAAGAAACAACATGAATAACGATATTTGTGACTGCCATCCATTTGTCAGGCCAAAGGTGTTTATTGCTGAAAATGCAGGAAAAACAATTAGTATGTATTCATTTAACACTGAATCCTGTTGCACAAATGCCGAGTACAAACATAATGTCACCCTTAAACATTGTGTGCTTGTGAAAACTGACAAAACTATCTGTATCCTTTAGGCTTACATTGGTCTATCCCCTTAAACTTTGTTCGCAAGCTGACGACGTAATGCCACTGCAGAGACACACCCGTGCTCCTCATACGCTCAATATGTTGGTCGACTGCTAAGCTCAAATGTGATTTGATTAAAGAGTTCGACAGGACAGTCTCAAAATACACGCTCACCAACCCAAGCCATTCACATATATATGGTATATATAAATATTAAATATATATATATATATATAAACATTCAGAAAATGTGCAAGCATGCTTTGTTTGTGTATTTGTAACTGTGAATCATGTTAATGCAAATTTGGAAAAAAAAATTCAGGAACATTACACCCGCCAGAATGCGCAACTCAAATGAAGTTTGCTTTAGTATATTATATATGTGAAGATTTAAGTTCTTAACTACTCTCTGGACAAGCACGTTTTTCTTCCAACTCTCCTGACGAGTTAGCGGATACACGGTCAGTCAACTCATCTGCCGATCTGCCCTCTCACTTATAATAAGTGTAATGTGCAAGTGCAATGCAGCGGCAGGTGCGACACAAGTGTGTTTTGCTAGTTTCAGCCCGACGCGGTTTTCATTTTCACATCCTGCGCCACGTTGTTTAAATAGCAAATGCATCAGTGCCCATCAGTTTGCCCATGGGCTGCTGGTCTGAGAACGAGGTGTGTTCAGGGGTATTGCTGGAGTGTTGCCATTTTGAGAAAACTGAAATAGACTAAGCCATTGACCAACTGAAACCTGCTCTAAAGTCAATGGCACAGTATTTTTTTGTTATTTAAAGAGCGCGTTAGTAATGTGCGCCTAGTAATGTCCTCAATGCGCATACACTTTGTCCTGTAGATGGTCTGCTTGCTCTTTAACCTCGGGCTCGAGCAGATCCGTTTGCTCTCTGGAGAAGCATTCAGTCTTTCCACTTATTAAATTCGGTCATGTAAATAGCAATCCGCAATACATACATTTATTGCATGTAAAGCCCAAAACACACACTTTACTCATTAAGAGAATAGGAACAACCCTTTTACACCATGCGTTGGGTGCGCCGACCATTTTTCAAAGTGGATTCGGACACGCCCTAAGTGCACTTGCACCGCGCACTTTAGATCATGCGCTTAGATCCTTAAAATAGGGCCCATTTAGCCAAACGAGGCAATATCTGCAGATGGGATTACTACAAGTGACTCTCCTTCATACGCAAACCCGAAAATTGTTCATGCATGGATATGCACGCTCATGGAGGCTTATGTTCACTCCTCACACTGACTAACATCAGTCCCACTGGATGCTTCTGCTATGAATGTCAAGTCTGTTCGAAGCCTGTCAATGTGTACTGCACCAAGAGTGCGTTGTGACTTAGTCAAACATAAAACTAATAATATAATCAAATAATTAAAAATTAAATTAATTACAGTTAGTAAAATTGTAATGTATAACAGTTATATATTAAAGTGATGAAATTAATCATATTAAGGGAATAAAAACAAACCTGAGTACTGATTTCCGTGTGTGTCTTCTGTCCACTCCAGAGGTCCAAAGAGGAAGCGAAAGCTCTCTGCTGGTATTTATATGGATACTATGAAGTCACATGACACAGGATTTCTTTGTAAGCACATGACAAACCAGAAAGAGAAAGTGTGCAGAAAGAGAAAATCTGGGGGCTGTTGCTGCTGTCCTGCAAACATTACTCCAAGAGCAGAATGGCCATTGTTAAAAAAAAAAAAAACACTTTCACTTCCTTACTTGTCATGTGACTTAAATTTATTCTTACTTAAAGTAACAGATATATTTTTACTTATATGCCAGCTGAGAACTTTCATCTGCTCTTTTAAGCCTCTAAAAATACAATGCAGACATTATTATTAAACATTTTTCTACTAAAGACATATGTATGTATAACCTTTTTCTAAAAATAACTTAACTCTGATTTAATCAGTCTAAATTAGTGGTGCAACATATCTCAAAACTCACGGTTCAGATCATATTACGGTTTTCAAGTCACGGATCAGATAATTTTTCGGATCAGCTAAAAAAAAAAATTAAAAAAAAATAAATACAAATAAAAATGGGGAGTTTTGAGACAAATGTAACTTTAATAAAGAACACGTTAAGTACTTTGATACCACAGCAAAAACTACTAACTAATAAAGTTCAAACATTATTAAAGACAAATGAACAGCCAGTAAAAATAAGAATACTCAAATTAAAACAGATAAATACTATATAATAATTAATAGTTAGGTCTACCAGTAGTAATCAGGTACAGAAATGTAATAATTAATATAAAAATAATTGTAATTACACTGCATAGTGTTCACTGTATAAATTAAATATCGATTAATCATTGTTAAAGTTGTTTTGTTGTTTGATAAAATTAATGACATAGCAGTTATTTTAAGGCTGCTGTCACTAAATGCACAGAACCATTGTCCGAATGCACGTCCGAATGCACAGAACTAATATGATGAAACACATCTGATTTCTTTCTCAAGTTCTCTCCACTGTTTAGGTTCACTTAAGACTTTATAACCGACTGTATACAAGAATACTTGTTGAGACGGGTATTTTGAGATAATTTTGTGTGTGTGTCCATTCAAGCTGAAGGAGTCGTGAATCAAAGCTCGATTGTGTGTCAGATTACCGAACCGTGGGACCTGGTTTATACAGATCACAGATCAACTATACCCACATAGCAATGGTCTTGTGGTCCATGCAGATCCGGTCCTCACAGCCCCTTTTTCCTCAGCCCACATGCCCCAAAGAATGATGGCCCTGTAGAGGCCCAGATCTGGATTAAAGACAAGGGCCACACATGGGCCATAACTGGTCAGAGTCTCGGACAATTCCTCAACTGTTAATCAACAATTAATCTACTGCGAAATTTCACGTTAAGTGTTTTCTAGGCTCTAAGGGGGGAAAATGCCCTAAACGTGAAACTTTGCACGTCACATTCATATTCTATAGGGTCTTGTCTATATAAAGTACACAGCAAAGTACACTTACCGTACACAGCAAAATCCCCAGTGTTAAATTAACACTGCTCAGTGTTTATATAATCCACATTCAGAGTGTTATAAGTAACACTGAAGCAGTGTTGAAGTTAATGACATAATTAAGTGATTAATTTAGTGATGATTGAGCATTATTGAAGACATCTGATGTTAACAAGCAGAATCACTGAAGGAGAAAAGCACAAATTTTATTTGGTGATCAGTGTTTGCTTTAGTTGGGCTCATGACCCTTATGTTTTTAACTTTAGATTTAGTTTAGCTTCTGTAATTGAGTTATAACAGCTAGATGAACAAATAGAAAAAGTGATCTGACGTGGTTGTGTTTTAACAATCACTTTTGACCTGAATCACTGAACTCATTTAGAGTCTATCTCTGAGTGTGACTGGATTAAGGTAATCAGTAATCGCTGTTTCAGAGTATTGTCTTAAACAAGTTAATATCGGATTATTGTGGTCCATGTGACTGTCAGTACTGTTATTAGTTTCACACTCATTTTGATCATCAGTGTTTAACGGCATTAACTATAATCATTAAATGTGTGATTCAGACATTTGTGTTCCATCAAGAGAAACTGATACTTTGGGAAAGTTAAATATCAATAAATCACTGAGATCTATTGAGATTTCTGCTGTAGATGAAAAACTGTAAGTGTGTGTCTGATCTTCAGCAGCATCTGATCATCTTCATTTCATTGCCTCTTATAGTCTGTGTCTGTGCAAGATAGGGCTCATGGTGTTATGGACTTAATGTAATCTACTAGAATCAATCATTTCAGAATAAGTCGGAATGAATCCAAATGTAACCATTTATTATTAGTCAGGTAAATGTATCATGCCAATTACAAAATCAATTCAAAGAAAATCAGTACAATAACATAAAATGCTCAGCGATAAAGAGTAAAAAATATACCTGACTCAGGAAATACATAATTCTGAGTGTCCTCCAGACACTCGGCATTATGGGCCGATCTCATTACAAATCGCCCCGAGCCTCTGGAGACATTTCTTTATATTCTCAGACCAAGACAAAACATCCCCCAAAGTGGGGAATGAACTTACAATAGGAATTTGCATTGACTAGAGTTATAGACACAGGGAGTTCACACCTTGTCGAGGAACAGGAGGTAGTTTGGATGAAGGACGCTGGGAAAAAGTGCACATACAATAAGCAAAGTATATCTCTAAACCCTTATTACCATTTGGCTTACTTCTGTGGAGATGAGACCCTTGTACCAGTCGCACTGAGACATTTCAAATGATACCAAACATGACTGTAAATTCACTTATATTGACAAAGAATATTATAATTAAGTTGGCTTGAGAAAGCCAACTTACTGAAATCCTATTTAAACTTATTATTATTATTCTTCTTATTCTTCCGACCCAAAATTTATCAACTCTAACTCCTCCTAGAGATTTAACTCTACAAACTCCAAACTCGGGTCAGACCTTCAGACTGTTCTGACTTGGTGTGCTATATCTTTTCAGTTATATATCTGAAAAGTTATATATCTTTTTACTATGGTAAATCATGCTAGAATCAGTAAATCATACTTGAACATGGTAAATCATGGTATACTATAGTAAATCATGGTATACTATAGTAAATCATGGTAAACTATGGTAAATCGTGGTAAATAATGGTAAACTGGTAAATCATGGTAAACTATGCTAAATCATGCTAGAATCAGTAAATCATACTTGAACATGGTAAATCATGGTGTACTATAGTAAAATCATGGTAACCTATGGTAAATCGTGGTAAATCATGGTAAATCATGGTAAACTATGATAAATCATGCTAGAATCAGTAAATCATACTTGAACATGGTAAATCATGGTGTACTATAGTAAAATCATGGTAACCTATGGTAAATCGTGGTAAATCATGGTAAATCATGGTAAACTATGATAAATCATGCTAGAATCAGTAAATCATACTTGAACATGGTAAATCATGGTATACTATAGTAAATCATGGTAAACTATAGTAAATCGTGGTAAATCATGGTAAATCAGTAAATCATACTTGAACATGGTAAATCATGGTATGGTAAATTGTGGTAAACTATGGTAAATCATGGTAAACTATGGTAAATCATGCTAGAATCAGTAAATCATACTTGAACATGGTAAATCCTGGTATACTATAGTAAATCATGGTAAACTATGGTAAATTGTGGTAATCTATGATAAATCATGCTAGAATCAGTAAATCATACTTGAACATGGTAAATCATGGTATACTATAGTAAATCATGGTAAACTATAGTAAATCGTGGTAAATCATGGTAAATCAGTAAATCATACTTGAACATGGTAAATCATGGTATGGTAAATTGTGGTAAACTATGGTAAATCATGGTAAACTATGGTAAATCATGCTAGAATCAGTAAATCATACTTGAACATGGTAAATCCTGGTATACTATAGTAAATCATGGTAAACTATGGTAAATTGTGGTAATCTATGATAAATCATGCTAGAATCAGTAAATCATACTTGAACATGGTAAATCATGGTGTACTATAGTAAAATCATGGTAAACTATGGTAAATCGTGGTAAATCATGGTAAATCATGGTAAATCATGGTAAACTATGATAAATCATGCTAGAATCAGTAAATCATACTTGAACATGGTAAATCATGGTATACTATGGTAAATTGTGGTAAACTATGGTAAATCATGGTAAACTATGGTAAATCATGCTAGAATCATAGTAAATCATGGTATACTATAGTAAATCATGGTAAACTATAGTAAATTGTGGTAAATCATGGTAAATCATTAAATCATACTTGAACATGGTAAATCATGGTATACTATGGTAAATTGTGGTAAACTATGGTAAATCATGGTAAACTATGGTAAATCATGCTAGAATCAGTAAATCATACTTGAACATGGTAAATCCTGGTATACTATAGTAAATCATGGTAAACTATGGTAAATTGTGGTAATCTATGATAAATCATGCTAGAATCAGTAAATCATACTTGAACATGGTAAATCATGGTGTACTATAGTAAAATCATGGTAAACTATGGTAAATCGTGGTAAATCATGGTAAATCATGGTAAACTATGATAAATCATGCTAGAATCAGTAAATCATACTTGAACATGGTAAATCATGGTATACTATGGTAAATTGTGGTAAACTATGGTAAATCATGCTAGAATCATAGTAAATCATACTTGAAATGGTAAATCATGGTATACTATAGTAAATCATGGTAAACTATGGTAAATCATGGTAAGTCATGGTAAACTATGGTAAATCATCCTAAATTATGGTAAATCATGCTAGAATCAGTAAATTACACTTGAACATGGCAAATCGTGGTATACTATAGTAAATCATGGTAAACTATAGTAAATCGTGGTAAATCATGGTAAACTATGGTAAATCATGCTAGAATCAATAAATCATACTTGAACATGGTAAATCATGGTATACTATAGTAAATCATGGTAAACTATGGTAAATCGTGGTAAATCATGGTAAACTATGGTAAATCATGCTAGAATCAGTAAATTATACTTGAACATGGTAAATCATGGTATACTATAGTAAATCATGGTAAACTATGGTAAATCGTGGTAAATCATGGTAAACTATGCTAAATCATGCTAGAATCAGTAAATCATACTTGAACATGGTAAATCCTGGCATACTATAGTAAATCATGGTAAACTATGGTAAATTGTGGTAAATCATGGTAAACTATGGTAAATCATGGTAATCTATGATAAATCATGCTAGAATCAGTAAATCATACTTGAACATGGTAAATCATGGTGTACTATAGTAAAATCATGGTAAACTATGGTAAATCGTGGTAAATCATGGTAAATCATGGTAAACTATGGTAAATCATGGTAAACTATTATAAATCATGCTAGAATCAGTAAATCATACTTGAACATGGTAAATCATAGTATACTATGGTAAATCATGGTAAACTATGGTAAATCGTGGTAAATAATGGTAAACTATGGTAAATCATGGTAAACTATGGGAAATCATGCTAGAATCAGTAAATCATACTTGAACATGGTAAATCTTGGTATACTATAGTAAATCATGGTAAACTATGGTAAATCGTGGTAAATCATGGTAAACTATGGTAAATCGTGGTAAACCATGCTAGCAACATGGTAAAAAAAATTCTAGCATCATGCTAGCAACATGATAATCATGCTAGCATGGTAAACTATGGTAAATCATGGTAAATCATGGTAAAATATGGTAAATCGTGGTAAACTATGGTAAATCATGGTAAACTATGATTAATCATGCTAGAATCAGTAAATCATACTTGAACATGGTAAATCATGGTATACTATGGTAAATTGTGGTAAACTATGGTAAATCATGGTAAACTATGGTAAATCATGCTAGAATCAGTAAATCATACTTGAACATGGTAAATCCTGGTATACTATAGTAAATCATGGTAAACTATGGTAAATTGTGGTAATCTATGATAAATCATGCTAGAATCAGTAAATCATACTTGAACATGGTAAATCATGGTGTACTATAGTAAAATCATGGTAAACTATGGTAAATCGTGGTAAATCATGGTAAATCATGGTAAACTATGATAAATCATGCTAGAATCAGTAAATCATACTTGAACATGGTAAATCATGGTATACTATGGTAAATTGTGGTAAACTATGGTAAATCATGCTAGAATCATAGTAAATCATACTTGAACATGGTAAATCATGGTATACTATAGTAAATCATGGTAAACTATAGTAAATCGTGGTAAATCATGGTAAACTATGGTAAATCATGCTAGAATCAATAAATCATACTTGAACATGGTAAATCATGGTGTACTATAGTAAATCATGGTAAACTATGGTAAATCATGGTAAGTCATGGTAAACTATGGTAAATCATCCTAAATTATGGTAAATCATGCTAGAATCAGTAAATTACACTTGAACATGGCAAATCGTGGTATACTATAGTTAATCATGGTAAACTATAGTAAATCGTGGTAAATCATGGTAAACTATGGTAAATCATGCTAGAATCAATAAATCATACTTGAACATGGTAAATCATGGTATACTATAGTAAATCATGGTAAACTATGGTAAATCGTGGTAAATCATGGTAAACTATGGTAAATCATGCTAGAATCAGTAAATTATACTTGAACATGGTAAATCATGGTATACTATAGTAAATCATGGTAAACTATGGTAAATCGTGGTAAATCATGGTAAACTATGCTAAATCATGCTAGAATCAGTAAATCATACTTGAACATGGTAAATCCTGGCATACTATAGTAAATCATGGTAAACTATGGTAAATTGTGGTAAATCATGGTAATCTATGATAAATCATGCTAGAATCAGTAAATCATACTTGAACATGGTAAATCATGGTGTACTATAGTAAAATCATGGTAAACTACACAGCAAAAACTCCAGTGTTAAATTAACACTCCTGGGAGTGTATATGAGTCCACACTCCAGAGTGTAAAGTGTTAAAATATGAGTGTTAAATTTACACTCAAGAGTGTTAAAGTTAATGAGATAATTAAGTGATTAATTTAGTGATGATTGATCATTATTGAAGACACCTGATGTTAACAAGCAGAATCACTGAAGGAGAAAATCTCAAATTGTAAATTACCATTATGGCGATCAGTGTTTGCTTTAGTTGGGCTCTTGACCCTTATATGTTTACTTTAGATTTTGTTTGGCTGTTGTATCTGAGTTATAACTGCCAGATGAACAAAGAAAAAAAGTGATCTGATTGTGTTGGTTATATTATGACAATCATCATTTGAACTTGATCACTGAACTCTTTAAGATCCTTATTTCTGACAATTAAGCAATTAATGAGTTGTGATTGGTGGCAGCCACTGCAACATGCTTTATTATTGTCACCATTGTTGAGATTCACAGGCTGATTATTGATGTCTGTGTTTCTAAATAAATTCATTTGAAAGTCTTTTGATCAGAACAATGTTTATGAAATATTTTTGGGTTATATGAAAAATACTGAAAATCATATGTTGTAGAATCACAGAGCTGCCGTAATTAACAAGATAAACCAAACTATCTCACTAAGTTCCGTTTTTCGGATCACAACATGATTATGTCAAAACATAACCAACACCATCAGATCACATTGTCTCTTTGTTCATCTGACTGTTATAAATCAATAACAGCAGACAAACAACATCTAAAGTAAACAAATAAAGGTCAAGAGCCCAACTAAAGCAAACACCCATCACCATAATGGTAACTTACAATTTGTGATTTTCTCCTTCAGTGATTCTGCTTGTTAACATCAGGTGTCTTCAATAATGATCAATCATCACTAAATTAATCACTTAATTATCTCATTAACTTTAACACTCTTGAGTGTTAATTTAACTCATATTTTAACACTTTACACTCTTGAGTGTGGACTCATATGTAAGGACATTAGCTCTAAGGGGAAATATTAATAATAATCCATAATTACCAATTATGATTAATTATTAATATTGGGTCAGTTAATCAGATTAACTTTGAGGTAAGCCAAAGTAATATTACAATCAATTAATCAGTTCCAAAGAATTCTTTGATTATTCATTTATTCTAAGGAAAATGTATTGTTCATGGTCGCTGAAAAATAATTATTCCTTATGTACAGCAATTAGAATGTAGCAAGATCAAAATCGTAAAAGGGACTTTGTATGCAAACAGAGGATCAGAAACCAAATTCATAATCGTGCACAACTTTTATTAACTAAATCACAAACATAACTAACACTAAACAAACATAAATACATTCATACATCCATACATACATGCATAGGAAAAGGGGTGAGTGGTGTGGAACAGGAAATAGAACTATGGAATAAGATCTCAGTATGAGAAGAAGAACCATCAGCTTATTTCATAGCAATCTCATCAAAGAATACTTGCATGGCAGTTGCAATCGTGGAAAATTCTTGGATTGGATTGGATTCGTTGATTGGGTCTATGGCCTTGAAGAAAAGCATGGTGGCTTCGAGCACATGGCTGTTGTGAGTCGAAGCCTGCTGTCCTGGCTTGAAGACCAGGAGTGGATCGTTGAGTCAGTGATGGTAAAGTTGCAGTTGTTTTCTAGATTGAAGAAAAGTCTGACTCCCTTTTTGGAGTATGAAAGCATGGCAGGCATTGCTCAGGCCTGTTTGGGCCCAGGGAGCTGGGCCCAAGTGGGGGGGAAGGGGTCCAGCCCCTCCCCCAGTAACAGCAGAAGCTGCCTTGTTGTCGGATGAGAAGCGTTGAGAAGAGAGCACGGTCACTGTGGTCAGTCTCTAATAAAGCCTGAGAATGGCCACCCCTCTCTGGGTTTGCTGTACCAATGAGAAGGGTGGACTGTCTGGCGGGAGTTTCTTCTGTCACCAGGATTTACAAGCCTTTGTCTTAAGCATGCTCACTCGGACTGGCATGCTGGATTGGTGTTTAATGACACTACTAAGGAAGATTCTTAGTAATTCTAATGTGTTGCACAGCTATTGGCATATCATGTACACAATCATTTCGATCTTCAAAGCACCAATTTATCGAGACCAAACATGGTTACATAGACAGTTGGTCTTGTAATAACTACATAGTATCAAAGAGATCATAGTATCAACAGAATTATTAAAAGACAAAACACACAACAGTAAATCATTCTCAAAATGTTCTGGAATGCCTGTTCATTTCATGTCAGTCAGTTCATCAATAAATGAATGCAGGAGAGTTTGTTCTGATATCTGTGGCAGAGTTAGTTACTTGTTAGCATTCCTGAGAGTCATAAAACATCCTATCTGATCGCGGCCATGGCAACCAGGCCCCTTTCGCCCCGCCTGGGGGTTGGGACCCTGCTCTCGGATGGAAGTTTTAAAGATTGGTGTGTGCATATGGCAAATAATTGTGTCTGATTTGTCTCAGTCGCTACACATATACACTCCCAGGAGTGTTAATTTAACACTGGAGTTTTTGCTGTGTATGGTAAATCGTGGTAAATCATGGTAAATCATGGTAAACTATGGTAAATCATGGTAAACTATTATAAATCATGCTAGAATCAGTAAATCATACTTGAACATGGTAAATCATAGTATACTATAGTAAATCATGGTAAACTATGGTAAATCGTGGTAAATAATGGTAAACTATGGTAAATCATGGTAAACTATGGGAAATCATGCTAGAATCAGTAAATCATACTTGAACATGGTAAATCTTGGTATACTATAGTAAATCATGGTAAACTATGGTAAATCGTGGTAAATCATGGTAAACTATGGTAAATCGTGGTAAACCATGCTAGCAACATGGTAAAAAAAATTCTAGCATCATGCTAGCAACATGATAATCATGCTAGCATGGTAAACTATGGTAAATCATGGTAAATCATGGTAAAATATGGTAAAATATGGTAAATCGTGGTAAACTATGGTAAATCATGGTAAACTATGATTAATCATGCTAGAATCAGTAAATCATACTTGAACATGGTAAATCATGGTATACTATAGTAAATCATGGTAAACTATGGTAAATCGTGGTAAATAATGGTAAACTATAGTAAACTATGATCAAATATCAATAAACATCTTTCTTTCTTTCTTTTTTTCTAACTAATCCACCATTCTTTCTTTCTTTCTCTTTCTTTCTTTCTTTCTTTCTTTCTTTCTTTCTTTCTTTCTTTCTTTCTTTCTAACTAATCCACCTTTCTTTCTTTCTTTCTTTCTAACTAATCCACCATTCTTTCTTTCTTTCTTTCTTTCTTTCTTTCTTTCTTTCTTTCTAACTAATCCACCTTTCTTTCTTTCTTTCTTTCTTTCTTTCTTTCTTTCTTTCTTTCTTTCTAACTAATCCACCATTGTTTCTTTCTTTCTTTCTTTCTTTCTTTCTTTCTTTCTTTCTTTCTTTCTTTCTTTCTAACTAATCCACCTTTCTTTCTTTCTTTCTTTCTTTCTAACTAATCCACCTTTCTTTCTTTCTTTCTTTCTTTCTTTCTTTCTAACTAATCCACCTTTCTTTCTTTCTTTCTTTCTTTCTTTCTTTCTAATCCACTATTCTTTCTCTTTCTTTCTTTCTTTATTCCTTTATTTCTTTCTTTCTAATCCACTTTTCTTTCTTTCTTTCTTTCTTTCTTTCTTTCTTTCTTTCTTTCTTTCTAATCTTTTTTTGCTTTCTTGCTTTCTAACTAATCTGTCTTTCTTTTTAACTAATCTTTCTTTTAATCTATCTTTCTAACTAATCTTTCTTTCTAACTAATCTATCTTTTTCTTTCTAACTAATATTTTTTCTTTCTTTCTAACTAATTTATCAATCAAAATTTAAACTACTTTAAACTTCATACTACTTCAAACTTCTAACTACTTTTAACTTTTTCAAACTCTCTGGTCCGGCTTTCTCAAGCCAACTTAAAGTTTGTCTCAAACTTTTTTTTCTAGTTTTATATATAATCTTTCTAAGTGAAGAGAAGGATGTGTAAAGGGAAGGAAGTGGGGGAGAAGGAACAAATGTTAAGGAAGGACAGGAGGGAAAGAAGCTTTCCCGCAACTTTACTCTGTTTGTGGTGTCCATATCTCAGGAGATCTGAACTGTTGAAGACACTCTTTACAAGCACTGTGACTGCATGACAGAAAAAGCCTTGAAGATTCCTTGACACACGGGACAAGAAAGTTCAAAATATAAAACAAATGACATGATGAATAATAATAAAATGAATATATGAATAAATGATTACATGGATAAATGATTGAATGAATAGATAAATGAATAAATGTGGGCAAAAGCAAATGTGAATTTTTGATTATCTCAGCTTGTTGCTTAAATTTGTGGTAATGAGTTTATATAATTCAGTACCATGACAGGTACATGACACTTCTGAACCTAGAAAAGTTATACTGCTTTTTAAACCAACTGAGAATCCATTTCCCAGGAATTTGAACTCTATCCCACTCCGACCAATAGATGCACCCATGTCAAATCCATATCTCACTTCCACACCAACTGGACCGGCTTTAGCTGATGCACTGGCGACTTCGGCCCGAGCCATTGCTCTGACTCCATCCAAACTGGCTTCAGCCCTACTGAAACACTGGGGCCTTTGACTTCTGCCTCAAATACACTGAATTCAACACAAGCTCGTCCAACTCCTGCTTCTGCAAAGGCTCCAGTCATATATGTTCCAGTTTCAGCATAGATGCCTTCTGCACTGGCATCGGCTGGTCGGTCATATGTGTTAACTGTATATGGTGTCGAGTACATAGTGCCAATATGACTTTATAGTTTCCTCTTTGTATCCTTTTCCTTCATCCACACTGTTAACCCTTGCTGTAAAAAAAGGCGTAATTCTGACAATATCATACCATTTTCCATTAAAACAGTAATATACTGTAGAAAATAAAACTAGCCTACAGGAATATACTGTGAATTAACAGCGCTCAAAGTCGACACTCAGAGGCTGTTTTCCCAATCACACCCTATACCCTCATACACTATTCCCTAGTTCACTAATATAGTCCACTTGAATGAAAAGAAGTGAGTGAATTGAGAAACTGATGAACACCTGATAAGCAGAATCACTGAACGCAGAGAAACACAGAAACTACAACTGACTTCCAGCCACACTGAGTGTGAAACCAGTTTACGATTATTTCTTTCATACAGTACATGTACAAAAGTTCTTGTTGAGAATTAACAGAGATTGAGTTAATAATAAAGTTTGTTGTCACCATGATGGAGATCAGTATTTGCTTTAGTTGGTCTCTTGTCCCTTGACTTCTTACCATTCATCTATCTCTGGCTGCTGTAACAGTGAGTTTATAAAGCACATCTGTTATGGCAAGAAGAAGTCAAGAGGAAGATTATTAGTTGTTTTTGGCGTTTCTGATGATTTAACATTCATCCTGGACATGTCTGATTATCAGATCTTTCCTCTATATATTCTTTGATTTTATCGGTATTTCATATTTAGCATATTTATCTGTGAATCTACAACATGACATCAACATTTCTGTAATCAGGTCTTCTGAAGAATATTGTAATCATATTGTGCATTAAAACATTTTTAACTTCTGCTTGCCTCAGACACACACAGACATCAAAAATCAGCATATGAATCTCAGCAATGGTGACAATCAAAAGTTTCATGTCGCAGTGCATGCTGGGTTCCAGGATAATATAAAACTCCCAGCATGCACTGCTGCATGAATAATAAAAAAATATTGCCACCATTGTTGAGATTCATGTGCTAAATTGTGATATCTCTGTGTTTCTAAAAGACAGCATAGCTTTGTTTTTTTTGGTTTATGCATGATGTGTTAAAAAAATAAGTCATTGTAATGTATTGCTGTGGTTTTACAGTAGTGCTAATGTAACACTTTTGATTGAGGATTAAACTCTGAATGAGTGAGAATAAATTCCTTGGTGAATGAACAGGCTATATGATGATTTTGTCACCATAATCATTATAACTGCAATCATTCATAAACTGTGTGTGTGCACAAGTGTGACTTACAAAAACACAGCTTAAGCAGCAAAAAAAACACACACTATATTTTAGCATCAGCATCCCAACTAAAGCAAACACTGATCTCTATAATGGTAACTTAAAACCAAACATTTTCAATTAAACATCTCAACAACAACTTCTGTAGATGTATGACAGAAATAAAGTCATACTGGTTAATAATAAGTGTAATAATGTGTAATGGCTGGAAGTCAGTTGTAGTTCTTGTGTTTCTCTATTTTCTGTTCTAACAGCAGGTGTTCATCACTAATGCTCAACAATCACTTACATATTCACTTAATTATCTCACTGTAACACTGTCTCAATGTTACTTTTACTCTTTGTAGTGTGTATTTTCCTGTGGGGTTGAAGGGGTTAACAGTGTAAGATAAAAAGTCACACCCACAAAATGTATTTTAACAGTAATAAACTGTAAGTTATAAAACAGGTTTATACTGGCAACACTGTTGCCAGTAGTTTACTGTAAAATCTAGTTTTTTGGGTCACCATTGTGCAGAAGAGTAGAGCCTGTGCTTCAGTCCAGGAGAAGATCTACAAATATTGATGATATGCTGCATGTTGCTTTATTTAAAAGGCGGTGACTGTGTGGAATGTGCGGTTTCAAATGAAATAGGTTCACAGTAATACTTTGCTCACTAGTCGGTTTCTGTAAGTGAAATTAGTTAACTCGAGTTTTAGTGCATTTTTACAGTAACATGCTGTAGACTACAGTAAAGAACTGTACAATTAACAGTAAATTACTGGCAACAGTGTTGCCAGTATTTTACTGTAAAAAAAACCGGTAAGGTCTAACAGTGCAAAAAACAAAACAAATTAGCTTTAATGCAGTGCACATATAGACATACACAATCCTCTATACAGAATGTCTGTAACTGCCCATAAAGCCTGGAACACACCAAGCCGACGCTGACGCTGACGAACTAGCGCTGATCAAAGCCGACTGTGTTGTCACCTCGCGTCGGGGTAAAAAGCTGTGCTTGAACACACCGAGAGAACTACTGCCAATGAGACAACTGTCTATTTCTGCAGATATATTCGTCTATATTCGGTATTCAAAAAGGGAAACCTATGCTGCAGGCTACAGATCTGATACAGATACAAAGCAGTGCGTGCTTAACGTTTTGAATATCAATCCTACTAAACACTTTCTTTATTCCACTCCGCTTGTGTTAATATTGAAATATTCACCAAGGAACACTCAGGTAAGATTACGTAACATTAGAAAAGCCTTCTGTCTGTACTGTTTTTACTTCTTTGCTCGCTGTTTTGTTATTATTCTCGTGCACTGACTCGTTCACTAAGCTGAACAGCCAATCAGAGTTCTCTCTCTCACCGACGGCCCGACGCTGATTCAACATGTCGAATCGGCCGGAAAAAAAAAGCAGACAAGAACTCATTTCTGCCGACGGTGCGGCAGAAAACTTAGTCAATGCACAAAAACTGCCCGACGGCCGACCGTAGGCTTGGTGTGTTCCAGACTTAAGGCCAAAAAAAAATTTTGCACAATCTGTTATGCTTGTGTCTCTTGTGCATGGATATGTCCAGTTGTGAAATGTTGAGCTTTTAGGGTTTGGAGCTGTTATCAGTCCGACTGGCAGGAGCGTGTAGTGAGTGTGGCCGAACTATCGCATATCACCGTCACATGCATTCAAAACTTTTCATCTCGCAAGCAAAGGTTTTAGCCAGGGATGGCTAAACTGGGTCGTGGATAGGGTTGCCAACTGTCCCGAATTAGCCGGGACGTCCCATATTTTGGGTCTAATATATTTTTTTCCGTATGGGACCTCCCTTGTCCCGATTAAATAGACTGCTATACGCTGATCTAACCACTGACTGATACAACAGCAACACGACACTTGAGAATGATCACGACGCTGCATCTTCCAATCACAGCCCACACTCACGCGCATCAGACCATACGAAGAATAACAAACTCTAAATTGAGAATTCATTATTCTTTTGGGACAAATTATTGTTTGATTTGCGAACAGAATCCTCTGCTGTCTGGTCCGGATATTCCAGACTCGCGCTAACGGCAAATCCCTTTCACTGTCCGGCCGGGTTTTGAGTTCGGCAAATCAGTTTTGGTGAATTCAAACAACATGATTATTGTTCATGAGTCCAACATCCAGCCACGCAAGAAAACATGAAATCTTCCTGAGGGAAAAGTTTGCTTTTACTTTCTTTAATTTCTTTAAAATGTAGTGTATAATGTTACAAAAGTGTTCTATTTCAGATAAATGCTATTATTTTGAACTATGGTTTGCGTGTGATGTGACTTTTTTGTGTGACCTTAAAATTCATTTTAGAATTAAATTGTACATAAATAGGTTAAGCAAAACAAATGTGTTTGTCTGAGAACCTTTTAAACACATACGAACCTGAAATGACATATACTGTGTGATACAGTACAAATATTTTGAGTGTCCCTTATTTTCCTGTAAAGAACCACGATTGTCTCGCATTTTACTTTTCTGAAGTTGGCAACCCTAGTCCTGGAGGGCCACTGTCCTGATAAACTCTCCTGTCTGTATCTTTCTAGTAATCCTGAATACATTGATTAGCTGCTTTAGGGGTGTTTGATGAGGGTCCCAGATAGCAAGCAGCCATCGAAACAATGTTAAATCAATGTTAATAGGCTTGTTTGACTTGAACCGGCGCTGCACAGACCAATCCGTGAATGACATCAAAGTTTCGCAAGAGGGATTAGAGAGACGGCTCGTAGCCTATGCTTTTGAATCGCTCTCGCTGTATTTTGATGTCATAAACCGATCGGTCTGTGCAGCACCGGTTAAAGTCGAACAAGCCTAATGTGTCAATGTTAAGTGCATTGAATCAACATAACTTTTGCACCCCGCAATTAGGCCTAATGTTGAAAAAGTGCTGAAATTTTATCCAAAAATCAATGATAATGGCTTTGGATCAATGTTACAATGTGATGTATTCAGTTTTAGTTTTAGTATAGTTTTTCTATGTTCTATTTTAATTTGAGATGTTTATGTATTGCACACTGTGTTATTACTGGATCCATGCCTATTTTGGAGATGATTATCACAGTGATCAGGGCATTTATGTGCTAGTAGCGCCTTCTTGTGGCGATGTTCAGAATAATTACTCAACATTGCCCAATAATACTTTATTAGTGTTTTTGTTGTATACTGATTGAATACTGTTTAATTATTTAATGGATGTTTATGTTTATGGAACATCTGTATGTATATATTAATATGTTTATTTCTCTTGTTCAATTAGTTACAGAACTACACATGTATACTCAAACAGCTCTTCAGTAAACAAAGTGAAAGGCTATTCACTTAACAGTTTCAATAAATAAGCTAAAGTAAACCTAACAAAGTATTTTTTAAGTTTGGATATTGCTATACTTTAAGTTAAATTCCCTGTGATTCTATAAGTTTGGATATGTGGAAATTTGATTAAGAGGGGAGAAATTTATGTTTTTGGATTAATTTACCTGATGCCACTGAAGGGCAGATGCTGGCAAGTAATAAAAGAAGAATAAGTTGTTTTCCCCATTTCCGTAGTGTTGCGTCTGTTCCTGGAAAGAGAATATATATATATATATATATATATATATATATATATATATATATATAAATCAGTGTTATATATTGATGCAGACATAACATAAAATTATTTTTTTCCTAATTCTAATGTTGAAAACTGAATCACCTGATAATCTTTGCTTCTGGCTTTCTTTGCAACAAATTACGTGTTATGGTAAAAACTGTTACAAAAACCACAAACTCACAAACTCACAAAAAAAAAAAGTGTCAAACTGCTGGTTTGAAACTACTAAGTGTCAAACACTGATCACCACCATGGTGACCTAACATTTTCACGAAATCGTCAACATCTAAACCTCTGTTAATTCTCAATAAAACTTCTGTAGACGTCTGACAGAAATAAAGTCAGTCTGGTTAGTAATAAGTGAAGCTGGTAATGCTGTTTGTGGAGTTGTTTAATCCTCCTCTGCTGAGATCTTCACAGATTTAATGTCTTCTTTTCTCTTCAGTTGATTTCATCTAAGACTGTGTCTGAAGTCAGTTGTAGTTCTTGTGTTTCTCTTTTTCTCTGTTCTTATTGTTTCTCTTTCATTCATTGATTCTGCTTGTTGACAGCAGGTGTTCATCATTAATGCCCAATCATTACTTAATTAATCACTTAAGTATCTCATTAACTTCAACACTGCTTCAGAGTTATTTTAACTCTCTGTAGAGAGGGACCAAATGTTCTCTGAGCAGAGTTAATTTAACTCTGGGGATTTTGCTGTGCAGTAAAAAAAAAAAAACTGTAAAAAACAACAGTACTTTGTAGGTGAAACTTCTGCCAGTTAATTACTGCAAATTTACACTGCAAAGTTTGAGTGTGTTTCAGCTCTGTAATTTTGCAATCATGATGTTGTTCTTACCAGGAAATGGATCAGGATCTACTGCCATTTTCAATGTCTCTGTGGCAGATCACAAATACATTAAAATACTCAATAAAGAACTCAATATATGTTGTTTATCATTACTTATAATACCAATAGATCAATGCATTTGCATAAAATGTTGTTGCAAGAAATGCACTCTCACCTCGGGCTGCTATATAAGGTTGTTAACTTTCTGTTCTAGTAGGTCAGAGGTAATGCTCCTTCCTGTGTTACATGGTAAAAATCTGTATTTTGTACAAATCATGCATCCTTCATGAACTGCTCTTGTTTCTCTACACACACAATGATCATCTTACCATGATTTATAGACATCATATATCAAATATATAACAATTCATGTAATTCATGTAAATAATTAAATAACAATTCATGTCACAGTAATAAAGTTTCATTAAAGTTTCATATATTGTTTTGTGTGATTTACAGAGGTGGGTAGTAACGAAGTACATTTACTTTGTTACATTTATTTGAGTACTTTTTTAGAAAAATTGTACTTTTAAGAGTAGATTTGAATTAGGGCTGGGCGATATATATCGTGACATTGTTATGCGCCTCTCGTCAGTAAAGCCGGTTCCTTGATTAGTAGTAAATCGCCATCACCTGCTTTCAGATGGAGCGGCATTTACTACAAAGAGCCGTAGTTAACTGACAAGCTGAGCCATATCGCATCAATATCGCGGATGTATCGCCAGCGATAATTAATGCGATATGGCTCAGCTTGTCAGTTAACTACGGCTCTTTGTACACAGAAAAAACTCCTGTGTTAAATTAACACTCCTGAGAGTGTATATGAGTCCACACTCAAGAGTGTTGAAGTTAATGAGATAATTAAGTGATTAATTTAGTGATGATTGATCGTTATTGAAGACACCTGATGTTAACCCTCTGGGCGCCACGGTCGAGTTTACTCGACAAGATGCGGCACTGAATAAAACGGCCGATTTTGTCAAATAGGGTGTCAAATTTCGTTCAACCTCCCCTCCACTAGTTGGCAGACATGTCATACTTCATCCCCGACTCAAAAAAAAAGTCATGCTTCTATACAAAATCTTCGAGCTAGAGCGCATTGAATCAGTGCGAACAAAAGCGGAGCTAGTGTGCAAGTGAGCCATTTTATCAGAGCAATATTGTCAACATCAGTGAGTATTTGCATTAGATTATTATTATTATTATTATCTAATGGCATCAATAAAGCTTACCCGCAATGAAGTGTTGTGTCTTCTATTCACGGACCCTGATTCTGAAGGGGAATAACGTTATCTGCCTTCAGAAAATGACGGTGATTCTGAAAGTGAAAGTATAGCCCTACACCAAGCACAAACGGTGAATCCTTTGCCCAATATAACGTTAGATGGTCCTTTGCCCAATGTCAGTGGTGGGAACAATGTTTCCCGGGGTCGGAGTGTTCATCGCGAAGTTAGCAGGCGTGTTAGTGTTGTGGGGAACGAGGCGGCCGCGGGAGATTTTTACCGCGCTAGCCGTGACCGTGTGCCTCTCCGCAATCGCGGCGACAGTATTGTGGTGGAGACTTTGTCTAATGCCACTGGGTATGTTAGACGAGGTCGAAGTATTCATAGGGCAGTTAGGGGGCAACGTGGAGGCAGGGTGGGGAGTCGCAATGACAATGACAGTAGTCCGAGCTGTGCACATTCGGCGCGCGCGCGAGGCAGAACTGGCCGCGCCCGCGCGCGCTGCTGCTCGTAGCAGGAGAAGAGGTGATGTGACACGGGGCAGAGGGGCTATTATGCATAGTCTATCGCAAGACCACACCATGAAACACTACAAGAAATGTCACCTGGATGAATAGGGAGTCATTATCTCTACAGCAAAAGCCCTGCAACAATTGTTTTTGTCTGCCATTTATTACACTGTTGATTTACTATCTATTTCCCTGACCATTTAGTAGTGTACACAATATGTGTTCTTTTTTTGTGTTCATGTCCTTGTGATGTGTGTGTCTTTGTCAGCTAAAAAAAAACAAACAACCAAATAAACATCAACAAAAACCATAAAAATTTTATAATCCAAGATGGCGGCCACCATATGACGTCATAATATGCAAATTAGATGGGAAAATGTAATCCCTACATAAACTTTGGGTCATCCTTAATATTTCTCTAATTTACAGAAAGTCTCTATCTTTTATCACTTTTAAGATATAGCCTTTTGAAATTAAGATGTCAAAATCGAACGTTTTAGGAAAAAACCTCTGGCGCCTAAAGGGTTAACAAGCAGAATCACTGAAGGAGAAAATCTCAAATTGTAAGCCACCGTTATGGTGATGGGTGTTTGCATTAGTTGGGCTATTGACCCTTATATGTTTACTTTAGATTTTGTTTGTTTGCTGTATCTGAGTTATAACTGCCAGATAAACAAAGAAAAAAAAGTGATCTGATGGTGTTGGTTATATTATGACAATCATCATTTGAACTTTGTTTTTGATTTTTGTTGTTGTTTACAGCATAACTGTGATTGTGCATAAATATCCAGAATTTTAAATATAATATAAAGGATTTCTTAAAAGTTGTTTTAAAAAAAAAAACTTTCTTTTAGGCACACACAGACGTCAAGATTCAGTCAATGCATCTCAACAATGGTGATGAGCAGAATATTCAATTAGGAAAAGTAAATTACATAGACAATTCAGATCATAATTTATTCATACCGCAATGCATGATGGGAGCCATTAATGAGTTGTGATTGGTGGCAGCCACTGCAACATGCTTTATTATTGTCACCATTGTTGAGATTCACAGGCTGATTGTTGATATCTGTGTTTCCAAATAAATTCATTTGAAAGTGTTTTGATCAGAACAATGTTTATTAAATATATTGGATTATAAGAAAAATACTGATAATCACATGCTGTAGAATCACAGAGCTGCTGTAATTAACAAGTTAAACCAAACTATCTCAATAAGTTTCATTTTTCAGATCACAGCATGATTATGTCAAAACATAAACATCACTATCAGATCACACTTTTCTTTGTTCATTTGACTGTTATAAATCAATAACAGCAGACAAACAAAATTTAAAGTTAATAATATAAGGGTCAAGAGCCCAACTAAAGCAAACAATGATCACCATAACGATGGCTTGCAATTTGTGATTTTCTCCTTCAGTGATTCTGTTTGTTAACATCAGGTGTCTTCAATAATGCTCAATCATCACTAAATTAATCACTTAATTATCTCGTTAACTTTAACACTCTTGAGTGTTAATTTAACACTGGAATTTTTGCTGTGTAGTAAATGCTGCTCCATCTGAAAGCAGGTGATGGCCATTTACTACTAATCAAGGAACCGGCTTTACTGATGAGAGGCGCATAACAATCTCATGATATATATCGCCCAGTCCTAATTTGAATGTGCTTTTTACTTTAACTCGAGTACATTTCTAATGAAAAAACTGTACTTTTACTTCGTTACATTGGGCGATGTTCCTCTCATTACTTTATTTTAATGCAATATGTGTTGTTAAATGCGTAGTTTATTCCAAGCGCGCTGTATCTTTTTTTCTGGGCTTGAGCGATGCTCAATTCACAAATGAATCACTCTTTTGAGTCGATTCTGTTCAAAGACTTCATCAAACAAGTTGGCAGATCTGTCTAAGTCAGTTCGCGAATCAGTTTGAATGATTCAGTTCCTGATTCTGTTCAGTTCCCTGCACGCACTGAAACATCTGAAGTGATTTCAATTCACACTGGACTCGGAGTCGTAACAGGAAGATTTAAGCACATCAAGAGCGTTAGATGAAGTGGCAGCGGACCTACAGTAGGCTATAGTCAAGTGAGAGCAAATCTTCAAATGCATCATATTTTTGCCAGCGATGAAAATCTTTATTAGTTGAACATCTTCGTAAGCTGTCTGTGAATGAATGATTCCACAGGAGTCAGGACGATATATTCGATTTAATTTCACTCAGGTAATACATTTTACAACCAAACAGATTATTACGCCACGATACTACACAGCAAAAAGTCCAGTGTTAAATTAACTCTCCTGGGAGTTTATATGGCTCCAGAGTCAGTGTTAAAATATGAGTGTTAAATTAACACTCAAGAGTGTTAAAGTTAATGAGCTCATTAAGTGATTAATTGAGTGATGATTGAGCATTATTGAAGACACCTGATGTTAACAGGCAGAATCACTGAAGGAGAAAATCAAATTTTTTAAGACACCGTTATGGAGATCAGTGTTTGCTTTAGTTGGGCTCTTGACCCTTAAACTATTAACATTAGATTATCTTTGGCTGTTGTATCTGAGTTATAACTGCCAGATGAACAAAGAGAAAGTTTATCAGGTTTTGTTGGTTATGTTTTGACATAATCATAATTTCACCTGAATCACTGAACTCATTTAGAGTCTAATCTCTGACTTAAATGTATATTGTTGATTACAGCATCACTGTGATTCTACAGCATAAGATCTTTTTTTCTAACTAGTCTAAAGGATTTCTTAAAAGTTGTTCTGATAAAACAAAATCTTTCTTTTAGGCACACACAGACATCAAGAATCAGTGTATGAATCTCAACTATGGTGACAAACAGAATATTCAATTAGGAAAAGGAAATTAGTAAGACAATTCAGATCATAATATATTCATACCGCAATGCATGATGGGAGCCATGAATGAGTTTTGATTGGTGGCACCCAGAATGCACTGCAATATGCTTTATTATTGTCACCATTGTTGAGATTCACAGGCTGATTATTGATGTCAATGTGTCTAAATAAATTAAGTTTCTAAGTCTTTTTATCAGAACAATTTTTAAGAAATATGTTGGACTATATTGATAATGATAAACAAATCATTTGCTGTAGAATCACAGGCTGCTGTAATCAGAAAGGTAAACCTGACTCTCTAAATGAGAGATTCTCTCAATAATTCTCCTCAAATTATGATTATCAAATCATAACCAACACCACCTGATCACCTTTTCTCTTTGTTCATTTGAGAGTTATAACTCAGATACAACAGCCAAACAAAATCTAAAGTTAATGTTTTATGGGTCAAGAGCCCAACTAAAACAAACACTGATCTCCATAACGGTGTCTTAAAAAAATAGATTTTCTCCTTTGGTGATTCTGCTTGCTAACATCAGGTGTCTTCAATATTGGTCAATTATCACTCAATGAATCACTTAATGAGCTCATTAACTTTAACACTCTTGAGTGTTAATTTAACACTCATATTTTAACACTGACTCTGGAGCCATATAAACTCCCAGGAGAGTTAATTTAACACTGGACTTTTTGCTGTGTAGAAAGTATGACATTACCCGTTTTTTGGACATATACATTAATTTACATTAAATAAAGCTACCATTGTTCACAGTTTATGAACACCCGCCATCCCGCGGTATTGTGTGTAAGTTATTGTTGCGCAGTGGCGTGCGAACTCGACTTGAAAATGAATGCCTTTGCCTGCCGTAGACAGTTAACCAGTTTAAACATGCTTGCAGAAATATACATTTGATTATATTTTGGAGAACAGTCAGAAGAAGATCCATCGATGTACTTTTATTTGTTTTGTTTCTTTGTGTTCAGATGTTCAGTAGCAGTCATGAGCGCGAGCACATGTGAAGAGTTTTAACTCTTTCTTCTGGGTGTCAAATGCCTTTGAATGCAACACTCTGCAGATTCACTTTATTTCAACATTGTCTAATAATCCAAATGTAGTTGTATAAATTGCATGGATACAGGATCAGGCAAAATTATGTAATGTATTTTGTGTGTACCTTTAACTTATATTTAGAAACTTTGTAGTGTACTGTATTTTTGCAGCACACACTTACCTCCTTTGGTCATGTATTTGCTGCATATAGCATTTCTTGACAAGAAGCTGTTTACACAGCAAAATCCCCAGTGTTAAATTAACACTGCTCAGTGTTTATATGAGTCCATTCTCAGAGTAGTATAAGTAACACTGAAGCAGTGATAAAGTTAATGAGATAATTAAGTGATTGAGTGATGATTGAGCATTATTGAAGACACCTGATCACAAATGTTAAGTTACCGTTATGGTGATCATTGTTTATGGGTTAGTTGGGCTCTTGACCCTTACATTTTTAACTTTAGATTTAGTTTGGCTGCTGTAACTGAGTTATAACTGCCATTTTCAAAATGTGTGGGTGTGGGTGTGGGTGTGTGTGGTTTCACAGTGCTTCAGTTATTGATGCCCTATGCATTTTTGAAAGAAACTGTGAACATCTGCTTCTGGCAGAGAAAAATGTGTGAAGCACTGGGTAGAGTCTCAACAACTATAATGGAAAACTTACCAGATAAGCTATTATATATGTGCTGCATAAAATAAGTGTGAGGAAGAAAAATAGATAGTTTAATATGTACTTATGCAAGCTTATGTTAACTCAGGACCAGTATGAGTATGAGGGAATGGCTGAACTATAATGACAGCCCATAGTCTTAAAGACGGCCTAGAACAAGAGGGGTATAAAAGGCGTGTTTGAGTGTGGTTTCTCAGGCCGCATTTTGGGTGAAGTCTTATATACATTTATGTTATTTTTGCCTTTGGATTCCTTTTTGCCTTTGTATTATTCTGAATCTTTTTAAATAAAACAAAATCATATTGTGGTGATTCGTAAAACTTTTTAAACAATTGATGGGGGGATGGGCTTTTTGTAAATTTAGGCCTGTTTTATGCTGTACAACCCTGTTTGGATGGTGAAAGATTGCTCTTGTTGCTTTTGTAGCTGCCAACATGAACGTGGGAAAATATAGATATTGCTTTGAGGTACATGAGTTGTTTCTGTGTCTGAGCTAAAAACCCTTTCCTGTGTTACGTACAGTGTAAAAACCATGTACTTTTCATTTAAACACAACTCCTCTGTGAAGACATCCTGCAAGACGTTCAGTTAGAGCACAACATGGAATCAGAGGCCTTCAGAAATATTAATAACACATCTGGACCTCAAACACAGAGTCACAGCGAGGATGAAGGAAAAGCTCAAAAACAAAGTAAGCAGAAAGTTCTAATGGTGTTTGAAGAGATGAGGAATTTGACAATTTCATTAATTATGTGATAAATGTGTCTACAGTTTTGCATTTACATGAAATGTATTATCAGAATAATTTTCCTGTTGTCAAGTCAGCTTTATTTATACAGCACTTTTTACAACACATATTGTTTCAAAACAGCTTTACAGTGATAACATGAAATATAATGCAACAAAGGTGGTTTCCCGAAGAAAACAGCGTTCACAGTCCAGCTTAAGTAAATTCAGTGATGATTCATCTTAGTTGTAAAAAATATTTAGTTCATATATATATATATATATATATATATATATATATGCTCTGGAGAATATCGTGATGTCATCGTCCAGTTCAGTTCTCATATAATGGTGTCAATGCATGCAGATCAATAATATTGTTGAATATTATATTAAATGTCACCGACTAAGCAAGCCAAAATAGAGTTCTCAACGGGCCTGAAAATTACAACACGATCCGATCCGGCCCGTGGCTTTTAAAGCCCGGACCCGATGTAACCCGACACTGCAACATGAATTATCTGCCCGAACCCGGCCCGCGGCCCGACGATATATATTTTTTTCTCTCATACACATATTATCATGACCAGCAGATGGGAATTCAAATCAACTTTTAATGTTCACGCCTTTTAACAATACAAACAATACAAACAACTTTCCAGACCTCTGATTTTCCCACTCCTGTAGTAGCGACGGTGAATTCACCTGCGGCAAGTTTACTTTTCACCAACTCCATCTTCTTCTCTCCAGGCTAAAGGCGTGCACGCAGCGTCAGGTCTGCCCCCGCCCCTCTCCATGATGCACGTTGCACGCAGCAGCCAGACTTTCTTTACGGTGAACAGCAGCGATGATTAATAAATGTATTTTTTGTTTGTTTTGTTTTTCACTGAGCGGAAAAGATTAAGCCCCAGGTCCGACCCGACCCGAGTCATTTGCTTATATTTTCGACCCGAACCCGCGGGTCCCATCGGGTTTGTCGGGCCAACCCGACCCGTTGAGAACTCTAAGCCAAAAGACAAGGCAGAAAAGGCGACCAAAACTCCATCAGGGACAGAATGGAGGAAAAAAAACCTTGAGAGAAGCCAGGCTCCTTTAGCATATGTTCTTGTTAGCATATTTTTAACAAATAGCAATTTCAGATGTTTGCCATATAAAAAAAAAAAAACATAGACTTTAAAAAAAAGCCCTCTCATTTACATACAAAGGGTTGACTTTTTTTTATTTAATAAGAATTAAATTAAATTTGTTATATATAGTTTTAAAGCAGCTTTACAGAAAATGTTTGTGGGATGGAGTGACCTTGAAGTTGTCTTTCATCGCTATTTTAACTGTGTTCTTACTGTTCTTATGAATTTTACCATATTTATGTGGGGTTTGCTGTTTCATATTTCCTGTTTTAGCTGAGTGGGTGTGGCCCTAAAGAGAGCACATCATCTTGTGTATATAGTTATTGGTCACATGAGGCAAGAGTTAATCTTAAAAATGGTATGCTCCAATTAGTAAGCTGGAAAATGTGTGTATTTCAGGCAGCCGCCACTAGTGGAAGAGACCACTGGAGGACGGATCTTGGAGTGAAGATGTTGAACAAGGTTATTGTAGCAGTGTTTGAGTGCAGTGAAACTCCAGCCTCAATTGTTGAAGAGGGGAGTTGGTGCTGTTTTGGTACCTAGCAGATCTTTTTGTCACGGATTGCTTTGAGACTTAATCGGTCAAGCACTTGTAAACAATCCACAAAAACAAGAGACAAGGGAGAGTGCTCAGACATGCAGTGTGACAACTACAAAACCTCGATGAGAAATGACAGAGAGAACATGGTATAAGTAGGCTGAGACAAACAATGTAATGATAAACAGGTGAATGCAATAATTCATGATGAGTCTGACTAAAGAATTATGGGGACTGATGTTCATGGCTGAGTGGCAAAGGTCAGAGAAGGAGTGCCCTCTAGTGGGCAACTTGAGCACACCAGCTGGTGACTAAGACACTTTTCAACAGTTTTTACTAATAACATTATATCTGCACTTAAACATATTGATTTGCACATTCGCTAAAATAAACACCTTTTTGGACGCCTGTATCGCTTCCGTATTTACATCTTGGTGTGATTGTCCTTGTGACCGCTTGGGTCACATCAGAAGAGACACTGTCCAAGAAATTTCTCTGTTTCAGAAATGTTCCGTTCAAGATCATACTGCACTGGCAGAAAATTAAAGTAGTCGATTGCCGAGTTCACGCGCGTGATCATAGGTACTAAACCAATGCGCGTGAACTCGACAATCGATTACTTTGGACTTCAACCGAAAACAGGATGTAAATACAGGTATTTGCGCTGGTTTAAATAACATCATTTTTATCCATTTCTTTCACATCTACTGCAGTCAGATTCACTCGTGTTCACTCTGAAGGAATCACTCACATTGGCTGTGCACTTGTAATGACACATCAAGGATGTTAAGAGGCTAAAAGCAGGTTTAAATATTGCCCCATTGAAGTCAACAGGGTGCAAATTTTAAAAAGAGGATAACACGGTGTAGGCAACACCGATTTTTGTCGTTGTTCTCTGTATTGACAGCACTCCAAATTGACAAAAAAATTAGCTCAATGTTAAAATTGACCGGAGTTCTCCTTTAAGCACACCAGCTGGTGACTGGGACACTTTTCAACAGTTTTTACTAATAACCTTATATCTGCACTTTTGTTACAATGAGCTCATTAGGCAATGATTAAGAAGTGAATTGTTATTAACAGATATGTGTGTTTGGCAGGAGGAAGCAGATGTTTGGTGCTGATAACCGTGAGTCTCTGGCTGATTTGTTTTGTTCTAATGATCATCATCATGCTGCAGTACTTCATGATCACAGCAGAGAGAGAAGAGATGAAGAATTACAAGAATGCAGCTGGTCAAGTTAGATACTGCATAAGTGGTAATTACACTGGATGTAAATAGCAATGTTGCATCTTTGAGTGATCAACTAGAGAAGACAGCTTTCAAACATGGTTAATACAAATCCATTTCAGTGTCAGTAGTGTATTTTCCTAGTTTTCTTTATCTTTGCTGTTTTAAAAAGTGTGTGTGTTTCTTTTAGGAACTGTGATTGCTTTAGGTGGGTTTTTCACCACCATGGGATATAAGAACTGGTCTGACAGCAGACAGTTTTGCAGAGATAATGGTGGAGATCTGGTCATTATCAAGAGTGAAGAGAAGCAGGTGAGTTTGTACGGGTGAGTGTCTGTTAATGAATGAGAGGAATCACACTTATTCCCCAGTCAACACGTTGATCTCACAGTGATCTCTCCATATGATCACAATATGAGTCACAGTGAGCTAAAAGGTGTAACCTCACAGTGCACTCACTGTGTGCTCATACTATGATCACAATATGAGCTCATCCTAGCTAGAAATGTTATTGGACGTGGACTCCAACATTGCTCAGATGTAAAATTTTGGTTGAAAATGAAAATTGGGTTGACATCTAAACATTTGTTTGATTTATTTGAACATTTGTTTGAACTCCACAAATAGTATTACCAGCTTCACTTATTACAAACCAAATTTACTTCTGTCATATGTGTACAAAGTCCTTATTGAGATTAACAGAGGTTTAGATGATAATAATAAAAATAAATAATAGTTTGGACATACTATCATCATTATGGTGATCAGTGTTTGCTTTAGTAGGGCAGTTTTCTCTGGCTGCTGGAACTGTGTTATGGCAAGAACAGTAAGAGAAAATGTGATCAGATGATGTCAGCTACTTGATAATGATGATGTAACTTTTCATTTTTTTCTGTTTAGATTAGCCACAAATGAGGGTTTACCATTAAAAACAAATAACAAACATAAGCATTCCTCCCACATTCTAAAATAATAAGGAAGACAATATTTATATATACTCACATGTCGAGCTTAAAACCCAAAGTTTACCAACTAGGACTTTTTTAATAACCAGTTCAAGGTAGCCATAAAAAAACATGTTCCGTCTACCCAACTTAAAGGGGGGGTACAATGGTGTTTCATGTATTCAGAGTTGTTTACAATGTTAAAGAGATGGATTATCATGCTAAACATGGGAAAAGTTTAAAAAATATATTTTGGACGAATAACGGAGAATTTCTGTGCCGAAAATCTTACTTCCGGGTTGGTACAAGTTTCGGCTGGGTTTTTTTCGACCGTGGATCTAATGACGTAGACCAGAGTGGAACTCCTTATATGAGCATTTCTCTCGGAAAAGCGCGCCCGCGCACACGTCGCCCAGAGGAGAGCGAGACCGCGCACATCAACGCGCTTCAACAGGAAATCATCGGCAGCGCTGCATAGGATTTGTTCAAGAATGTCTCCAAAAAAGTGTGTTTTTGGAT
This sequence comes from Squalius cephalus, assembly GCF_949319135.1. Taxonomy (NCBI): domain Eukaryota; kingdom Metazoa; phylum Chordata; class Actinopteri; order Cypriniformes; family Leuciscidae; genus Squalius; species Squalius cephalus. The sequence goes on from NC_137122.1 coordinate 16,593,727, forward strand.
GTGAGGGAAAGCTTACCGTGTCCAGCTTTCCAAAGAACCCAGTGTTACAGGAACAGTGGATGCAGTTTGTTTTTCCGGCGCAGCAACGGAGTACCGAGTGCTGTTGTGTGTTCTGGTCATTTCAGTGACGAATGTTTTATTAACAAGGCCCAGGTCGACGCTGGATTTGCAAATCGTTTGCTATTAAAACGTGGAGCGGTCCCAGTGATAAAAGACCCCATTCATGTAAGTACAACTGGATCAGATTTCTGTCTTTTGCTGGAAATCAAGCACTACCGCTTGACTCTATAGCTCCGCCTCCAGGACTTCGGCTTTTTCCGGAGAGAATCGGAAAGCTGTATTTTTCTATTATAAATATAATAAAACTAAACACTTTTTGGATATATTAAGGATGCACTACTACTCTATAGGTACTCAAGATTAACATGAGATTAGGTGAAACTGTGCATGTTATGTACCCTTTAACTACTTCTTCAGGCAAGCACTCAGCTTATATACAAACCCTGTGATCTAACGAGCGCCCTCTAGTGGATCGTAGCATTACTAGACATGGAATTGATATCCCTTTTTGGATATGGAAAACTGTGTCAAATATTTCACTCTGTTACAATGATAAAAATATAATCATCATGTACACAGCAAAAAGTCCAGTGTTAAATTAACTCTCCTGGGAGTTTATATGGCTCCAGAGTCAGTGTTAAAATATGAGTGTTAAATTAACACTCAAGAGTGTTAAAGTTAATGAGCTCATTAAGTGATTAATTGAGTGATGATTGAGCATTATTGAAGACACCTGATGTTAGCAAGCAGAATCACTGAAGGAGAAAATCAATTTTTTTAAGACACCGTTATGGAGATCAGTGTTTGTTTTAGTTGGGCTCTTGACCCTTAAACTGTAAACATTAGATTATCTTTGGCTGTTGTATCTGAGTTATAACTGCCAGATGAACAAAGAGAAAGTTTATCAGGTTTTTTTGGTTATGTTTTGACATAATCATAATTTCACTTGAATCACTGATCTCATTTAGAGTCTAATCTCTGACTTAAATGTATATTGTTGATTACAGCATCACTGTGATTCTACAGCATAAGATCTTTTTTTCTAACTAGTCTAAAGGATTTCTTAAAAGTTGTTCTGATAAAACAAAATCTTTCTTTTAGGCACATACAGACATCAAGAATCAGTGTATGAATCTCAACTATGGTGACAAACAGAATATTCAATTAGGAAAAGGAAATTAGTAAGACAATTCAGATCATAATTTATTCATACCGCAATGCATGATGGGAGCCATGAATGAGTTTTGATTGGTGGCACCCAGAATGCACTGCAACATGCTTTATTGTTGTCACCATTGTTGAGATTCACAGGCTGATTATTGATGTCAATGTGTCTAAATAAAGTAAGTTTCTAAGTCTTTTTATCAGAACAATTTTTAAGAAATATTTTGGACTATATTGATAATGATAAAAAATCATTTGCTGTAGAATCACAGACTGCTGTAATCAACAAGGTAAACCTGACTCTCTAAATGAGAGTTGATATTAAGGTCGAATTATGATTATCAAATCATAACCAACACCACCTGATCACCTTTTCTCTTTGTTCATCTGGCTGTTATAACTCAGATACAACAGCCAAACAAAATCTAAAGTTTATGTTTTATGGGTCAAGAGCCCAACTAAAACAAACAATGATCACCATAACGGTGTCTTAAAAAATTTGATTTTCTCCTTTGGTGATTCTGCTTGTTAACATCAGGTGTCTTCAATATTGGTCAATTATCACTCAATGAATCACTTAATGAGCTCATTAACTTTAACACTCTTGAGTGTTAATTTAACACTCATATTTTAACACTGACTCTGGAGCCATATAAACTCCCAGGAGAGTTAATTTAACACTGGACTTTTTGCTGTGTAGTGCTCTGATCAATTGATCTATTCTAGACCATCATATATGTTATTAATTTCATATAATTGATTATAATAATGTTTCTACAGCATGACATCCAACAGCATTTAAATAAGAAAAACTGTATAATAATAAAAAACAAACTAAACACTGTGAACTAGACTCTGTTTCACGTAAACACAAACAAACTTTTTTTTTTTACTTTTTTTTTTTTAAATTGCAGCATGAAACATATCACTGTTATTGAGATTCACACGCTGATTCTTGAGGTTTGTGTTTGTCTCACTGAAGGGGTCAAAAATGTATTGTACACATATTTTGTTTTTATTATATTAAATATTCAAATAATTTTTTTAATTAAAATACTGTAAGATCTCATGCTTTATAAATTCAGGACCTTTATGCTCATTTAAAATTGATACCAGAGAAAAACTAACTCAAATCAAGGCCAAAGAGCCCAACTAAAGCAAATACTGATCACCATAACTGTGACCAAACTATTACTTTCAAACAAACTTCAACATCTAAACCTCTTTTAAGAGGTTCAGTCCTGTGTCTGCTGGGAAACTTCCTGCTAAAACTTTATAAGAATGTTAGGGGATAATGTTCTATCAATGTTATCACTAAACATGTTTAAAATGTTTTTAGAGAGTGTTATCCTTCCATTAGGAGAACATTCTGGAACTAAAACTAAAATTATCTACAGAAAACATTACAAGAATATAAGATAATGCTCTCAAAACATTGATAGAACAATAACATTTCTAGCTGGGATGAGCTCATATTGAGATCATATTATGAGCACACAGTGAATGCGCTGTGAGTTACACTTTTAGCTCACTGTGAACTCATGGTGGACACATGGTGAGATCAGTGTGAGAGCAAAGTGTTGACTGGTCATGTTTTTATTCACACACAGATGCTTGTATATTCATTTGTCGTGGAGAGGATAGGTTTGACTGTGTGGATTGGTTTGTCTGACACAGAGAGTGAGGACAACATGAAATGGGTGGATGGTTCAAAACTGAATAAAGGGTAAGTGCGTGCTGAAACATTCACAAAAAAGCAGTATTTTTTCAGTCTCATTTTAAAAAAGAGACTATCACAACCTTCAGAAAACAGCTGAAGACACAATACTTCCAATATTAGAACAAATCTCTTCATCTCTGTTCTTTTACTCTTCTTTCTGTACTGCTTTAGTTTATTCTTGAGTATTGTTGACTCATGAATTTGGGGTTGTGAATAACTGAAAATCTAATACATGTTATTCAGGTTTTGGAGGAAAGGTGAGCCGAGTAACAATGGTGGAAATGAGGACTGTGTTGAGATGAATCCACAACTCGACCTGTTAAACTGGAATGATATCCCATGCTCAGCGCAGAGCAAAGTTCTTTGTGGATAAAAGGGTTCGTCTTATCTTGTCATGCATTTTCTTTTATTATTTTATGGCACAAAATTGCAAAGTCATTAAGATTCCTGCCTTTAAAACCCTGTAAGCTCATTTAATCATATATAAACTGCTTTCATGATGTCCGTTTCATTTTATAATTTACTGTATGTTCTTATATTCTGGATATTGATATCACACACTTCTGCTGTGTTCATGTTAATACCTTCTCATTCTGTTTGTTATGTATTTCGTTTGTTATCAAGTCATTGGTCTGAAGTGTTCAGCGGTAGATGAAGCTCACAAATCATGTACTTGATTAGATACCCAATAAAACATTACTTCAATAAAAATATAAAGAACACTTTTCTGAATTTACTTGAGTAAAAGTACATTTAATTAGCCTGACGTCGTCATACTCAGATTCTAGTCAGAATGTGAGTCTGATACTGCTCCATTGGGCTGTGATTATGGGGCGTGTTTCAACCGAACCAGGAATGAAAATGCCTCTGTACTCAATTGGATAGACCTACAACCAATCAGAGCAATGGAGTAAGTGACGTATGTTCTTCATTCATCTTTCCGATCGACAAATGCCTTGATCGCGGTTCTTTTCCTCTTTTAAAATTAATGCGCTGTCGATATCTTCTATAACAGACACAATGGCGGAATCTATGATGTTTCATAAACAAAGTTCGGGAGGAGCACATTCAAATAATCAATCCAATCAACTTGTCATCAAACAATTACCATGTCTACCCTATCAGCATGAGAGGAAGCATATATGTATTCACTCTGTCAACTCACCTGACATTCCTTGACAGTTTTCATCATCCCTCCACTCACTCTCGGCTTGTTCTTCCACAGCCAGGAATACGGGGGGAGTACTTTGGGTTTGGGCCGAATACCGAGCCCGGAGCCTCTCCTCGGACAGCACACCATTTACATTTATGCATTTGTCAGACGCTTTTATCCAAAGCGACTTACATTGAATTTCAAGGTACACATTTTACATTCTTATCAGTTCTTGCTTTCCCTGGGAATTGAACCCACGACCTTGGCGTTGCAAGCGCCAACGCTCTACGCTCGTGAAATCTCAATTCTCCAGCGTCAGCCGTCTTTGTTGTAAACAAATTCAACCCAAGCGCTCTTTGGTGACATGGATGATTAGTTACTGTTGATCATCTGTCCATCATCGTATAAAGCCCGCCCTGACAATTTGATTGGTCCGAGCAGCTCTGGTTCAGGCATAATAGCTCCACAACAAACCAAGTCCAGACCGAACTTCCCGACCTAAAAATGTTGTTTAAGACTTATAATTTAATCTTTTAATATAATTTCATTATTTAATATTATGTATTATTATTCTTTATTAATATTCCTAATCAGTTGTATTATCTCATGAAGTTTAAAATGCATGAGCTATAGATTGCATGGACACGTGTTTAAGGAACATATTTTAGACACAAGGAGGGTAGCTGGGAGGATTATATATTCTGCTTAAAGGTATGTGTGCAATGCCACGTTCACTGAGCAGAGACGTTCCAATGATGATGATACTTCAGATGTGTACAGTTGGTATGCTCTTTGCAAGGAAAGTAATGTTTCAACTGATGCAAATGTACCATTTGTATACCACTACCATGTAACACAGAGGGATAGTGGATTGTACCATGTGTAAGCATTAGGTATACATTCCATTTTTAAATATAAGCAACATGTTTTTCTACCTTACAAGGAAGTTGAAAGTCGCTCAATTGTGTATTTAAGCTCAATCTTGTACTACAGCAGAGAAACACGAAACGCATAGACCTGGCATGAATATAACATCTTCTCAGAGTTTCTATCCTGTCATATAAGAATAAAGATTTTTCTTGGCTGGTGTCCATTCCCATGAATCAAATAATAACGGGAAAAGGCTTAATTCCAAGTCTACAGTTGTGGGCGGGGCTACGTTCGGCTGGCATCCAGGGCAGGCTAACATTTAATGGCTAACTAACTGAATCTCGTTACAGTGTGAACACTTGTAAGGTTTTTTCTCCGGTGTGAATTCTCTGGTCCTGTTTTAAATGTTCAGCTGCAATAAAAGTCTTTCTCTCACTTAAAGCACATGTAGCCTATTCTCTCACAGCAGTATGTATTTTTTCTCATGTATACGCAAAAATTACAGCCATGAAAAACTCTTTGTCTACATCAGTATACCTTTTACTTTTGTTTGATGTGTTTGTTATAGATGTTTTGTCGTTTAGAAATTGGCGCTTCTTGATGATCTGCCGTTGATCGCGGCTCGCGGCGATGACGTCATCACTGGCGCGCGCGTTAACTTCAGTGTGAGCGAGTCTTCAGAGGAGAGGTGAGCAGGTCACAGTATATTTCGTCTATTTAAACTATTGTAAAGCACATTTTACACAGTTTGTTTATGCAACAATATAGGAGGTCGTTTCTGCCTTGTTTGAATCGGGTACCGCGCTGTTTGTGTGTTTGCCGACTTAAACAATTGAATTAATTGTGTGTGTGTTAGTGTGAATGATTGTTTCGATGTTTGGAGTGATAATGCTTCTGCTACACTCGCGATCTGTGAGGGGAATGGATGCAAACCGATATCAAGTTTTTATTTATGATGTTGTTTATCTGATGTTTATCTTTGGCAGTTACTTTAGATGGATACATACTGCTAATTACTCAATACTGAGTCTATATAATGAGCCACGTGGACATTTAAAATCTAAACATAAATATGAACAAAAGTATAGACACTGAAAACATAAAAAAAAAAAAAAAAAAAAAAAGCTAGTAGCTTTCTGCTACTATTTCTGTTTAAAGATGATTGCAGAAAACACTGCCAGTTTCTGCATATATTATTAGGCTACATCATGTTGTTAATCATTTCATTAGTTCATTGCTCTGAATGTAGTTATTAGAAAACCAAACTACATTTAGATAGTGAATGCTTATTTTTTCATTCTTACTGTTATTTATAGTTAACATTACATTCTTTTCTATATTTTTTGACAGAAATCATATTGTGTATTAATGTAAGGAGGCTGAATGAAATAATAGAAATGTTAGCAATGGAAGGAGACAAAACAAATGCATACAATGTGTGAATCTTCCACATTTGTGAGTGCAGTGTGAATGATCATTATAAATTGATGGGCTCTTTGTGTTGATACTGTTATTTTTATTAGAGTAATATAATGGTTTACAAAGAGGAAACAATTTATATTTGTAAGGCTGGTATCTTCAATGATAGAATTTGGAGGACATCTTCTTCACTTACATAAATGCTTAAATGTATAAATTATTGTTATTTTTCCCCACAAAAAAAAACTCAGTAACTGATTTATTGTTGATTTTGGACACAGAAATTCATGTTCAGTGAAACCCCCCCCACAACAAATCCTGCCTTTAGTGACCGACTTCTCCAATAAATGCTGGGATATTCCCATCAGCTACAAGTGAAGACGAGCACAATGCATCAGGAAGAGCTGAAATCTGTAAAGACTGAGTTTATTAAAGAAGATCCTGAAGAACAAAGAGGTTGGTGTTTATTCTTCATTCATAATGTTGAAGGTTATAAAGCTTCAATATTTAGATTTTGGTTTGTTGTATTAGGATAAATCTTTAAAGCTGTGCAATAATATAAAGCATCAAATAATAGGCTAAGGGACACTTTCTATGAACAAGAGGGTACATTTAGTTTTTTTCAACAAAATCAAACATATTTAATTGTCCTCCCAAATGAAACATGGGATTTGTGCATATTATGTTTTAAAATTAATAATTTGAAGTAGGGGTGGGCGATCTGATGATTTTATATTGATCGATCTTGAAGATGTCCACAATCTCCTTTTCATACGAATCCCCACTAAGCAAAATGATGTCCGAAAGACGTCTTTTCAATGTCTTTGTTAAAAAAATCGGACGTTGAAATGACGTCCACTGAGGAGCCAGAATGAAAGTTTTTATGACGTCTTTTTTTGACGTGTTCTGCACGTCCGATATAGACGTTCATCAAACCTTCGTACATGGTTAAAAACTAGTTCAGATGTGGCCATTGTGGACATATTTCAACATCATGTATGGTCTCATTTAGACATAATTACTTTGACTATTACTGTCAGATGATCTTAGTGAGAATTAACAGAGGTTTAGATGTTGATATTCATTTAATTTGAAGTGTCACCATTGTGTCGATCCGTGTTTGCTTTAGTTGGGCTCTTGGTCCCCGTTCCTTTTACTTTAACTTTTCTTTGGCTGCTGTAACAGTGTGTTTGTGTAACACAATTGTTGTGGCAGAGAAAGCCTAGAAAAAGTTTGAGGTGTTATCAGCTCAATGTTGATGATGACATAATCATCACAAAATGGGCCTTTAATATTGTGTTTAAAGTTTTGTGTTTATATTTGGCATTAAAACCACCAACCTTGTGGAACTGCATTATTGGTGCACGATAAAGTTATTGTCTCCCAAAGGACAGAATCGACGAGTCGTTAGGGATCAGTTAGGGACCTCAAAGAAATGCCACAATCAAGACCTAGAAGCAGAAATGAGTGAGAAAAACCCAGAAACTCTTCATATGTGCCGCTCACAGTAAAAGGGTTTTTCCTTGCCATTAATGCTTGGATAACAAGCCTACATTTCCTTCCATTAATAAGAATAATGTCTAGTGCGGTACGTGGCTGTGATATATATATATATATATATAACTTACCAACGTCTGTTGCCATGATTTTTGGAATGACTTATCGCCAGAGGAAAAAATGACGTTTTAGTCGCATAACATCATTTAATGGAAACGCCGTCATTTCGCAAAAGTTTTTTTATCGATATTTAGAAAAAAATTGCACAAATTTTACGCAAATCTTGAATGGAAACGCGCCTTATGTCTGTGATTGGCAACAATGATCAACAATGAAATTGTTTACGCTCTTCACTGAGCGCTTACACAGATAGCAGGCGTCTATCAGCGGATCCCTAATGTATCCACTGATAGTCGGATCCGCTGATTGACGCCCGCTTTCAAACACTACTGTGGGAGAACTTAGTATTGCTGACAATTTTAATAACAATGGCAAGTTCTTTAGGAAAATGAGCATTTCTGCTCCCTCTCCTCTAGCCTGTTTCTCCTTGCATCCACAGTAGCTGCATTTACATGGACACTTATAATCGGATTGACGGCTCAATCGGACTAAAAAAAAGTATTGTTATTTCGATCGGATTGAAAGGGGTGGTTTATTCCTTTTGTAATGTGATCCAGAGAACACGTAAACGCTTGATCGGATTGAAAACCGAAACTGAAAGGACTGCGCATGTGCAATGACGTTGAAATAGCGTAATGACGTATGACGCACGGAACGAGCTGTTCTTCCTGTTGAATAAAGTGTAATCTAAATGAGTGTCCCGTTATTCTAAAATTCTCATTTCACTCAGCATCTGTGAAGTGGAGCAGGACAACGTCCCACCAGTCCTTCTTTCAGACTCTCATCCACAGATACTGGTTTTGGGCGCGGGGTTTTACTGCATGATAAATATAAGCTAAACGGTTCATATGCTCCTTGTCTCCAAATCATGATATTTATATTTTATATAAGGATTTGGAGAATCCTTGTCTCCAAAATCAGTGGTTACTTCTGGCTACGCAGCACGACTTCCTGTGTTGACACAAGCAACCACTGTTTAGAGCAGCGAAGAAGAACGGATTCCCGATATGCATTACATTTCCATTATTAGTATCGGAATTGGAACAACCCTTCAGAGAAACATGATTCGTCACTCCAGAGAACACGTGAGCCTCAGCATGCGCTGACCCGCTCTGTGATTTTTCATGGCCTACCACTTCATGGCTGAGTTGCTATTGTTCCCAATTGCTTCCACTTTGTTATAATACCACTAACAGTTGACCGTGGAATATTTAGTAGTGAAGAAATGTCACGAATGGACTTATTGCACAGGTGGAAACCTATCACGGTCCCACGCTTGAATTCACTGAGCTCCTGAGAGCGACCCGATTTTGAGGGGTGTCCCAATACTTTTGGCAATATACTGTATATGTTGAGGCTGTGAACACAATCAGAGACATTTGTGTTGAGTGTGTGAACACAATGGCCAATCAGAAGTGTTTAAGAGTCCATTCAACAGCGCTCAAAAAGCTGGTATCGTCACATTTTTACTTGTTACTTAGCCTATAATGCCATCATATTCTGTGCAGGCAATTAGCCTACTACACTGTAAATAGAAAAGCCTGACATATCACTGCTAAATACATGTAAGTAGTGTGGTATTCCATCATGTTTCTCACTGACACACCCCCAACTTGTAAAGATCGAGGATTAAAGAAAATCCCGAGCTTCCCACTCGTATTTACGACATTGCGGTTGTGTTCATGTGCGTTCAACTCGTAAATATGATCTTTATGAGATGACTTGAAAGCACCATATTACTATTGTACATTAGCGTGTACTTGGTTTAATAGTGATAATAATTCCGTTTATTAAAACACAAACTCAAAGGTCTTCATTGAAATTACAGAAATGCCTCACAGTAAAAACATGATTTAAATTATTTAAAGGTGAACTAAGTAACTTTTTTACATTTACTGAACAGCTTCGGAGTCACTGGAATGGTTATATTACTTATTTCGGGTTGAATGGTGGTCGTTTCGCACCCCCCTGGTGCCCGTGAGCGGAAAATCCGCACTTGCAACTTTGAGCCGGCGGGCCGGGCGGCCGCCGCGTCAGGAACTATCGCGTGAGATCAGGTCTCGCGATGTAAACAATTGCTTTACGGCAAAAGAAATCTGCTCAAATACTGTCATTATTGCGCTCCCTCACGCTGTTCGAACCCGAATGAAGAAGACGTTTTAAAGAATGTCCCATCTGCTTTGATGTCGTTGATCTACTAGCCTCTGGTGTCTGAGAATCACCAACGAGTTTTTACAACAGTGTTGTCAAATATCTATTCCGAAGCTGTGGGGGGAGCTCTAGAGAGAAACCTGCGAGCAAAAAGCGAGAATACAGCGAAGAAATCCCAAAGCTACTGAGTGCTGCTTTAATTACATTAATAATTTGTTCTGATTACTTTTTAAACTAAATCGTTAGATTTATTAACTGATCTGATTACATTTTTTAAATATATTTGTTATTTGTCATTTCAGTGTTATACATATATATACATATACATATATATATATATAGATAGATATAGATATAGATATATATGTATATATATATATAAATATATATAGATAGATATTAGGGGTGGCACGGTTCACAAAACCCACGGTTCGGTTCGTATCACGGTTTAAGGGTCACGGTTTTCGGTTCTGTACGGTTCTTGTTATTTTTTCTTTTAATCTTTAACACTCCAAAAATGTACTTCAGCATATGTTATATAGCTTAATTATCTAATTATTTATTTATTTATTTCATAAATAGGGCGTGTTTGCAAAACGCAGCTTCTCATTTCCCATTTCGAAGTAATATAGTGAGTGAACGGTCACTGTGAGGAAACTTTCAGTGGCCCTGGAGGTCCATCCATCTGTAGTGAGAGCTATGTGGGCTGTGTCGGACAGTTCTTTGTCAATTTCTCCTCGTGTCTCGTTATCATAGGCGCAATTTGCAGGTGGGACATGTCCCCACCATTTTTTGCCAGGGTCGATATTGTCCCCACCACTTTTGAAACGTCTCGCGGCACGGATGTACCAATACAAATAAATAAAACATCTCCAGTTAACTAGCAAATTATTCGTTTCGTTCGTTTGTTAAATAAGAAGCAATCTAGCGCTGAAATGTGTTTTTTTTAATCAAGTGATGAAAGTGCTCGTTGCCGCTGCGATCAGTGGCGCTGATTAGGGCTGCAACAACTAATCGATAAAATCGATAATAATCGATTATGAAAATCGTTGTCAACGAATGTCATTGTCGATTAGTTGGTCTGCTCACGTCACGGGGAGCGTTACTGATGACGTCCCTTTCATGACAACGCAGTCACGCGAAATGGCAGAGAGTAATCGGAGAGAAACATCAGCACAGCAAGCAAAAACTGTATATTCTCATTATATGAAGATGTGAAAATGGTATAGTCGAGTTTAATTCAATGCTACTGTGTAAACAGCTTTGTTTACTAACTTCGGGACAGTCACAATAGATCTATTTTGTATCGAGCATCAGGTTGCGCAATCAGTTCGCTCGCAACATAAGTGATGGATTAAAATAGCGCTACCGCAGAAATAGGTTAAATTAAATGGTATTTACAAAGTGAAGCACTAAATATAAAGGCAGTTAATAACAGCAGCAGTAAAATATTGTTTTTTAGTCACTGTAGTCAGTGGTTTTCAGCGAATGCTTGTGCAGTAATACATAATTTTTCCTGTACTTTTAATCAAGCCTGTTGTCAGCTGCGTACCTCCATTCCGCTCTCTTTTTATAGCATTTGTCTACTATGTAAGGGATAATCCCGCTTATTACATGGCTACCCACCAAATAAATCAATAATTTTACACAAAATATTGATTTAAAAAGGAGTTTATTGATTTAAAAATGATTGTATTGCTTCCGCTAAAGAAAATACTCCGTTCCGTCTCTACGGTTAGAATCCTGCGTCCATAGCAACGCTCTGTTTTTCTGGTGTGTTATACTTCGCAGCGGTCTGTTATCAAGAAATAACAGATCGCATTCTACATTGGAATTCAAAATCTGCTGCTTAATATCTTATTACAAACATGTTTGTGTGTGTCCTATTTTCATAATGTGAAGTTTATATGAGCAGCGCAACTCAATATTTTGTTTTGTTTATTTATATTTTGGATATTTAAAGAAGTTTTACTGTTTAAAAACTGGACAAACTTTTGTGTTTGGGGTTTAAAATGTAAAAATTAAAGATTATATTAGTAAAACTCAATGTGTGGCTTTTGCACTTTTTAAAGTACACTTTTACACATAAATACCCTGATTTAGGGTTTTATTTAGTTATAAACAAAAATCAAATTGAATTTAAAAAACCTATCCGATTAATCGATTAATCGAAAAAATAATCGTCCGATTAATCGATTATCAAAATAATCGTTAGTTGCAGCCCTAGCGCTGATACAGTGTTCTCTTGTGGCTCGCGCACACACCGCACACGAGTCTTTACTCGGACGCGCGCTTCAATCCGTTGAGGACTCTCTATTCGTTCATCTCATTAAATGTCTAAGTAAACCCAGTGCACTATTTAAATCGATTGCTGGACAACGTAATGTTATTCTACATACATCTGATTGTGATTTAGCACGGGCACGAGGCTACATTGCGCATGCGTCGAACCGTGCGACGCACACACGTACCGAACCGAGACAAGCGAACCGAACGGTTCGGATGTTTTTTCATGTACCGTGCCACCCCTAATAGATATAGATATAGATATAGATACACACACATATATATATATATATATATATATATAGTGCTGCTAAATTATTCAGGCTCGCGAAACAAACTAAACGTACGTAATTAAGAGATTTATAGTACATTGTTGGCAGCTTCACTGATCATAACAGAACTTTGTTAGATTGTGATGAACTGATAAAGCGACAGCGTTTTAGTGCTTGTAAAGGCAGCGGTCTTGTCTCGCGTTCGAGACTTCAGCATATAATCCATTGAATAAAACTATAGGTTTCCATGCTGAAAAGAGGACCGACGGCCAATTTAGTGTACTAAATCTTTATATTTTTCATCCAAAAGTTTATATGTTTTGTGTATTTAATATTTAGCATATTTTTATTTAAATTATAGTTGCACTGATTGGAGAGGCTTGTGTTGTTCACTTCTTAACTACTTAACTGTTAGCCAAAAAACAGTTATTGGCCTATATTGGCCAAAACATCTGCATCATATATCGGCCATCGGCTGCCCTGATTTCTAAATATCGGCATCGGCAATAAAAACCTATCGGGGAAAAACCCATATCGGTCGACCTCTAATACATACATTCCTTGTAGGGCTGGGCGATTTAAATCACGATATTGTTATGCGCATCTCATCAGTAAAGCCGGTTCCTTGATTAGTAGTAAATCACCATCACCTGCTTTCAGATGGAGTGGCATTCACTACAAAGAGCCGTAGTTCACTGACAAGCTGAGCCAAATCACATCAATATCGCAGACGTATCGCCAGCGATATTTAATGCGATATGGCTCAGCTTGTCAGTTAACTACGGCTCTTTGTACACAGCGGAACCTCCAGTGTTAAATTAACACTCCTGGGAGTGTATGAGTCCACACTCAAGAGTGTTTAAGTTAATGAGATAATTAAGTGATTAATTTAGTGATGATTGAACATTATTGAAGACACCTGATGTTAACAATCAGAATCACTGAAGGAGAAAATTGCAAATTGTAAGTTACCATTATTGTGATGGGTAGTTGCTTTAGTTGGGCTCTGACCCTTTTATGTGTACTTTAGATTTTGTTTGGTGATTGTATCTGAGTTAAAACTGCCAGTTGAACAAAGAATAAAAAGTGATCTGATGGTGTTGGTTATATTATGACAATCATCATTTGAATTTGATCACTGAACTCATTAAAATTCTTTTTTCTGACTTCTATTTATGTTGTTGGTTACAGCATAACTGTGAATCTGAAGAAATGGCCAGAATTTTTGATATAATATAAAGGATTTCTTTAAAGTTGTTTAAAAAAAAATCATTCTTTTAGGCACACACAGATGTCAAGATTCAGTCTATGCATCTCAACAATGGTGAGGAGCAAAATATTCAATGAGGAAAAGTAAATTACATAGACAATTCAGATCATAATTTATTCATACCGCAATGCATGATGGGAGCCATTAATGAGTTGTGATTGGTGGCAGCTACTGCAACATGCTTTATTATTGTCACCATTGTTGAGATTCACAGGCTGATTATTGATGTCTGTGTTTTAATTGAATATGTCTGAATGTCTTTTTTATCAGAACAATGTTTATTAAATATTTTGCATTATAAGTAAAGTCCTGATAATCATAGGCTGAAGAATCACTAAACTGCTGCTAACAAGTTAAACCAAACTATCTCAATATGTTTCATTTTTCAGATCACAGCATGATTGTCAAAACATAACCAACACTATCAGATCACATTTTACTTTGTTCATGTAACTGTTATAAATCAATAACAGCAGACGAACAACAATAAATATTAAAGTAAACATATAATGGTCTAGAGCCCAACTAAAGCAAACACCCATCACCTTAATGGTAACTTACAATTTGTGATTTTCTTCTTCAGTGATTCTGCTTGTTAACATCAGGTGTCTTCAATAATGCTCAATCATCACTAAATTAATCACTTAATTATCTCCTCAGCCCTAAATGCCGCTTCATCTGAAAGCAGGTGATGGTGATTTACTACTAATCAAGGAACCGGCTTTACTGACGAGATGCGCATGACAATATCGCGATTTAAATCGCCCAGCCCTAATTCCTTGTACTCCTTCCCTGTACTGCCCAGCACTATATATAATCTAGTGCTGTCAATGGATTAAAAAAATCAACTCGATAAATCACACATTTTTTCTATGATTATAGGTTTAAATTTAGTTTATATATTTTATAATGTAATAATTTCACAGTTAATCTCCAAATTAATGTAGAGACAACATAAAGACTGTATATTATAAATACTTGTTTAACACCATCTTTTTTAGGAATGAAGGCCAGTATCGCTGATACTAATACAGCTATTGATGTCTGGATAAAAATGACACGAATGCTGCGTTAATTAATTTAAATATTTTAACGAGTTAAACTTGACAAAAATTAATTGCATGTGTTAACGTTGACAGCCCTAAAATATATATAATTTAAAAAAAAAAAACACTCTAGATAGATAGATAGATCCTGTGGCTGTGGATCCTGATTGTTTGTTATAAGATTGTTATATAAAATTTTGGGAAGATTGCCCACCCCTAATTTGAAGATCAATGTACCTCATTCATGAAAAATGTCAGGGTCAAATTTTTTATGGCAATTGTTTACTGTCCACTGTTACATCAGGGTTCACTTTTATGCCTTTCACATTTCTCTGTTTTATTATGAGTTACTGAAAATGAATTGTTTTTACTTGTATTTCAGGGGAGAATGAAGAATTGAGTGAAGTTGAGGAGAAAAAGCAAGTCATAACTGGAGAAAAACCTTTGAATTGCTCTCAAACCAAACAGAAAGATGTAAAGAAAAGAAGAGCCAATAAATCTTTCACCTGCACTCAGTGTGGAAAGAGTTACACAAACAAACCAAGTCTTGAGCGTCACATGAGAGTTCACACTGGAGAGAAGCCGTTCTCATGTGATCAGTGCAGCAAAAGTTACTCAAGGAAAGATAGTCTAGAGGTTCACATGAGAGTTCACACTGGAGAGAAACCGTACACATGTGATCAATGTGGGAAGAGTTTTGCACAATCAGGACACCTTAAAGAACACATGAACATACACCCTGGAGAGAAACCTTACAAGTGTTCACACTGTGACAAGAGATTCAATCAGTCAACAATCCTGAAAAAACATGAGAGGATCCACACTGGAGAAAAACCTTACAAGTGTTCACACTGTGACAAGAGATTCAATCGGACAACACATCTGAAAGCCCATACAATAATCCACACTGAGGAAAAACCATACACATGTGATCAGTGCGGGAAAAGTTTCGGACAAAAAGCACACCTTACAAAGCATATGATGATCCACACTGGAGAGAAGCCGTTCACATGTGATCAGTGTGGAAAGAGTTTCACACAATCAGCAAACCTTAAGATTCACATGAACATCCACACTAGAGAGAATCCGTTCATGTGTGATCAATGTGGAAAAACATTTTTGTGGTATACAGTCCTGAAGATGCACCTGAAATCGCATACAAAAGTAAAGCCCCATTCATGTAATGTTTGTGGAAAGAGTTTTTCACGTCTAGAACATTTAAAAATTCATCATAAAATACATACTGGTGTAAGAGAGTACATGTGCTTTGAGTGTGAAAAGATTTTTACTAGAGGGTGCGATTTAAAAGTGCACCAGAGGATTCACACTGGAGAAAAACCTTACAAGTGTCCATATTGTGACAAGAGATTCAGTATGTCAGGAATCCTGAAAACACATAAGAGGGTCCACACTGGAGAAAAGCCTTACAAGTGTTCACACTGCGACAAGAGATTCAGTCAGTTATCAAATCTGAAAACACATGAGAGGATCCACACTGGAGAAAAATCGCATCACTGCACTGCATGTGGGAAGTGTTTCAATCATTTATCTTCTCTTTACAGACATTCAAAAACCATTCACAGTAAGTAGATCCTCTACAGGTCCAGCATTTTCAGGTCTGATGCCGCGTCTTCACCAAATGCAACACAATAATGCATCAAGCAATAAAATATGTGGATAAATCTGTCTTAACCAGCCATAACCGACATGACAAAGAAACATTATCAGAAGTTTTCACTGTGAATAAAGTTCATCTTTGAGAACTTGTGAGATTCAGATCAACTCTAAGGCGGAGTTCCTCTCCAAAGAACAATGTCAAAAAGTTTTATTCTTGTATATCATTTTGCTTCATGATATAAATGATATTATTGTGCATGCTTATGAGTTTTATATTATAGTCACTTGTGTATCTCTTGTAGATTGCGTACTCTTTCATGAAGGAAAGTAAAAGCTTAACTGTTCAGGAAGCTGAGATTTATTTTCAATTTGTTCTTCACTGCTGTTTTTAAAATGACTAGTTATTCTTCCACTTATGGTTTTAGAAAACCCAGATGCAAGATATACTGTCATGTAGCTTTGCAACGGATCCTTCTTTGCTTCTCTTGTAAGTAGGGATGGGTACTGGAACTGGTATTAAACTGGCCCTGGGGCTTAATTATGATTGAATAAAAACTAAATACATTCATGTTGGGTCTGTTCTGTCACCCCCCTTAGGATAAACAGAACAGAACCAACATGAATGTGTTGCGGATATCATTGCTCTTATCCACGCTAGGCTGCATGGATGCGCAGGGAGTTCTCGCCTAGAACAGAACCATACCGCCAATCCAAACTGTATGCTAATTGTCAATCGTATTTGACGATAGTGGTCCTGACAGACGTTCTGTTTATAACATACTGTATATTAAATAAGTAAATAAACAAAAAACAATTGAAGGAGAATAGTTTCAATGTGGTTTATTGGAACACTAGTGTGTAAACCTTTTTTCCTATAAATGTGAAGGTTATGATGACGGTGATGGACATGAGCGTGAGGTTATTGTTCTCAAGGTATTTGTTTGTATATATAGGCTACTGAATATGATTGGGTGAAAGCACATCTCCAAAAAAAAAAAAATGTTTTGAGCTTTCATGACCCCTTAAGAATGCAATGTCCAATGTGGTAGATTTTTCCACCACCATTTTTTTTGGTGGTAGAACTATCTGGGGCGTCTCCAAATCGACACCCAATTGATCTTGTTACCTGAGGCGTCTCCAAATCGACACCAATACCTTTATCTGGGGTGTCTACGAATCGACACCCAATTCCTTAAACTGGAGTAAGTCTTACTCTAACTAACTTGCTTCCCTAAACTAGCTCACTTCCTGCGCAGGAATAATCGACAAACAGACTTCAGCAAATGTCCTTCATATGCTTTAATCACGGCCAGGAGATCTTCCCGAGCAGTTCTCAGGGAATCTCTCCCAAGAAGCAAGGCCAGAGGATCTCAGACAAATTCCATTGAGAATCCCACCAGAAAACACGGATACAACAGTTTTTTATAGAATCGAGAAAACAAATAAGATTATCGTGACTAACATTTCACCATCAATATGACTGGTTCAATTGTTTCAAAAGCCCCAACCTTTTCCCTCTGTCACTGGCACAAGCAAACTCTGTTTTTGTGATTACTTATCACAAGGTTTGAGAACTAGTCATCTGTCTAGTTTAATTTCCCCTTTTTGTTATGTATACACATACACACGCACACAGTTTTCCTCCAAAAGACACACATACATTCAGACATTGTGTTTCAGAGTGTTAGTTTTGTTTGGCCTGAAAGTGAAGTAAGGTTAGATGTTAGAAACATGGTTAGTTTGATATACAGTTTAAAATTTCCACGACACCAATCAGAGGCGTTTTGATTCGTCACTGCACAGATTGCCGGTGTCATGAGGGTTGCACACACTCTCTGAATTAATTATGAACATGAACTCGCATGAATGTAACATTTGCAATATGGATGCGCAAGACATGGAAGAGTTTCTGATCAAATGTGGTAGCTTACCTTAGATATCACTTTAACATCTGGTTTTCACATCAACTCGCTTCAAAAGCTTAGCACTGACTGTCCACAACTGCACAAAGTCAACCAATGCGAGTAGACCTCAACTGCTACAGAAAAGACGTCCACTGATCCGGCATGCCCATCTGCCAAAAGCATCACACACATACAAAACCACACCTAAGCAGAAAAAAAAAAATCAACTTTCAACTAATGCTGGGTACACACCAAAAGATAATCGGGCTGATTTTGGGCCGATTTCCCCCCTTCCGACAATCCTAGCTATGTCCCGATTATCTTGATGGTTCAACAGATTATTTTATCAGATTTTCCCTTGGTGTGAGGTGTGTTAAGAGTGTCCGAACCTGCTCGGAAGAACGTCGGAGCCGCCCCGATCGCGAATCGTAAATATTCAACATGTTTAATATTTACGATCAGAAATCCTTATGTGTGGGGGGAACCCCGAGGACAAACGCGCGCACGTTCTGGAGATTATCACGTGAAACGAAACAATATCCAATCAGAAAGTGAGATGATGGAAGACGGTCATTCTCACACACACACACGCACACATGTAGGAAGCTGAGTGTTATAAGGGTTCAGTGAGGGATTAAATAGGCTAACTTTTTCTAAAGAGACAATAAATACAATAAAGAATAAATAAAGACAATAAAGAATGATATATATTTCTGTATAAAAGGTTATATATAATGGTGGGTACAATGTTTTTTTTATTGTTTTTTTTATGTGAATTTTCTGTGAAAATCATTCCAAACACTATCATCATAATTTCTTCCTGCATATCATCCAACATGCTTATTCTGAAGTCTCGCGAGATTTTGCGAGATTTCCTGTGTTCACAGTCGAGAATCTGGTTGAAAATCTGTTTGTGTGTGGTGTGCTGTCTTTGTCGCATCATGGCACACCACACACTATAGGAGCAAAATGCTTAAATCTAGGATTTTTTGTCCTCATGTTTGTGGTCTATCACATTTTGAAAATCTTATAAGATGTGAAAAATCTTTTGGTGTGTACCCAGCATAAGTCAATGTGTGGGAGTCCTATAGGGCAAGCAGGATTGTATCCGCTGTGTCAGCTAGGTGGCAGTACTTGACTTCACAGTCAATGTTGTTGAGGTTCAGTGTCTGTTGAACTGTCAACTTTATTTACAGCAGCAGACAGTGTGGATATCTGTAAATGACAATAGAGTTAAAATAGAAGCAAACAGAGGTTTTACTTAGGTTATCTCAAGCAATGAGGAACAATAGTTTTGTTTTATTTAAATATTAGCCACAGGTAAATTTAGGTCTGTATAAAATCAACTTGCTATGGATTATGATTAACTGAGATTAATTTTAAATTTGTGATGGAAGGGATATGTGACCACATGGAAATTTGCTGTTAATTTATTAACCCTCATATATATATATATATATATATATATATATATATATATATATAGGTTATTTGCCTGCAATGTAAACACATGTAGCCTACATGAGCAGTGTAAATAAACATAAATGCCATGTCACATCATACATCTTCTGTTGCACCCTGACAGTGTAAAAATGGCTTTAACTGATGGTTGAAAAAAAGTAATTGGTAACAGTCTGTAGAATTGTGATTGCTTAGGGTAAACGTACCTATTAAGCTCAAGTACCCATTAAGCACACTACCATCTTGGAGCTCAGATTATAAAAAGAAACAGCAATGTATTATCCTATTTGATGTATTAACCAATTGATGTGTTTGTTACTATATACCTCCTGTAATTTTAAACCAATCAGACCATTGCACACTGAGATATGCGTGTTCATGTGTTCACACTGTCTGGCGGCTGTTTTCAAAGCTGTCTGAAAACTTTCACCAGAAGAGGAGCCCCTCAAATGTGCATTTTTTATATGTTTAAGCCTTTATTTTGAAGAAGTACATCTTCTTATTGCAAAATTAAGAGATTAATGTTTAGACTTTTGCATATTATAACCTGGAACCTGGATGTGGGAAATAATTACAGTTAGATCTAAAAGATAGTTTTAGCAACATAGCCCAGATGCTACGAACATAGCTAGCTTACTAGCTGTATAAGATTGTGTGCTACACTAATATATTACTTCACAGGCATTAATGGCTTGTACTTTTAAATCCATAATATTATAATTTTACATTTTATTGATAGTCTGTGGTTTTAAACTGCTGTAATTTTTAAAGAATTCATATTATTGTTAGGTGAGCTTAAAGGGTGCACTACTATGACAATCACACAGCTTCAGTGTAACATCAATTAGAAAAAGCATAATTTCATAGATATTGTCAATAATAGTTGTTCATATTAAAATTGGTATAAACTTAATACATTACCTAGATTATTAATTTAGCTAAATATTTTCCTTTAAATTTAATTTAATATTTATTAATTAAAAATTGTTTTTGCTCCAATTAAGCACAGTGTGTGCTCCCTTTAAGCTCAACCCACATTAAACGTCTATGTAAATACTTAATAATCAGAATTTAAATATTAACTGATGGTTGTCACTATGTTAATCTTCAAAAAAATGATTAATAAACTTATTTTCACAGTCTTAAGATGACAAAAGCTAGACGAAACTATAGTGTATGCCCAAAGATGAAAGAGGCATGTCATACAAAGAAGGAGCCATCAGAAACCTGTCGTATCTGTCCAAGAAGTTTGGAGTAGACAGGAAAGCTCTGACCCAGAGAGTTAAAGGGATACTCCACTTTTTTTGGAAATAAGCTCATTTTACAACTCCCCCAGAGTTAAACAGTTGAGTTTTACCGTTTTCGAATCTATTCAGCCGATCTCCGGGTCTGGCGGTACCACTTTTAGCATAGCTTAGCATAGATCATTGAATCGGACAAGACCATTAGCATCTCTCTCAAAAAAATGACCAAAGAGTTTCGATATTTTTCCTATTTAAAACAAGACTCTTCTGTAGTTACATCATGTACTAAGCCCGACGAAAAATGAAAAGGTGCGATTTTGAGAGTATAGTTCCTAGCCATATCAGCCTAGAAAATTGCAACTTTACATTTTCCGTCGGTCTTATTACACGATGTAACTACAGAAGAGTCAAGGTTTAAACAGGAAAAATATCAAAACTCTTTGGTCATTTTTTTGAGAGAGATGCTAATGGTCTTGTCCGGTTCAATTCATTATGCTAAGCTATGCTAAAAGTGGTACCGCCAGACCCGGAGATCGGCTGAATGGATTCGAAAACGGTAAAACTCAACTGTTTAACTCTGGGGGAGTTGTAAAATGAGCTTATTTCCAAAAAAAGTGGAGTATCCCTTTAAGGAGCACATTGGTTTGTTTTGTTATTTGATTTTTCAATATGTGTTACATAGCTGAACGTGGACTAGTCTAGATGTTGCAATGAGTTTGAATGACACGTCACTATGAATAGGATAGGCTACCTGATCAAATTGAATGCCTTGTTGCTTGATTTTAGTGTTCTGTTTTTTTGTGATTGACTCTGTACCTTCAAATAAAACTTTTTTCAATTATTCCTTAAAAAGGTTGTTTAAAATAAACAAGAATTTTTAATAAAACTTGTTGTGAGCTTATTGGGAACAGGGGTGTGCTTAAAGGGTACAAAACGTACCCATTAAGCACAGCCAGACTTTTTATATTTAATGATGTACATCTTAATTGAAATACTTTTGTCATTTAAAATAAAATGAAATATTATAGTGTGAGAGATTAATATTTTATTTTAAAATAACTTCTTGTACTAAAACCAATATCTTGTGCACTAAAAATGTCTCAATGTAGATTTTGGTGAGCTTAATAGGTACGTTTACCCTATAGCTGTTTCGACTGATTGAAGTGTTTTTGAGGCCGCAGTCACTGAACAGGGGTGTGTTTCCCGTACTGGTGATGTAACTTGCTGGTTCACTAGTACGATGCATTGGTGAAGAATTCTACTAGCCAGTCACGACTGTTTCCCAAACCGTATTGTCGCAAAGTGGTCGTTCAACCACGTTGGTTAATGATGTCACGCATGCGTGACATCATTAACCAACGTGGTTGAACGACCATTCATTGACTTAGTTATTCATTGACTTAGTTATTCATTGACCATGAACGACCATTCATTGACTTAGTTGAATTTGCTAAAAAAAATTATGTTAATTGGTTCCACATAATTAATTTTAGCTACATTTAAACAAATGCATTACGTTGAACTAAGTTCAACGTAATGCATTTGTTAAAATGTAGCTAAAATCAATTGTGTGGAACCACTTACGATAAAAACATTTAGTAAATTCAATGAATTTACTGAAATCATTGAATTTACTAAAAAAAATTATCGTAAGTGGTTCCACACAATTGATTTTAGCTACATTTTAACAAATGCATTACGTTGAACTTAGTTCAACGTAATGCATTTGTTTAAATGTAGCTAAAATTAATTATGTGGATCCAATTAACATAATTTTTTTTAGTAAATTCAACTAGTCAATGAATAATTTTTTTCAGTGCAGGTGGTGGAGTAAAAAATGTAATTAATCTGTTTGAGATCGAATATGACACAGTGGGCAACTGGATATAGCACAGCATATTTTCAAATGAAGGATTTAAAGTTTTTCGATCACATCTCCTGTGAAGCTGATCTTCGGTTCGCATTCACTCACTTCACACGGACCGACTGTGTGCCTTTTCTGTTACAAATAATATAAAAGCAAACGCTTTACTTTTTCGCATACCATTTACTTTCTTTCAGTTTCAATTTGTTTTTATTTGATAGGGACAAAGCATTAATGAACATTTGCACAAAATACACAATGTGAACAAGCCAGATTATAGCAACATTGCTAATTTACGTCCGCAGTTCCTAGGCAGGTACACACAAAAACAAATCCTCAGCACACAACACTACAAAAAAACAAAACCCAAAACACATTACTAAAATTACTTTTACGATTTTGTCAAAAGCCACTTCTTTAGATGTTCTTTAAAAGTGTGATAAGTAGACCATTCTCTTATTGACTGCGGTAAACTATTTTATAGTATTTGCTCCCTATCACAGATAATACTTTCTGGCCAAAAGATGTTCGCCTATATGGTACTTCACAATCTCCTATAATGACAGACCTGGGGTCTCATTTATAAAACTTTGCGTAGGATTTGCGTCAGAAGTGGCGGACGGATGAAACATAGGACGTGCATACGCACAGAAATATTCGGATTTATAAAACCGTGCGCACGCACATCCTACGCAGTTTTCCCTTAATAAATCACAATCAATTCTAAATGTAGCGCAGCTTTTGCGGCTTCATGTCACGCCCATAGTTGCCCATAAATAGTCCGTGAAACGCCCACAAATTAATATTCATCGATTGCGAAATCATGGCAAACACAGAGAGGAAAACCAAGAAACGTAACTTCACTCAAGGTGAAGTACACTCTCAGAAAATAAAGTACATAATTGTACCTTTAGGGGTACAATGGCTTGTCACTGGGGCTGTACCCTCAAGGGTACAATATTGTACATATTTGTACCCTTGTGATTTGTACCTTAAGAGACCAGTCTTGTACCTGTGGTGACAATTTTGTACCTTTATTTAACAGTACAAAAATGGACCCTTCAAAAATGGTACAAAATTGGCTTTGACAGGGTACAATCGTTGAGTATAATGAGATATATATTACACACACGCAGAAGTAAAATAAAAATGTATTAAATACTTTTCATTTTCACATTTCACATTTTTAAACTTAATGTCTAACTGTGACATATAAATTATTATCATCTGAGTAAGTGTCATTTGCCTGAAAGTCCATTTCATGTCCTTTCATCTCGACGCCGGTTACTTCTATGCCTGCTTCTGATATTTTCTGAAGGACCTCCTCGGTTGAAAGCCCTGTAAGAACCATGAGTAACCGTGCTATGACTTCTTCTCCACCGATGGCCAAAAGAAAGAAAGGCCGCGAACTGGACGTTCTTTTAAATTGAGATTCAAGCAGCCAATCAGGGCTGGCTCTACATACACTCTCAGAAAATAAAGTACATAATTGTACCTTTAGGGGTACAATGGCTTGTCACTGGGGCTGTACCCTCAAGGGTACAATATTGTACCTTAACCTTTAAAAGAAACGGTACATATATGTAACTTTTAATGCTTTTTGATCCTCAAAAAGTTACATATATATACCTTGAGGTCCAACAGCAAACACTCCAGTGTTAATTGAACTCTCCTATATGACTCCAGACTCAAGAGTGTTAAAGTTAATGATATAATTAAGTGATTCATTGAGTGATGATTGAGCATTATTGAAGACACCTGATGTTAACAAGCAGAATCACTGAAGGAGAAAATATAATTTTTTAAGACACCGTTATGTAGATCAGTGTTTGCTTTAGTTGGGCTCTTGACCCTTAAATCATTCACTTTAGATTTTGTTTGGCTGTTGTATCTGAGTTATAACTGCCAGATGAACAAAGAGAAAAGTTGATCAGGTGGTGCTGTTTTGACATAATCATAATTTGACCCTGAATCACTGAACTCATTTAAAGTCTAATCTTAGGCCCTGTTTACACGAGAACGCTCGCGGGTGAAAACGTAAAAATATTTTATCAGATGTGCCTTTCGTTTAGACGGCGACGGCGTTTTTGGGGCTTAAAAACGCAAAAAAGTGAAACCACCCTCCAGAGTGGAAATCTTAAAAACGCTCCACCGTCGCGTTCCCGTCTAAACGGTAAAAACGCAAAAGTCTGTTAGACAGTGAAGGCACCGACCAGTACTTCACATTGCCACCTAGCCGCCTGGAGAGCATACTACATTGAATTTCACACACTTTTGCGTCACCGTATGCACGCAGATTTCCCCCACATAACGCTCGTCTAAACGCAGAATAAAAAGTGATCACTTTTGCGTTTTCTCTTCAGATCGTTTCCGTGTAAACGTAGCCTTAGACTTAAATGTTTATTGTTTATTACGGCATCACTGTGATTCTACAGCAAAAGATTTTCAGCATTTTCAATATAATCTAAATATTCGTAAAAGTTGTTCTGATCAAAAGACTTTGAAAAGTCCTTTATGTAGACACACAGACATCAATAATCAGCCTGTGAATCTCAACAATGGTGACAATAATAAAGCATGTTGCAGTGGCTGCCACCAATCAAAACTCATTCATGGCTCCCATCATGCATTGCGGTATGAATAAATTATGATCTGAATTGTCTTACTAATTTCCTTTCCCTAACTGAATATTCTGTTTGTCACCATTGTTGAGATTCATACACTGATTCTTGATGTCTGTGTGTGCCTAAAAGAAAGATTTGTTTTATCAGAACAACTTTTAAGAAATCCTTTAGATTATTTAAAAAATTCTGGATCTTATTCTATAGTATCACAGTGATGCTGTGATCAACAATAAACATTTAAGTCTGAGATTAGATTCAGTGATTAAGACAATTTATGATTATGTCAAAACATAACCAACACCACCTGATCAACTTTTCTCTTTGTTCATCTGGCAGTTATAACTCAGATACAACAACCAAGCAAAATCTAATGTTAACAGTTTAAGGGTCAAGAGCCCAACTCAAGCAAACACTGATCACTATAACGGTGTCTTAAAAAAATTATATTTTCTCCTTCAGTGATTCTGCTTGTTAACATCAGGTGTCTTCAATAATGGTCAATCATCACTCAATTAATCACTTAATTAGATCATTAACTTTAACAATCTTGATTGTTAATTTAACATTCATATTTTAACACTTTAACACTCTTGTGTCTGGAGCCAAATAAACTCCCAGGAGAGTTCATTTAACACTGGAGTTTTTGCTGTGTTTAATATTTATCAGTATTTAATATCAGTAAATTGACATACAACATTTTTATTTCCTTTATTTCAAGGCTACTCAAATATAGTGATAAGTTAAAATATACCTTAAATGATTAAGGTATCATTAAAACCTTTAAAAAAACGAAAAAAATAAAATAACTAAAAAAAAAATAAAAAATCACTTAGCAGAGGCTGTCTTTTGATATTGTACCTTAACCTTTAAAAGAAACGGTATATATTTGTACCTTTTAATGCTTGGGGACATATATGTATCTTGGGGGACAGAAATGGACTCCTGCTGTACCCCTATTTCTGACAGTGTAGAAATTATCGTTGGCGAGGTGGAAAAGAGGAGTAAAATGTTGTTTGGAGGGCACAGTGTGGGCATTACTAATGCCAAAAAGGCACTTGAGTGGCAAAAGGTTGCAGACGCCGTTAATGCTGCAGCATCACAACCTCGGACCGTGGCCGAAATAAAAAAGAAATGGTCGGACATCAAAGTCGATGCAAAAAAGCGTCTAGCGCTCCATCTCCAGAGTGTGTCTGCCACAGGTGGGGGAAAAGGGGAAAGCTACAGATGTGTTATTATGAGGATGAATTGCATAACATGCCAATATTATTGCAGAACATATTTCACTTTTCTTTTTGCAAATATGTGTTAATTTGCATTTCTGTTGTAATCTTCGTTTGATTTTGTTTGTTTTACACTGCATATCGATCAAACGGGTGTTCGTGTAGGCTGTTAATTGTAAGACTTGCTTTGTGAAGTCTTCATGTTATTTATGAGAGGCAGTATTGCCATTTCTTTTACACAACGGTCTACAGTTTCACACTTTCACGTGTTTCTTCCATCTGCCGACGGTGTCGCCATTTCTCATTTCACCCGTTTTTGTGCGTATGCCTGGGTCAGAGCTTGCGTGAAGGACGTAAAACCTGTATGAATTTCTCTCTTCTGCCAACAGAAAGGAAGATATTTAGAAGAATGTCAGTAACCAGACAGTTTCTGGTCTCATTGACTTCCATAGTAGTTTAAAACCTTAACAGGGTTTTTTTTTTTTTGGCAGCCAATCACATCATGCCTCTTGTCTTTTTCAGCTAGCTTTCACTAGTTAGTCTGTGGATTTGCCATGGTCACCGTCCTTCATGGGTTACAGAATTGGGGGAAAGTTGCAGCATACGAAAACAATTCATATAGACTACTTGGTTTTGGAGAAAGTGGAATAAATACTTGACATTTATCGAAGGTATACAGGATAATAACCTGGTAGTGAGACACAAAATAAGAGTGGCTTTAATATATTTGGTGAGTGTGACTAACTTTTTCAAATTATAATTTTACTTGTTTAATTATTTATTCATTTATGGGATTTATTCTAGCAATCTCCATGTGTTTTGGGGTTTTGTTTTACTGTTGGTAGCCATTTTAGGATGTCAAATTACTTATTCTAATGTGTGTTAGTGTGAAAAGACAGAGAGGGTGATTAATTTAAAAATTATAAAATGGTGTTTAACAGGTGTCACTGAGTCATTAACTTATCATTCACAAAACACAATCAAACAAACACAATTAACCGTCTTTAAAACACATTTATTACCTCCACTGAACATTTCTAAAGGGAAGTAAATGAGTCAAACGTGCTTGTTTCTTCTACACTGATCTTTTCTTATGCTGGTTCAGTACACACACAAACGGCTTCTTTTCAGAACATACGTCATCATTCCAGTTGCCATCTGTTGCAAGATAGAACAAAATAGTTGTTTTTATCATTGTGTATTATGAAAAATTAATGAAGAATGATTAAAGAATTAATGTTTATTTAGATAGTTTATGAGCATTAACATCAGTTACTTACTGTCATAGTTAATCTCAAGGCAGTGCTCACTTTGAAGATCGTTATTGGGATTTCCAGGTGACCATGTTTGAAAGTTCATTTGGGTTCCATCACTCCAGAGCCAATCTCCCTCCTGTGAACAGAGTTGTGTTTATGTCCACAGCTTACATGGCTTAATTTTATCTTTATTCATCTAAAATATGATTCCTCATGAACCCTAACCCCATCTCCACTTTAAAAATGTCAGAAATCTAAACAGAAATGAATAGAAATTATTTCACAAAAAGGGCACACAGCAAAATCCCCAGTGTTAAATTAACACTCCTCAGTGTTTATATGTGTCCACACTACAGAGTGTTAAAATTAACACTGAAGCAGTGTTGAAGTTAATGAGATAATTAAGTGATTAATTAAGTGATGATTGGCCATTAGTGGTGACACCTGATGTTAATAAGCAGAATCATTGACGGAAAGAGAAAAAACAATAACAGAAAAAAGAGAAACAAGAACTAAGACTGACTTCCAGTCATTACACATTGTTGCACTTATTACCAGTTTGACTTTATTTCTGTCATACATCGACAAAAGTTCTTGAGAGTCAACAGAAGTTTAGACGGTAATATTTTATGGAATTTTTCTTTTCAAGTCACCATTTTGGTGGTCAGTGTTTGCTTTAGTTGGGCTCTTGACCCTTTTCATATTTTAACATTAGTTTTTCTCTGGTTGCTACAACTCTGTGTTTATAAAGCACATTTGTTACTGCAAGAGAAAACATGACCTGCTCACAATATGCTTTGATGATAAAAACATTATCATGTAGTGACCTGATTCACTGATGTAATTCAGAGTCTACATTTTTGACTATATGCTTAATGTCTTGTTTTAGTTGGTGATTGTAGCTCTGAGATTTTACAGTTTGAGATCCAACAGCAATATGAAAAATTTTGAAAATACTTTGAGCAAAGAAGTTATTGTGTTTAAACGCACAGACATCAAGAATCAGCATATCAATCTCAACAATGGTGACAATAAACAAACTATTGACGAACAGATCAACTCTGAACATCACAAAACAAGCTACTAAAGTCAGAACAAAACAATAGCAAAATAAAAGCCAACAGAAAAAACAATGAAAATTACAGGACAATTCAGCTGCATCATTTATTCATGCTGCAATGCATGATGTCAGCCATTGATGCGTTCTGATTGGTGGCTCGCATCATGCACTGCAACATTAAGCATTTGTTTGATTGTCACCATTGTTGAGATTCATATGTAGATTCTTGATGTCTGTGTGTGATCTTAAATCCTTTAGATCTTTAAAACATTACTGGAAGTAACTACTGTAGTGAAAAATTAATAAAACAATTAGATAATCAGTTTATAATGCTGGGTGCCATCATTGAATCAGGTCACTAGTAATTTCATCATCAAAATATAACCAGGGCTGCATTTCCAAAAGCATCTTAAGCCTAACTTAATCGCAGACCAACTGAAATAAATGGTCTATACCAGGTGTCACCAACCCTGCTCCTGGAGGGCTACAGTCCTGCAGATTTCAGCTCCAACCCCAATCAAACACACCTGGACCAGCTAATCAAGCTGTTCAGGGTTGCTTGATAATTACAGGCAGGTGTGTTGGAACAGGGTTGGACCTAAAGTCTGCAGGACAGTAGCCCTCCAGGAGCAGGGTTGGTGACACCTGGTCTATACTATTAAATTAGGCTTGCGATATTTTCAGGAAACACAGCCAAAGTCATAGCTTCTCTTGCCACAACATATATGCTCTATAAGCACAGAGTTGGAGCAGCCAGAAAAAAAAACTAATGTTAGTGTCAAGAGCCCAACTAAAGCAACCACTGACCACCATAATGGTGACATGAAACGAAACATTCCATAAAACATTACCATCTAAACTTCTGTTAAATCTAAGTAAGACAGTGTGTAGATGTATGACAGAAATAAAGTCAAACTGGTAAAATAATAAGTGCAATAATGGCTCTAAGTCAGTAGTTCTTGTGTTTCTCTTTTTTCTGTTCTTGTTTCTCTTTCCTTCAGTGAGTCTGCTTGTTATCATCAGGTGTCACCACTAATGGCCAATCATCACTTAATTAATCACTTAATTATCTCATTAACTTCAACACTGCTTCAGTGTTAATTTTTAACACCCTGTAGTGTGGACACATATAAACACTGAGGAGTGTTAATTTAACACTGTGGATTTTGCTGTGTATCAGTAAAGAACATGTGAAAAATATTTAAGGCAGGGCTAAATTACTCAATTATCATATCAGCCATCGATTTCACATCAAGTTTCACAATACAAACACTCGAGTATGTCATGATAAAGGTGAGTGGTGCCCATCTCTAAGAGTGGTGCCCTAAACTAACTATTCGGAGGACCAAAAAAAAAAAAAAAAAAAAAAAAATTATATATATATATATATATATATATATATATATATATATATATATATATATATATATATATATATATATATATATATATATAAAACACTATCTTCATGCATTTTGAAAAATGTTTTAATGTAAAATTTGTTTTAATGTAAATGTAACTGTTAATGCCCAGTAGCACAAAAAGTATGATCAAAAAAAGAATTGCATACATGACCAGCATCACTCCCTCCAATCCAGGCACGAGTTGCGGCACTAGTTGCGGATCTAACCAGGCGCTGTACAAAAGTGTACTCCCCAAGGCTGTGCACAGAAGCAAGGTTCCCATCATAGACCAAACAGCTTTTCTGTAGAGGCGGAGACATGAACAAACACCACTATTTATAAAAAAAATTAAAAATGTGTTATTTTAAATTAATTTTCCAAAATCTGTGACATGCCTTCAAATGTATTATTTTACCCGTGAAGTCTAAATTCTGCCTTTTGAGGCGGGACTACTTTTGTAGAAAAGGTTCTGCTTTACTGTGTATACACAGCAAAAACTCCAGTGTTAAATTAACACTCCTGGGAGTGTATATGAGTCCACACTCAAGAGTGTTAAAGTTAATGAGATAATTAAGTGATTAATTGAGTGATGATTGATCATTATTGAAGACACCTGATGATAACAAGCAGAATCACAGAAGGAGAACATCTCAAATTGTAAGTTACCATTATGGCGATTTGTGTTTGCTTTAGTTGGACTCTTGACCATTATATGTTTACTTTAGATTTTGTCTGACTGTTGTATTTGAGTTATAACTGCCAGATGAACAAAGCAAAAAAGTGATCTGATGGTGTTGGTTATATTATGACAATCATCATTTGAACTTGATCACTGAACTCATTAAGACCCTTATTTCTGACTTAGATTTACGTTGTTGTTTACAGCATAACTGTGATTCTGCATAAATATCCAGAATTTTAGATATAATACAAAGGATTTCTTAAAAGTTGTTTTGAAAAAAAGATAAAAAATCTTTCTTTTAGGCACACACAGACGTCAAGATTCAGTCTATGCATCTCAACAATGGTGACGAGCAGAATATTCAATTAGGAAAAGTAAATTACATAGACAATTCAGATCATAATTTATTCATACCGCAATGCATGATGGGAGCCATTAATGAGTTGTGATTGGTGGCAGCCACTGCAACATGCTTTATTATTGTCACCATTGTTGAGATTCACAGGCAGATTATTGATATCTGTGTTTCTAAATAAATTCATTTGAAAGTGTTAAATATTAAATAATAGTTAAATATTTTGAATTATATGAAAAATACTGATAATCATATGCTGTAGAATCGCAGAGCTGCTGTAATTAACAAGTTAAGCCATCTCAATAAATTTTGTTTTTTGGTTCACAACATGATTATGTCAAAACATAACCAACACTATCAGATCACACTTTTCTTTGTTCATTTGACTGTTATAAATCAATAACAGAAGACAAACAAAATTTAAAGTAAACATATAAGGGTCAAGAGCCCAACTAAAGCAAACACCCATCGCCATAATGGTAACTTACAATTTGTGATTGAGTGTGGACTCGTATACACTCCCAGGAGTGTTAATTTAACACTGGAGTTTTTGCTGTGTATATAGATTAGATATAACTAATCTAGTTTTTAAGTGATCCTAACACACTACTCTCATGATAACATGAAATGTGTGCTGTGTCTGTATTTTCCTAGAGCTCCATTGTAATTTATTTACTGTTAACATATTTTTTTTTTAAACTGAGGAACAAGTTGAAATTATTTTCCTGCGATAATTGACAGGTGTCACAGATGTTTACAGAGCTTAAGTTGTATTTAACCAAGAATATTCATTTATGATTGTTAGGTCATATTAGAAGATGAATGTATCATACCTCGGCATCAATCCACGTCTGATCGTTATTGAAAAACCTGAAGCATCTGCATCCATAGGCAGACCATCCAGCCCGACACACTGTTAAAGGGAAGTTTTGTATGTTATTATTTTTTATTTCATTTTTACCATTAATGACCTTTCATGTAATTGAATTAAGAATTTTAAGGTACAGTATGTAGCTTTTGTCCCTTTACCGGTTAAAACACACAAAGGCATGCAACATTGTTGTGGTCGTGCTTCGGCTTTGCGTGACAGTGCAGATGAAGACGACGCTTCACAATAGATGCTTTACAGTGAACTCTGTTAGACAGTCTATCTGTTCAATAAAACACCTTTGAGTAATAAAAACACCATCATCTCCACTTCACTTTTACAACATTTCAAACCCCTCAGTTCTCTCCATCTCCTAAAGCTGATGTTGATTCTTGTTTTATTACGAGTTCTGTCACGTTCTCTTTTCTCCTCTGTTCAGTGTTTGTTTAAAACAGGTTTTTGCTGCTCCATCTCTTCCTTTCTTGCTCATGTGAAAGCTAACCCCTGCCACTCACACACATCAACTCTTCTCTATTTACGTATATGACGAGACACGCACGGGCGAGTGATGCATGTATGCAATTCCCCATGAAAACCATTCCGACAGGTCTAAAATATAAACACTTATAACAGGCTTACCATAGTGAATCAGTGAATCATGTTTTGTAAGAAGGATTGATGATGTTTTGACTCATTACTTAAAATTGCATATTTTGAACAAAAAAAAGCTACATAGTGTACCTTAAATAAACAAAGGATTAAACATTAATTTTAACAGAGAAACATCA
This sequence comes from Squalius cephalus, assembly GCF_949319135.1. NCBI lineage: Eukaryota > Metazoa > Chordata > Actinopteri > Cypriniformes > Leuciscidae > Squalius > Squalius cephalus. The sequence continues at coordinate 16,627,101 of NC_137122.1, forward strand.
TCATGTGAAAAGACTTTTAAGATTTTGCACTAATCAAATAAGTATTTTTTAGTTGAGTTTTTGTTTACATTAATCATGCAAACCTGTTTTTCAGTCAAATTTTCTTTCTTCCAAGATGCTCTTTAGAATATTTTTAAAGCATGCTGGAGAACATGATCATCAGGTATCACACACACTTGTTAAGATAGAGAAATGCAAAGGTTTTTGGACTTTTGGACTGTATACACACTGACAAGAGAAGTAGAAGACAAGAGAAGCCTTACCGCCACAATCTCTACTTCCAACAGAATCTCTACTTCCAGAAGAATGTTTATTGTAATCAGGCCTCGCTTCCACTTAAAAAGAAAGAAATACTACATTTTTAAAACAGAACTGCTAATGGCAGCAGCAGTAGTAGTGGTACTGCTATTCTACTACTACTACTACTAATAATAATAATTATAATAATATTAATAATAATAAATATACTACAGATTTAACATGCGTATCTGTTATTGTTTTTTTTATTGTCAACAATTAAAATATACAATACATTAATATGAATTAATAACTTTATCTGATATAATTGTTGTTGTTTTATTGTCTAAATGTTATCATAATAATTAAGAAACAAACTCAGGTTTACTTTAGTGCACATACTGTATTAGATCATTCTTCTGATTAGTCATTACAGAGTCCCAGGTGTGCTACAATTCATGTTAAAATAACAGTAATGATGTGAAACGTTGAATAAGGCTCTTACCTGAAGCACTCAAAGCCATGAGAAGACAGAGAGACAGGTAGACAGTCCAGACCGCCATTGTTCCTCAACGAATACTGAAACCGAATTATTCAGAAATAATTATTACAAAGTTTTGTATTTTTGTGACACAAACCAGTTCAGTAGATCAATATCAACGTCTGGATATTGCGTTGTGGAGCGGAGCCCTGGTTTATCTTTTTATATACTGGAGGTGAGTGTGTTTATCAGCATCATCCATCACATGCTCATGTTCTCACTTCCTGTACAAACAATGTGTTTGTATAGTTTGTACTTGAGCCACTTCTGTTATAATACCATTATTGTTTTACGTGTGTTCTATGAATACAGAATAAATGTTTATTATTCATCTACTCAGTAGTGTAATTTTGTAATTGCATTAGTGTGCATGTTTTATGTACATGGTTTATACATTTCTCACACTCTTCATAAGATGCTCTTTGTTCACCTGGAATGAATGGAGGATTGTTGCAGTCATCAGCAAATATGCACACTGTAAAACCTTGCTGTAAAAAAAACAGCCAAATTCTGACCGTAACATACCATTCTCCCTAGATACCCTAGAAAACAATGAATTCTGGGTAATATTTGTTGTTTTCGAGAAAGTAGCCTACTGGAATATACTGTGAATGGTAACACTTTTGAATACTGTTCCTTCATTAATGAATAACTACACTGCAACAAACGAGTGATGCACTATTAACATTCTAGTAACTACCTTAAGCAAAATGATGTTCAAAAGACATCTTTTCTACGTCTTTGTCACAAAAGCGTACGTTGAAGAGACGTCCACTGAGGAGCCAGAATAAAAGTTTTTATGACGTCTTTTTTTGACGTGTTCTGCACGTCTGATATAGACGTGATGATGAACAAGGAATGTTGACCGTACGCTTTTGTGACAAAGACATTGAAAAGATGTATTTTGAACATAATTTTGCTTAGTGGCTTCTATTAACTAACAATAAACTCTGTTCACTATTAGCTAACAAAGATGGTCAGGTGATACATCACTCATCATCATAAAGAAAAATTTACTAATGTGATCAAAAGTGATCGCTTGATAATATTAGATTTTCACCAGCAATGCTTTCTTGCCAGATATCAAACATTCTGAACTCAGAAGGTCTTCGGTCATTTCTGACCGAAAAAAATTCTGTTTTCTAAAAATCACAGCTTCATCAGAATGTTATGAAACTTGGTGACTTTTATGGCATTAGGTATGTGAATACAAAAAAAAAATTGAGGTCATGATCCGAGCATGCTAAGTGGTCGTAAAAAAAATAGTCACACTAATGGTCTTTGGTCAAAAATGACCGACCCATAGGAAATGAATGGGAAATTGACAAAAAAAATAAAAATCTCAGAATTTTTGTGTGTACAATCTACAAATTGGCCTAAAAAAAAGTACACAGCTGTAAAGGGGTGACACTCTACAACATCAAGAGTGCAAAAAAGACACACCCACCCACACACACACACATACAAACACACTTTTATACACATACACACCAATAAATTTTGATTACAAAAATCTGTTTTGAATTTTTAAAAATCACAGCTTCATCGGAATGTTACGGTGACTTTTATGGCATTAGGTATGTGCACACACAAAAAAATTGAGGTCATGATTCGAGCATGCTAAGTGGTCGTAAAAAAAATAGTCACACTTGTGGTCTTCGGTCAAAAATGACCCCCATAGGAAATGAATGGGAAATTGACAAAAATGAATACAAAATAGACATGTTCATTTAATATTATTTCACATAAAGTGTTATAATTGAATGAATTGCATTTTTTGTTACAAATTCTGAATTAAAAAAAATAAATAAAAAATAAAGAACAAGCTTCTCTTTCTAACACAATGTTTAGGTTTGACTGTAATCATAATGCAAAAACTAACACTTTAAATCACTATTTCTAAAAAATATTTATCCAAAACTTGATAAGAAATAGTTTTTGAGATTGTTTAAATATATATTCAAATCCACCAAAAAAAAGAAAAAAAAAAAGAAAAAGTAAATGTGTCCATAAACAGCTGGGGAATTCACATGCCTCTCCATAGAGAGCTGTAGATGCCATCTAGTGGTTACACCATGGTTCTATGCTTTCTCTCCATGCTCTCACCAGATGGTGCTAATCTGCTTAAAACATTTTTTTTTTTTTTTTTTTTTGAAGGCCTAGACTCTATATTAAACTAAAATACTGCATTAAAAAAAAAAAAAAAAAAAAAAAAAAAAACATATATATATATATATATATATATATATATATATATATATATATATATACATTTTTTTATTATTTTCAATGGCAAAAATAGACCATAAATATTGCATAAATATTAATAAATTCAATAAAATTCTCTCAAAATACAAAACTAAAAAGAAAACATATTACAGAACAAAAATAAATTGCATTGGTTTTACTGGGATGGAGGAAGTTAAATTTTTAGGTCTCCGGTCACTTCTGACCGGGAAGGCCCAGGGTGTGACTCAGAAACGAAGGCCTTCTGAGGGTTAAATTTTTAAATACATTGTAAGAAAAAACTTTAGATACTCATACAAACATCAGCATGTCTTCTTCTATGATATGTCTGCCTCTAATATGTATCTCAATACATATTATGCTGCTGTTGTTATTTATCTGTACTGGTTGATGAAGATGAGTGTCATTAATGTTTGTTTTTGTGTTACTGATGTTTTATAGATGTCATATTGTGAGAAATAACAGTATTAAGGCCTGTTCACACCACGGATGATAACTATTAAGATAACGATAAATATATAGTTCTTAAGATCGTTCTAAATATTAAAGATAGTAGAGTTCACACCACAACGAAAATAGGAATAGAGAAGCGATATTGTTGGAATCACTTTCAGAATTATTTTTCTTCAACTGATGAACGTGTTTTGGATATGGATATTGCCGTTTACCTGTTTCAAAGAAATATTATTTGCTTGCTTTTAAGTTAATGCCATATAAAGATGCTTGAATGCGGCTTGGAAAGATCATGCATTACTCAAAATGGAGTTAATGTACACTCTAAAAAGAGATGTGTTAAAAATGACACATGTTGTGTCAGTTTTAACACATGTAGTGAGTGTGCTCAGGGACAACACATGTTGTGTCAAATTTAACACAATAAATGTGTAAGTCATTTTAACACACAAATTGTGTCATTTTAAAAAATAAAGCGAAAGGGCCAGATGCAAAAATATTAACCGTTTAATCAATAGTCGAGGACAGAATGCATGTGCACACAAAGTACAAGACAATGTTTCAAGCTCAATGACTGGACAGACTCACATACTGGACATTATTCAGTTATTCACGCTTCAACTCCTAACTGATAATGCTGCTTTTGACAAAAGTGCATGAAGAAATAAAGGTTAACCGAGTTTGCACTTTGAATTTTATTAAAATGAAGCAACTGGCAAAATATTGTATATAAATAACTTGTATTCACACTGGCCTGTTTGTTTGAGAACATAGCAAACACTGCATACCATTCACAGTGATGGTGAGTGTCGGCGCTCAAAATGATGAGTTGAAAACAACACAACCTGTAGAAAGAGATGTGTTAAAAATGACACATGTTGTGTAGATTTTAACACATGTAGTGTGTGTGCTCAGGGACAACACATGTTGTGTAGATTTTAACAAATGTTGTGTAGATTTTAACACATATTGTGTCAGTTTTAACACATGTAGTGTGTGTGCTCAGGGACAACACATGTTGTGTCAAATTTAACACAATAACCTGTGTTGATTCTTAACACATCTCTGTGTTTATAAGGACTACACATTTTGTGTTACCTTTAACACAACTAATGTGTTATTCCTCTTACGCAGAAGTGTGTTGAAACCTTTTACACACTAATGTGTTATAGTTACACAACTTGTGTCAGATACCGACTGTAGTCGGTGTGTATTTGCCAGAGTTACTTCCTGTGTTTTTACAACTGAGTGTTTGGATAAAAACTGAAACGTATTGTTAACTTGTGTTTATGGAGTCCAGTGACGTTTAATAAAGAGTTTGTTTGAACACTTGGATGTTTTAGACATCATGAATCTACATAGACAAGCTCTTATTGAGAATTACCTGAGTTTTAGATGTTGATGTTTCACTGAATGTTTTATTTGAAGTCACCAGAATCGTGATTAATGGCTCCTTTATTTGAGCTCTTGACCCTTTACTCTTCTTTTAGTGTTTCTCTGGCTGCTTTAACTGTATTTTAATAAAATACATTTGTTATGGCGAGTGAAAATATGATCAGATGTTTCTTGATGATGTCATAATCAACAAGTGCAGATCTGATCAGGTTTATGAGTAAATGGATGGTGCACATTTAATTTATTTATGTACTGTTAGTTATAATGATCTTGTGACACTACATCATGCTATCCAGCAGTGCAGAATAATAAAATTAATGTTTTCTGAAAATTTTAATCTGTAGCAGAAATTAGTCAAACACAGACATCAAGAATCAGCGCATGAATCTCAACAATGGTGACAAATGAAAAGCTTCATGCCGCAATGCATGCTGGATGAGATTTGCACTATTGTGGCACCCAGCATGCATTGCTGCATGAAGCATTTTGTTTGTCACCATTGTTGAGATTCATACGCTGATTCTTGATGTCTGTTTGATACCTTAGACTGTAAGATTCGGTACGAACTGTGTATTTATTAATTAATTTTAAGTTAATTTCATTATGTTAATATATTATGTATTACATTCATCTTTCAAATATTAAACTCTTTCTGAGCTCCATTTGAATAATTTTACATGTTCATGATGATAATATTATCATCTGAGCATATTTTTCTCATGATTATTTCTGCTGTTTCAAATGTGCAAATTAAATACACATTTATAGCAATCAGAGAAAACTAATGTTAAAGAGTCAAGGGTCAAGAGCCCAAATAAAGCTGACACTAATCACGATTCTGGTGACTTTAAATGAAACATTCAATGAATAATCAACACCAAAACCTGTTAATTCTCAATACGAGCTTCTGTAGAGTCTGACAGAAATAAAGTTAATCTGGTTATTAATAACAAGTGAAAGCAGCATTTGAAAAAGACATTGAAAAAGAGGCATGATGTGATTGGCTGCAAAAAAACAACCGTTAATCTTTAAGTTTTCATGAATTAAGATTTAATTTATTTATTTGAATATATTGCTTTATTTATTTTAGAGCATTTTATGGGATACCATATAAAATATACCTATAATTTTTTTTTTTCATAAAAATTGCCCTCCACCCAGTGCTATTCTATCCAGAGTTACATTTTAACACACATTGTGTCAAAATGCCATCAACACATCTTGTGTGTTGTTTTTTAACACATCTCTTTTTAGAGTGTTTCCAGTGTTACATTTTAACACACATTGTGTGTTAAAAATCTACACAACATGTGTCAAAATGCCATCAACACATCTTGTGTGTTGTTTTTTAACACATCTCGTTTTAGAGTGTACACTCTAAAAAGAGATGTGTTAAAAAACAACACAGCATGTGTTGATGGTATTTTGACACATGTTGTGTACACAGCAAAATCCCCAGTGTTAAATTAACACTCCTCAGTGTTTATATGTCTCCACACTACAGGGTGTTAAAAATGAACACTGAAGCAGTGTTGAAGTTAATGAGTTAATTAAGTTAACACTGAAGCAGTGTTGAAGTTAATGAGATAATTAAGTGATTAATTAAGTGATGATTGGCCATTAGTGGTGACACCTGATGATAACAAGCAGACTCAGTGAAGGAAAGAGAAACAAGAACAGAAAAAAAAGAGAAACACAAGAACTACTGACTTCGAGACATTATTGCACTTATTATTTTACCAGTTTGACTTTATTTCTGTCATACATCTACACACGGTCTTATTTAGATTTAACAGAAGTTTAGATGGTAATGTTTTATGGAATGTTTCGTTTCATGTCACCATTATGGTGGTCAGTGGTTGCTTTAGTTGGGCTCTTGACCCTTTACTTTTTAACATTAGTATTTCTCTGGCTGCTCCAACTCTGTGCTTATAGAGCTGGTAAGTCCCGCCCCTTCCGTAAAACCCCGCTGGACCTCAAAGTTGAAAAACCGTCAATGCAAGTGAATGGGAGAAAATTATTATTTTCTGGTCCCGTTTGAATTGTGCCATGAATGTGAACATATGTTGTCTGTGAATTTTTTATATAACTTTTCATGTTACGAGTTTGACAGTATATGGTATGATTCTTCGGCTAGCAGTTGTGGAAAAGACATAACGAGAAAGACTACATGTCGCCATGTGACGTCACCCCATAAAGTTGACTTTTACCCGTGGTTTTCACCAACTTCAACGATTTTGTCCTCTCCCTGAAAGAAGGAGGTGAAGTGCACCAAAGACACAGCCATGTTTAGCGGGATCCGTGAGCTAGTGTCCGTGTGCTAGTGGTGTTGACGTTTCAAACGCGTCGAGAGTTGTAGTCCACAAAGTGCTCTCACACAAAGTCTAACCGTATCAAACTTCTACCCGCTAAATTGTATCATTCTTTACACGAAAAGTTATATAAAAAATTCACAGACAACATATGTTCACATTCATGGCACAATTCAAACGGGACCAGAAAATAATTATTTTCTCCCATTCACTTGCATTGACGATTTTTCAACTTTGAGGTCCAGCGGGGTTTTACGGAAGGGGCGGGACTTACCAGCTCTATAGAACATATGTGTTGTGGCGAGAGAAACTATGATTTGGGCTGTGTTTCCTGAAAACATCGCAAGCCTAATTTGATCGTATAGACCATTTGTTGCAGTTGGTCTGCAATCAAGTTAAGTTTAAGATGCTTTTGGAAATTCAGCCCTGGTTATGTTTTCATGATGAAATTACTAGTGACCTGATTCAATGATGTCACCCAGCATTATAAACTGATTATCTAATTGTTTTATTAATTTTTCACTGCAGTAGCTTCCAGCAATGTTTTAAAGATCTGAAGAATTTAAAATCACACACAGACATCAAGAATCTACATATGAATCTCAACAATGGTGACAATCAAACAAATGCTTAATGTTGCAATGCATGATGGGAGCCACCAATCAGAATGCATCAATGGCTGACATCATGCATTGCAGCATGAATAAATTATGCAGCTGAATTGTCCTGTAATTTTCATTGTTTTTTCTGTTGGCTTTTATTTTGCTATTGTTTTGTTCTGACTTTAGTAGCTTGTTTTGTGATGTTCAGAGTTGATCTGTTTGTCACTAGTTTGTTTATTGTCACCATTGTTGAGACTCATATGCTGATTCTTGATGTCTGTGCGTTTAAACTAGGGATGACCCGATCAGGTTTTTTTGCCCTCGAGTCCGAGTCCGAGTCATTTGATTTTGAGTATCTGCCGATACCGAGTCCCGATCTGATACTTAATACATAAAAAAAGAATAAAGAAGAGCGAAAAAACAGATCCAGGATGTTCCTTATTTTTTATTTAATTCACCTTATTTTAACATTCAACAACTCTGTTAACAAACAGAGCACTTCTGTGAGGTAGCTTGAACAATCAAGTAAAAAATAAATTCTTCACTTTTGGACTTTAGTGCAACAGTAAATATAAAAAAGTCTAATATATAAACAAATAGCACCTCAACTTAAAATACCCGGCAGGCATGTGAACAAATAAAAAATAAAAGTGCTACAGTGTTTGCAAAGCCAGTAATGTGCTTTTAGGAACTGCACTCCTAACTCTTACACCGGTTTCACACTGCAATGTTAGCAGAGCGTGCAGTGCGTATTTTTTTCGCCGCCCATGTTAACAGATTAAACCAGGCTTTAGAGCATTCACACCGCGCGCAGAGGCGGCGCGGCAGTGCGTAGCAGAGCAGAAGCAGCAGTGCCGCAATCGTTTCGGCGCCGAGTCTATTTTTGCTGCGCCACTTTTGCTGAATTAAAGTGACAATACATTGATCATGGCCAAAATACACCGCAGTTTTATCCTAAAAGTGCATTGATGATATCTATTGTGTTTTAAACAGTCAATCAAATGACCAACAGCAATTTAAAAAGAAAACAAATGTCCAAAAACAAACTTGTTGCCAGAACAATAAAAACAAAGATGAACAAAAAGTTATATGAAATTATTAATAAAATAAGCTTCTTGACAAGTCTTTTCTCTTAAATGTATTTGAAAACGAAAAAAAGCAATGCCAACTTATCCATTATAGAGTAGCCTACTCTGTCTGTAGCCTGCCCTACACAACCCGCGGTTCAGCCGCGCGCGTCAAACGCTGCCAGTGTGAAAGCAAAACGCGCGTGTCCTGCTCCTGCTCACCATATGCACTGCTCCTGTGCTGCTTACGCTCTGCTAACGCGTGCAGTGTGAAACCGGCATAAGTTAACTCTGTGCCACCGCATAACTATAGATGTGTTAAAAAATAATGAGAATATATAAACATATATATCCGAGTCCTGATCGGGAGGTAACGTCCGATTCCGATCGAGTCTGAAAACACGTGATCGGGCCCGATTTCCGATCATGTGATCGGATCGGGACATCCCTAGTTTAAACACAATAACTTCTTTGCTCAAAGTATTTTCAAAATTTTTGATATTGCTGTTGGATCTCAAACTGTAGAATCTCAGAGCTACAACCACCAATACTAAAACAAGACATCAAGCATATAGTCAAAAATTTAGACTCTCACATCAGTGAATCAGGTCACTACATGATGATGTTTTTATCATCAAAACATATTGTGAGCAGGTCATGTTTTCTCTTGCAGTAACAAATGTGCTTTATAAACACAGAGTTGTAGCAACCAGAGAAAAACTAATGTTAAAAAATGAAAAGTGTCAAGAGCCCAACTAAAGCAAACACTGACCACCAAAATGGTAACTTGAAAAGAAAAATCCCATAAAATATTACCGTCTAAACTTCTGTTGAATCTCAAGAACTTTTGTCGATGTATGACAGAAATAAAGTCAAACTGGTAATAATAAGTGCAACAATGTGTAATGACTCGAAGTCAGTAGTAGTTCTTGTGTTTCTCTTTTTTCTGTTATTGTTTTTTCTCTTTCCGTCAATGATTCTGCTTGTTATCATCAGGTGTCACCACTAATGGCCAATCATCACTTAATTAATCACTTAATTATCTCATTAACTTCAACACTGCTTCAGTGTTAACTTAATTATCTCATTAACTTCAACACTGCTTCAGTGTTAACTTAATTATCGCATTAACTTCAACACTGCTTCAGTGTTAATTTTAACACTCTGTAGTGTGGACACATATAAACACTGAGGAGTGTTAATTTAACACTGGGGATTTTGCTGTGTAGATTTTTAACACACAATGGCCCTCATTTATCATTCTTGCGTAGAAACGGGCGTATATATTGGCGTAAGATTATGCTTACACTCCTCTCATCGCCTGATTTATGAAGCTGTGCGTACCTTTGAAATCCAGGTGTACGCAATACCTGCCCTTGATAAATGCCGCGGCTGAAAACGAGCGTCATTAGAATAACGCGCCCCGATATATTCAAGTCTCCGCTCCCCCCACGCCCTCATTTTACGCCATGGACACACGGAAGACGGCAAAGAAGAGAAACTTCTTTGAGAAAGAGAAAGCGAAACCAGGGAAGTGGAAAGAAACAAAATTGATTTCTAGATTTTTATTGTTAATGACACTTATTGTTATTTAGAAGAAGAATGTCGTTATTATTATTTGTATTATTATTATTATTTAAAAGAAGAAGAATGTCATTTTTATTATTTTGTCAGTCTGAATTATTTTTTTGGTCATTGAAAGCCTTTCATTACTAAACCCAGTCCGTGCACATCTGCCGGGCCTAACCCTGGCCTAACCATCGTTTCAAAGAATAGTACAACGGCGAGCGCGTCGAGTATAAACGCCTCCGTTTGGGGAGGTGCACGCGCAGTCTGTGCGGAGACTCGCGCTGCGGAGCCAGGCGAAAGTATAAACAAGGCTTGAAACGTCAGGTAAAGCGCACAGGCTCGCAACTTAAGGAATACATATGCCTACAAATCAAATGCTTTGGTAAAATCACAAAAAATTAAACATTGAAGTCCATGTTGCACAAAAATAAACACTGAAGTTTATAATTACTATGTTGTTGTTTTTTTTACAGTGGGTCATAATATATCATATCTTTTAGTTTGTCAGTGCGTTTTGTGGTGTTAGGAATTGTTTTTCTGCGCATTCCCGCACTCAAAACGTGCGTACACCATCTCCTGAGCTGGAGTAGGATTTGAGCGTGCCGTACGCCAACGTCCATATTGATAAATCTCAAAGTCACCGTGGTTTTGGGTGTACGCCAGGTGTACGCTGGAAATTTGGTGTACGCACTTTTGATAAATGAGGGCCAATGTGTGTTAAAATGTAACTGGATAGCACTGGGTGGATGAGAGTTTGTGTTTATGAAAATAATTATAGGTATATTTTATATGGTATCCCATAAAAAGCTCTAAAATAAATAAAACAATACATTAAAATAAATAAATAAAATCTTAATTCATAAAAACTTAACAGGTGTTTTTTGGCAGCCAATCACATCATGCCTCTTTTTCACAGTATTTTACAAATGCTGCTTTCACTTGTTATTAATAACCAATTTATTATAACAAACAATTTATTTCTGTCAGACTCTACAGAAGCTCTTATTGAGAATTAACAGGTTTTGGTGTTGATGATTCATTGAATGTTTCATTTGAAGTCACCAGAATCGTGATTAGTGTCAGCTTTATTTGGGCTCTTGACCCTTGACTCTTTAACATTCAGTTTGTCTTTTTGCTGTATCTGTGTAACATTAAAATGTTGGTACTCAAAAGCGCTTCCTTCCATGTTTTCTGCTGCGCGTCGTTTATTTTTACCACACGTGAGCACCAGTTATGTGCACCCCTGATTATACACGTTTGAAACAGCTGAAAGAACCATGAGGAAAATGTCATCAGATGATAACGTTAACATCATGTAGATTTGTTAATCTTAGCAAGAGATTAATATCAGAAAGATGAGTTATAAAAGGTTTAGCAAAATTAACACACTGAAATTAGTTTAAAGTTTATTTTTTAATACTCAGTGCGTACAGGATCTTACAGTCTATGCTAACTTATCCTATATTTCTTTAAAAAATATGTTTTCAGATAGTTTTAAGCTGCAGCAGAAACTAGTCAAACACAGACATCAAGAATCAGCACATGAATCTCAACAATGGTGACAAACAAAAAGCTTTGTCGCAATGCATGCTGGGTGCCACTATAGTACAAAACTCATCCATGACTCCCAGCATGCATTGCGGCATGAAGCTTTTCGTTGGTTTGTCACCATTGTTGAGATTCATGCGCTGATTCTTGATGTCTGTGTTTGACTAATTTCTGCTGCAGCTTATAACTTACTGAAATTTCTTATTTTAAAAGAAATATAAGATATTCTGCAGTTTTGGATAGCATGATGTAGTTTCACAAGACTGTTGTAACTAGCAGCATGTAAATAAAATAAATGCACACCACCCATATACTTATAAACTTGATCAGATCACCACTTGGAAATTAAGACATCATCAAGAAACATATGATCATATTTTCTCTCGCCATAACAAATGTATTTTATTTAAATACAGTTAAAGCAGCCAGAGAAAAAACTAAAAGAAGAGTAAAGGGTCAAGAGCTCAAATAAAGGAGCCATTAATCACGATTCTGGTGACTTCAAATAAAACATTCAATGAAACATCAAACCTCAGTTAATTCTCAATAAGAGCTTGTCTATGTAGATTCATGATGTCTAAACCAAACAGGTGATAAAATGTTCAAGCAAACTCTTTATTAAACATCAATGGACTCCATAAACACAAGTTAACAATATGTTTCAGTGTTCATCCAAACACTCAGTTGTAAAAACACAGGAAGTAACTCTGGCAAATACACACCGACTACAGTCACATGTGACACATATCTGACACAAGTTGTGTAACTATAACACATTAGTGTGTAAAAGGTTTCAACACACTTCTGTGTAAGAGGAATAACACATTAGTTGTGTTAAAGGTAACACAAAATGTGTAGTCCTTATAAACACAGAGATGTGTTAAGAATCGACACAGGTTGTGTGTTAAATTTGACACAACATGTGTTGTCCCTGAGCACACACACTACATGTGTTAAAATCTACACAACATGTGTTAAAATCTGCACAATATGTGTTAAAATCTACACAACATGTGTTGTCCCTGAGCACACACACTACATGTGTTAAAATCTACACAACATGTGTCATTTTTAACATCTCTTTCTACAGGTTGTGTTGTTTTCAACTCATCATTTTGAGCGCCGACACTCACCATCACTGTGAATGGTATGCAGTGTTTGCTATGTTCTCAAACAAACAGGCCAGTGGAAATACAAGTTATTTATATACATATATTTTGTCAGTTGCTACATTTTAATAAAATTCAAAGTGCAAACTCGGTTAACCGTTATCTCTTCATGAACTTTTGTCAAAAGCAGCATTATCAATTAGGGGTTGAAGTGTGAATAACTGAATAATGTCCAGTACAGTGAGTCTGTCCAGTCATTGAGCTTGAAACATTGTGTTGTACTTTGTGTTCACATGCATTTTGTACTCGACTATTGATTAAACGGTTAATATTGTTGCATCTGGCCCTTTCGCTTTATTTTTTAAAATGACACAATTTGTGTGTTAAAATGACTTACACATTTATTGTGTTAAATTTGACACAACATGTGTTGTCCCTGAGCACACTCACCACATGTGTTAAAACTGACACAACATGTCATTTTTAACACTTCTCTTTTTAGAGTGTAGAAACAAATGTATTTTACTTCCTCTTTTTTGTAGAGCAGGATGAGATGAGCAAAAATTTTGAAAGATAAATTCTTGAACTTAATGTATTGTAATCAACCACAGAGATTATCAAGAGGATAACATGGGCGTAAAGAGAACGTGTTGAAAGAGATAAGATAGACGAAGACTACAATGAAGAGCAAGAGTGCTAGAAGAAGACAACAGCATAAATGACAGAGGAAGGACAATCCAGGACCAATCCAGTTTATTCCAGTTTGGTAAACCAGCAGTTATTATAACCCACCTGGGTAGTTTAGAGAGGGCCGGTGCATCATTTCTACTGTCAGTGAAATTTAACTCTACTCAACTTTTATTTGTAACTTAAAGATAAGTTCTTGAACTTAATGTTTTGTAATCAACCACAGAGATTATCAAGAGGATAACATGGGCGGGAAGAGAATGTGTTGAAAGAGATGAAGAAGAGAAAGAGTGCTAGAAGAAAACAACAGCATAAATGACAGAGGAAGGACATCCAGCTTATTAAGCACCTTAACTCACCTCAAGAAGTTTTCGCTTAGGACAGAAGACAAAATTACCAATCCAGTTTATTCCAGTTTGGCAAACCAGCAGTTGGTTATTATAACCCAACTGGGTAGTTTATGAGAGGGTGCATCATTTCTAATGTCAGTGAAATTTAACACCATGTTTATATGGAAACCATCAGCAGGGTGTTTAAGAAACACAGACACAGTGTTAGAGTTAATTCGATTAATCAATTAATTGTGTGATGATTGTTTGATTACTGAAGACACCTGGGGCCGTATTCACAAAGAATTTTAAGGCTAAAAGTAGCTCCTAACTGGCAAATTTAGGAGCAACTCCTAAAAATAATGGGCGTGTCACTCGTAACTTTAGAACTCCTAATTTTTTTGACTAAGAGTCATTCACGAAGCATTTTAGCCCTAAAAGTAGCACCTAAGTCTGGGACAGCTTAAAAGAAGTCGAGAGGACTCCTAACTCACTAAGACCTATTCACAAACCGCTTTTTGTGGCATTTCACGTTGCGATGTTTTGAAATGCGTATGTGACGGCTACAGGAGCTTCCAATCGCGAGGGAACAATTTTGCATTGTAGGCATAACTAGGGATGCAGTAACGCCACCAACAACAACCAAAACTAGGCTACTCATTGCATGTAAACTAATTGTAACGTTTCATTGTGAATCAAATTAAAATGTTCTTCTCTTTGCAAGTGTAGGCAGAGGCATATAGTGACAGATTAACTCAATAATATTGCAAAGATATTGCATCAATCCATATGTTTCATTAGGCTACTAGGCTATTTGTTTTGCCTTACTCTTTATTCATTTAGGCTATTTATTCAGTTATTCATCATCTTCCGTCCTTCGCACTACTTGTGTAGCGCACGCATTCTCAGACCTGTCACCTGTCACTCATCATCGTAGGGGAGGTGTTTGAATCATTCCCGCGTTACAATCATCAGCCAATCAAGGTGGTCACTTCAGTCAAGCTTGTGCATGAGTAATGACGTCATCCATAGCAACGAAGACTCACTCTTAGTTTAGGAGTTGTCATTTTTCTTTACTAAGAGTAGGTCTGAAAGGCGTTGTGAATAACTTCTAAGAGAAAACTCCTAACTAAAATCTTTTAGTGCGATTTAGGAGTACTCCTAGTGGCAAGATAAAATGCTTTGTGAATACGGCCCCTGATGTTAATGAGCAGAATCACTGAAGAAAAGAGAAACACAAGAACTACAAATGACTTCAACCACAGCGTTCACAGAAATCAACTGAAAAGACATTAAATATCTCTTATTACAAACCAGACTGACTTTATTTCTGTCATTTGTCTACAGTTCTTTTTGAGAATTAACAGAGGTTTAGATCTTGATGTTTTATTGTAAATGTTTGGTCACCATTATGGTTATCAGTGTTAATTTAGTTGTGCAGTTTGACTCTTGGCTTTGTATGTGAGTTTGTGGTTTTTGTAAAAGTGTTACAAAACACTGTTAGTGAAAATCTATTAACGATGAATAACCACACTGTTAACCCTTGCAGTAAAAAAAGGGTCAAATTCTAACAGTTTCATACCATTTTCCATTAAAAACGCAATCTACTGTAGAAAACAATGCATTCTGGGTTATAATTGTAGTTTAACACTGTGTTCATATGGAAACCATCAGCAGGGTGTTAAAGAAACACAGACTCAGTTTTAGAGTTAATTCGATACTTAAGTGATTAATTGAGTGATGATTGGTTGATTATTGAAGACACCTGATGTTAATGAGCAGAATCACTGAAGAAAAGAGAAACCATTATGGTGATTGTTTCCTTTAGTTGGGCAGTTTGACTCTTGGCTTTTTATGTGAGTTTGAGGTTTTTGTAATAGTGTTGACAAAACACATCATTTGTTGCAAAGGAAGCGTATACAAAAATGATCAGATGATATAATTTTCATCATCATAAAGAAAAATGTTTGACTAAATTGACCAAACCTGCACTGTTAGATCTTGCCAGTTTTTTTATTACAGTAAAATAATGGCAACAGTAATGTTGTAAAAACTACTGTAAAAAAAAAAAAAAAAGGGAAAATTAAAACTAATTTCACTTAGAGAAAACGACTGCCTTAATCGACCAACTGTCATTTAAATGTATTAACTATGTATTGTTGTATGTAATGTATTAAGTTTATGTTGATTTGAAGAATCAGTTTTTCATTAGCTACAGTCAGAATTATTAAGTAAATCTGGTTAGTAATAAGTGAAGCTGGTAATGCTGTTTGTGGAGTTGTTTAATCCGCCTCTGCTTTGTGGCTCAGATAAGGTCTAGTTCTGGTTTATTTCTTTGCTCTTGGCTGACCTGTGGCATTGTTATGGCCTGCTTGTGGCCCAGGGGCCCGTTCTTCGTACGTTGCTTATTACATCCGAGATCAAATGACACATCCAAGATGATATCATCGTGCGAATCATGATCTGGCTAACTCGGTTCTTCGAACACACTTGCTGGATATGATTAGTATCGCTGAATTGAGTTATCTGAGATAATTGCGCGTTCATGCGCTGGTTAAAAGGGGATATGTATCGATAGTAGAAACATTGATCAGCAACGCTGCTATTGGCTGCTCAGCGTGGCCAAAGAGCGCGCTCAGTTTTTCTCCTCAGCAGAGCAAGAACTAATATAGTCGAAGTTTATTCGGAATTTTAATGTTTAATCAAAACGCCAGGGAGCACCTCAAAGTCTGCAAAAGCCAGGAGAGAGGGCTGGCAAAAAGTAGCAGACGATTTAAATCCGTTAGAAGTGGCCATGTTAGATGTTTTTATCACTTATTAGCCTAAATTTTTGTATTTTAATAATTGCATAATTACTTTGTGCATTGTAATGTCAGTCACCATACTAGAACATGGGAACAAATAAAAGTGAAGTACAAAAATATTCTACATAATGGTCATTTTTAGTTATATTATAGTCTCTTTTATAAAAGGCACTGTTAAATAAATGGTGTTCTGTTTATAAAAGCAACCAAGAAAAAGGCTGAGAAAAAAATAGAAAAGATCTTAGTAGCCTACACTGTAAAATAATTTTTGCTGCGTTAAATTAAGGCTGTATAGTCATTTCAACTGTTAAATCTTGAGTAATGATGAATTGCTTTGACTTGTGAAAGTGAAAACTGATAAACTTATGTTAATGTACACATATTTTGCCATGAGTTATTGATCACATTTTTCCCCAGTGTAGTTCATTGTAATGACATTGTGTTTTCCTCTTTTGTGCACTTTTACATAATACACACTTGTATCTGTTCCCAAGAAAGTGGTGGCTGAAATATGTGCAGTAAGTGGACATTTTCTAACTTTCCAAAAGAAAAGAAAGTAAGACTTTGTAATGTCCATTTGTTTCCATTGCACTGGACAGTGAATAAACCCTCTCAGATAACTGTCATATGGAGGAACTAGCCTACCTGCAAGTGCATAAATAACTTTACTTCATTTATACTTGTATGCTTTATGGCTGCAATATAAGTTGTAGGATTCCACATCTACAGAAAGGCCTACAGAAGAGTCTGCACAGACAGAGGAGACATAGGCCTACAGGTGGGCAGTGTATAGCCAACTTTTCCTTTTTATTTGTTGCATGAGGCATGTGTCTAATATCTCTTGTTGCAGGCCCTTGACCACTGGCTTTTCTTTACAAAGAACAATTGAAATAAAACTCAAGGAACTAAGCATATTTGTCTTTTATTAAACATTTAATGAAAAGTGTTGTTTTTTTTGGCAATGTTGTGTAATATGGCACATGCAACAATGTCACAGGCCCTGTCAGGTGTGCAACCCTCAGACTTTTCAGACACTGAAATCTTCCCTTTAGTTAGCCAAAGTTAATTTCATTGTGTGCCCTTGTCCTGGCTAGAGCTGCATTGTAACTGGTTTGGGTCAGGGAATGGGGTCATAAAACACCTGTCTGCAGGAACATGTCATAATCACCTATGAAAAAAATGCAGTTCTGTTAGGATCAGCATAAGTGTATGTAATACATTGAGCTTGATATTTAATTGTGGAACTTTCCTTACCACTTTCAAATAATGTGCATAAATGTGAATCTCTGAAAATTCTTAAGTCATGCACAGATCCTGGCCATTTTGCTTTCACATTTGTGATATGGAAGATTTTAGTCAACTGCCTTTTTTATGATATAATATTACTAATCTGGAATATCAAGAATCACAATAGTAACTGGGCTGCACATTTACATTGTGAATCCCCTTTCTGTTCACATAATCCCCTTCATTGAGGCCTTGGTGGCAGTCTATGGTAGCCTATAGTCTATGGTACCAATCACGTTAGTGAAGCCTGAGTGACATATCTGTAATTGGCATGGTCATGATTGTATGATCTTCATAAAAAAATATGATAGCCTAAAAAAAAAAAAAAAAAAAAAACTGCTTTACAACATTGGGTCTTAAGTGGCTTGGAAATGCCACAAAAAAATTAAAATAAATAAATAAAATAAAACTGTTTTTTAAACATAAAAGCGACAAAAACGACAATTTCACGAATCACGAGAAAAAAAATATATATCTCAGAAAGAAAGTGCACTATCGCGCTGCGCTGGCCTTCCCGTATCAGCTCCGCTTATGAAGCCGGGATCTATGGCAATCCTGTTAACATGAAATAAGCCTGCTCCCAAGCAGGTTTAAGTTTGCGCACATGTTGCTATGACAGCAAGTCCAGGATGAGCGTTGAAGAACCAAACAATCCAAGATCATGCCAAATCACCAACAATCAAATCCAGCTAAGTGAGTTAGCGACGTACGAAGAACGGACCCCAGATCTGGCAAACAGGAGCGGTCCGCCCAAGTGCCATCATAACACACCGCATGTGGGCCAGATCAGTATTCCACAAGTGCCGGATCTGAGCCGAAACAATGTTGCTATCTGGGAAGGCATAGAGAAGCGATATTGTTGGAATCACTTTCAGAATGATTTTTCTCCAGCTGATGAACGTGTTTTGGATATTAATATTGCTATTTACCTGTTTCAAAGAAATATTATTTGCTTGCTTTTAAGTAAATGCCATATAAAGTTGCTTGAATGCGGCTTGGAAAGTATGGAAGCTTATGGGTAGCAATATTCAATTTGAAATGTAATATGCAAAATGACAATGCAATATGCAAAATGGCAATGCATTTCTGTATTTAAATTTGAATTTTCCCATACATTTGTGCAACGTTTGGAGCAAAATGAAAATAAAAATTAAATTATATAATTTACATTTGCCATTTCATACACTAGTTTTAATATGTTAATTGAATACATATTTTAACGCTTTATAAGTTGCAAAATTAAAATTAAAATGTATTACAAAAATGATTAGATATGTTTAACATGTTCAAGCAAAAACTGTAGAAAAATTGTAATTTAAATGTAATTTTTTTCTTAATTGCATTTACACTCACAGTTAAGACACTTGCGATTGCATTTCCATTAAGTGTCCCGCAATGAATGTAGCAAAATTCAATGTGCAATTTGAAAATGCATTCTGAGCCGATCACGTGCCCGCCCCACCCTGTCAATCACTGTGTGAAGTTGGCCCCGCCCCCAACCCAATGCAAAACGTCGGCAAAATAGGCTCAATTGTTTTTACTTCCTTTGTGCTGTAATTTTTGTTTGTTTGTGCTGGTTCTGTTTTTTAGATAGTAAAAGAATATTTATACATCATTCTGATGTCACCCAGGCTGGCACATGCTCCAAATAAAATAGTCTCGTTCGGTTTGTGCCGGTTTTGTTTGTGCTGCTTCAGTTTTTAAAATATTAGACCGAATTATAGCCGATGACGTCACCAGCCCCCCGACCTGCTCCACATTCGCCCCAAAATAGTCTCATATGTTTGTGCTAATTTGCGCCGATAAACGTTTATTTTGTGCTGCTTTGGTTTCTTAAATATTAAAATAATATTTATTGATCATTCTGAGGTCATTCAGCCCCCTACTGCTCCACATTCACCCAAAATAGTCTTGTTTGTATGTGCGATTGTTTGTGCTGGTTAAAGTTTCGTGTGCTGCTTCGTTGTTTAAAATATTAGACTCTGAATTATAGACGATGACGTCACCAGCCCTCGACCTGCTCCACATTCACCCAAAAAAGGCTAGGTCGATGAATTTGACCCGTCAGATTCCGTGACCCTGTGTATTAATACCTGATCAATATGCTTTATAAAATAGAAAGGGGATTTGCATGTCTGCCTCATATTTTATGATTATACAGCTGCATAAACAGAGATGCTCACACATCACATTCGTTACTTTATTGAACATTACAGTCAGTTATAAATAAAGAGCGGTCACGTTTTTAGGTAGCTATTAATACCGAATACCAACGGAGTTTTGTCATATTATGTGATCACAGAGTAATAGCCCAGCCAGCACAGCCATGTGGGGCCCAAATGGGTTTGACCTGGGCTATCTAACTGGGACCCAGCCAGTTTTGTCCTCGGTTTTCATGTAGTCCCCACATGGGTTTGCCCAGATTAAATGAACACTGCTTAGTGTGCACAGTACAGGTCAAGTCAAGTCAAGTTTATTTATATAGCGCTTTTCACAACATAGGTTGTATCAAAGCAGCTTCACAGTATTAAATTAAAACAATACATCACAGGCTGTTTAATGTAACACTGAATCAGTGTTAGAGGTAATGAGATAATTAAGTGATTGAATAATGATAGTGCATTATTGATGAACACCTGCTGTTAACAAGCATAATCACTGAAGGAAAGAGAAACACAAGAACTAGGCCTACTTCCAGCCACTGCCTTGGTTGAAATCAACTGAAGATAAAATACATTACATCTCTCAAGATCGGATTAAACAACTCCACAAACAGCATTGCCAGCTTCACTTATTAGTAACCAGACTGACTTTATTTCTGTCAGACGTCTTCAGAAATTCTTATTGAGAATTAACAGAGGTTTAGATGTTGATTACTTATTTGAAAGTAATAGTTTGGTTTGATGTCACCATTATGGCGATCCGTGTGTGCTTTAGTCAGGCTCTTGACTTTTTAACATTAGTTTTTCTCTGGCAGCTGTATCTGTTTGTTATGGCGAGAACAGCAAGATAAAATGCAATCAGATGCTGTAAGCTGATTGATGATAAGAATATAGGCATCGTCATGTAGTGGCTTAACTCACTGATATTTTGTGTAAAGTTTGTACGAGTAGTATGTCATTCATTTTGTTTTATTGTTGTGATTCTACAGCAAGAGATCCAGCACAGTTTAATCAGAACATCAAATGATTTTAAAGCCCCATTTACACATGTTGGACTACTGAAAGTTCTACTTGCACACAGACATCAAGAATCAGCATATGAATCTCAACAATGGTGACATGCTTCATGCTGCAATGCATTCTGAGTAGGGCTGGGTGATATATCGCACAATATTGTTAGGCGCATCTCGTCAGTAAAGCCGGTTCCTTGATTAGTAGTAAATCGCCATCACCTGCTTTCAGATGGAGCAGTGTTAAATTAACAAATTAAGTGTTAAATTAAGTGTTAAAGTTAATGAGATAATTAAGTGATTAATTTAGTGATGATTGAGCATTATTGAAGACACCTGATGTTAACAAGCAGAATCACTGAAGGAGAAAATCACAAATTGTAAGTTACCATTATGGTTATGGGTGTTTGCTTTAGTTGGGCTCTTGACCCTTATATGTTTACTTTAAATTGTACTGTTGTTTGTCTGCTGTTATTGATTTATAACAGTTAAATGAACAAAGTAAAGTGTGATCTGATAGTGTTGATTATGTTTCGACATAATCATGCTGTGATCTGAAAAATGAAACTTATTGAGATAGTTTGGTTTAACTTGTTAGCAGCAGCTTTGTGTTTCTACGGCATATGATTATCAGTACTTTACTTATAATCCAATATATTTAATAAACATTGTTCTGATCAAAACACTTTCAAATAAATGCATTTAGAAACACAGACATCAATAATCAGCCTGTGAATCTCAACAATGGTGACAATAATAAAGCATGTTGCAGTGGCTGCCACCAATCACAACTCATTAATGGCTCCCATCATGCATTGCGGTATGAATAAATTATGATCTGAATTGTCTATGTAATTTACTTTTCCTAATTGAATATTCTGCTCGTCACCATTGTTGAGATGCATAGACTGAATCTTGACGTCTGTGTGTGCCTAAAAGAATGATTTTTTTTTTGTTTTTTGTTTTTTAACAACTTCTAAGAAATCCTTTATATTATATTAAAAATTCTGGGCATTTATGCAGATTCACAGTTATGCTGTAACCAACAACATAAATCGAAGTCAGAAAGAAGGATCTTAATGAGTTCAGTGATCAAGTTCAAATGATGATAGTTAGTGATGGCAAAATGAGGCTTCCTGAACCA
This sequence comes from Squalius cephalus, assembly GCF_949319135.1. Taxonomy (NCBI): domain Eukaryota; kingdom Metazoa; phylum Chordata; class Actinopteri; order Cypriniformes; family Leuciscidae; genus Squalius; species Squalius cephalus. The sequence continues at coordinate 16,649,604 of NC_137122.1, forward strand.
CTGAGACCTCGCAGCCCATTGCTTCAGCCAAAGGTTCATTACTCGAAGCTTCATTCAGCATTGCTCACTAGTGACACCTAGCTACTGTGCAAAGAAATAGCAGACAAATTAATTCATTCTGAACCAGTGTCGCCCCCCCCCTCCCTCCCTCCCACCCACCCAATGTATATTTTCTAAAAATACTTTTATAAATAAAAATATTTATTTGTAATATAAATATACAAATAAATATTTATATTTATTTGTATATTTATATTTAAATTTATATTTTATAAAAATATTTTTATAAATAAAAATATTTATTTATTTATTTTGTACTCACTGTTGATGTCTGTAACCTTTCATTTGCAATAATAAAAAGACATGATCAGACATTTGTCCATTACTGTGTATAATATAAAATATGTATCTTTCTCTGTCTGAATTTACTTGTGCCGAGTCACACACATAGTTAATTAATTATTCATAAATTGTTTGGATAGTGACAGTATGAACAACAATAGTGACACTGTGTTGAGTGCAGTGCTTATGTTTGAGGGAGTGTAATAAAGTACATTTATTCATTTAGCAGATTATAGATAACAGATTAAAGTAAACTGTATCAGAATAGTCCAGAAGGAAGGATTACAATAGATTTTTTATTGAGAAACAGAATTATTTCAAGTGTGTTGGGGTTTAGATGATTCCTCTTCTTGGACAAAATCTCTCTAGCCTTGGAAAAGATCCTTTCACAAGGAACAGAGGATGCAGGGGAACGTAAAAATGCCAGCTGGTATAAATGAGGACACTGATGCTTCTGTTGAGCCCAGACAGCGGAGGATTCCCTCTTTCTTGCTGCTCCATTACCAGGAAAAAGGAAGAGTCACAAAAAGCAAACAAATCCAAAAGGGCAATCCAAATCAAAAAGCAGTCCAGTCCAGATCCAAAAATCCAGAGCAATCCAAATAATCTTATCTAATTAATATAACAAGACTATAATATAGCTAGGCCTACTATAATAATAATATACTACAACTATTCTAACCTGATAATGTAATAATATACAGCCCTCACATAATGACACAATAACGACACTGACACTGACAATGATAGTTTTCTAACTCTCTGACTCTCTGACACTACTACAACTGCTTCTACTACTCCTGACAACACCCACAAGGTGGCGCGAGTTTCGAACCGCATTTTATCCGGAAGCGACACTCAGACCGAACCGATGACGTATCCACACAAACCGAGGCCTCGTTTGTCATTAGTCACGTGATTTTCACGTTAACAACACAAGCCTCGAATCGCGGCTTCATCTGGCACGCCCATTTTTTCTCGACACAAGCTCCGACGCCTCGCTTCAAATGTCACATCACTAATGATAGTCATAATATAACCAACACCATCAGAACACTTTATTCTTTGTTCAACTGGCGGTTATAACTCAGATACAGCAGCCAAACAAAATCTAAAGTAAACATATAAGGGTCAAGAGCCCAACTAAAGCAAACAATGATCGCCATAACGGTGGCTTACAATTTGTGATTTTCTCCTTCAGCGATTCTGCTTGTTAACATCAGGTGTCTTCAATAATGCTCAATCATCACTAAATTAATCACTTAATTATTTCATTAACTTCTTGAGTGTTCATATACACTCCCAGGAGTGTTAAATTAACACTGGAGTTTTTGCTGTGTACAAAGAGCCGTAGTTAACTGACAAGCTGAGCCATATCCCATTAATTATCGCTGGCGATACGTCCGCGATATTAATGCGATATGGCTCAGCTTGTCAGTTAATTACGGCTCTTTGTAGTAAATGCCGCTCCATCTGAAAGCAGGTGATGGCGATTTACTACTAATCAAGGAACCGGCTTTACTGATGAGATGCGCATAACAATATCGTGCGATATCACCCAGCCCTAATTCTGAGTGCATCATACGAAACTTATCCATAGCTCCCATAATGCATTGCACCATGAAGCATGTCACCATTGTTGAGATTCATATGCTGATTCTTGATGTCTGTGTGCGAGTAAATCTCACAGGAGCCCAAAATATGTAAATGGTGTGTCAAAAATCATTTGACGTTCTGATTAAATTCTATTATTCTCTTGTTGTAGAATCACAACAATAAAACAAAATAAATAACATACTACCAGTATAAACCTCACACATAATCAATGAGCTAAGCCACTACATGATGATTATACTCTTATCATCAATCAGCTTACAGCATCTGATTATATTTTCTCTTGCTGTTCTCGCCATAACAAACAGACACAGCTGCCAGAGAAAAACTAATGTTAAAAAGTCAAGAGCCTGACTAAAGCACACACGGATCGCCATAATGGTAACATCAAATCAAACTATTACTTTCAAATAAGTAATCAACATCTAAACCTCTGTTAATTCTCAATAAGAATTTCTGAAGACATCTGACAGAAATAAAGTCAGTCTGGTTACTAATAAGTGAAGCTGGTAATGCTGTTTGTGGAGTTGTTTAATCAGATCTTGAGAGATGTAATGTATTTTATCTTCAGTTGATTTCATCCAAGGTTGTGGCTGGAAGTAGTTCTTGTGTTTCTCTTTCCTTCAGTGATTATGCTTGTTAACAGCAGGTATTCATCAATAATGCACTATCATTAGTCAATCACTTAATTATCTCATTACCTCCAACACTGATTCAGTGTTACATTAAACAGCCTGTACTGTGCACACTAAGCAGTGTTCATTTCATCTGGGCAAACCCATGTGGGGCCTACATGGAAACCGAGGACAAAACTGGCTGGGTCCCAGTTAGATAGCCCAGGTCAAACCCATTTGGGCCCCACATGGCTGTGCTGGCTGGGAGGCCTATGCATTTGTAAGGAAAAACTATAGGATCTCCAACATTATTGGGTATTAAAGTTAATAGTAATAAGAATAAAGATAAGCATGTATCAGACAATGAGAATATTTTATACAAAACGAGACCATCAACACAGTCCAGCATCAGACAACAGCAGCTCAGCATAATGTTGACGCCTGATAAGGCAGAACATTCTCCCAGACCCAGATGGTCCAACATCGTACTGGTTCTATCACCTGCAGACGCGTAATAATCTTCGGAAACACTACCATTTCTCTGTCCACACTCCACTTCATCTACTAGTGAATGTAACGCTCGTATCAGCTCTGCCACCGCCGTGTTTCCTTCCAACACCTTAAAATAAGCACCATAGCGTATGTTTACCTGTTGCCGAGCACCGCCTTCACGCAGTGATTGACAGGGTGGGGCGGGCACGTGATCGGCTCAGAATGCATTTTCAAATTGCACATTGAATTTTTCTACATTCATTGCGGGACACTTAACCTCTTAAGTGTCACCGGCCCACCGGTGGGCCCAAAATCATTACATATTTAAAACAGTAATATCCTATAATAAACATAAACTAATCTTGACAAACTATATATCATTTGAAAGCTTACAAACTCTAGTTTTCATATTTGGTGAATGATTTCCAAAATAAATTAGAGAGGAGCTGTAATTTATCAATTTGCAACAAGAATATTTTCATATTTATAAGGCGTGTTCAGACCTTTATTTTGAAATAGCAATGAACATGAAAAATCATGAAAGAATGGATGAAACCTCAGTTTGTTTTCATGCCAAGAGTTCAAAAGATATCATCCATTCAATTATTTTAGAAAAAAATATATTAATATGTTTTTAATAACACATATGGAAATGAAGGCGCCCTTATATGGGCAGTAATGGAGTCTGGTTGTCACCTAGTGAAAATGTTTGGTACTGCGCTCAAACAAAATCTCACTGAAAGCTCATTTTTTGAGATATCAACCTAAAATTTGAAACACAACTTATTCAGATTTTTGGCTTTGATTTTCTAGCAGTTTTAGAGTCGGCCAGGTTTTAAAAATATATATTTTATATAAAATATGAATAATTAAATTTTTTAAATTGTACATTTTCATAAACACAAACTTATATAACTTTTTTTTTGTTTCACTTTCTTAATTTATTTCACTTCAACAAAAATCTGCCAAATGTCTTCTTTAAAACAAGACCAATTTTACGTCTATACTCCAAAGCATTCTTTAATTACAACCATTTAAAGTCGAAATGTGCATTTTCATGTATATTTAAAAAAAGGGGGGTGACACTTAAAGGGTTAATGGAAATGCAATCGCAAGTGTCTTAACTGTGAGTGTAAATGCAATTAAGAAAAAATAACATAAATTACAATTTTTCTACAGTTTTTGGTTGAACATGTTAAACATATCTAATCATTTCTGCAATACATTTTAATTTTAATTTTGCATCTTATAAAGCGTTAAAATATGTATTCAATTTACATGTATGAAATGGCAAATGCAAATTATATCATTGAATTTTCATTGTCATTTTGCATATTACATTTCAAATTGAAATTTGCTACCTATAAGCTTCCATAAGAATCAGCCATTTGTGTGTTTATGTGTGTTGTTTTTCATTTACATAATCAATATAATATCATAATTTCATCAGCTGGATAATTGAGAAGCGATATTGTTGGAATCACTTTCAGAATGATTTTTCTCCAGCTGATGAACGTGTTTTGGATGTTGATATTTCTATTTACCTGTTTCAAAGAAATATTATTTGCTAATATTGTTTGCTTTATATGGCATAAGTTAATGCCATATAAAGATGCTTGAATGCGACTTGGAAAGATCCTGCATTACTTAAAATGGAGTTCATGTAGAAACAAATGTATCTGACTTCCTCTTTTTTGTAGAGCAGGATGAGATGAGCAAAATTTTTGAAAGATAAATTCTTGAACTTAATGTTTTGTAATCAACCACAGAGATGATCAAGAGGATAACATGGGCATGAAGATAATGTGTTGAAAGAGATGAAGAAGAGCAAGAGTGCTAGAAGAAAACAACAGCATAAACGACAGAGGAGGGACATCCAGTTTATTAAACATGATTTGCAGAAACCTTAACTCACCTCAAGAAGTTTTCTCTTAGGACAGAAGACAAAATTACCAATCCAGTTTATTCCAGTTTGGCAAACCAGCAGTTGGTTATTATAACCCAACTGGGTAGTTTATGAGAGGGTGCATCATTTCTAATGTCAGTGAAATTTAACACCGTGTTTATATGGAAACCATCAGCAGGGTGTTAAAGAAAGACAGACACAGTGTTAGAGTTAATTCGATTAATCAATTAATTGTGTGATGATTGTTTGATTATTGAAGACACCTGATGTTAAAGAGCAGAATCACTGAAGAAAAGAGAAACACAAGAACTACAAATGATTTCAACCACAGCCTTAGATGAAATCAACTGAAAATACATTAAATATCTCATTACAAACCAGACTGACTTTATTTCTGTCATTTGCCTACAGTTCTTTTTGAGAATTAACAGAGGTTTAGATCTTGATGGTTTATTGTAAATGTTTGGTCACCATTATGGTTATCAGTGTTAATTTAGTTGTGCAGTTTGACTCTTGGCTTTTTATGTGAGTTTGTGGTTTTTGTAAAAGTGTTACAAAACACTGTTAGTGAAAATCTATTAACAACGAATAACCACACTGTTAACCCTTGCTGTAAAAAAAGGTAAAATTTTAACAATATAATACCATTTTCCATTAAAAACGCAATCTACCGTAGAAAAACAATGCATTCTGGGTCATAATTGTAGTTTATAATTGTGTTCATATGGAAACCATCAGCAGGGTGTTAAAGAAACACAGACTCAGTGTTAGAGTTAATTCGATACTTAAGTGATTAATTGAGTGATGATTGGTTGATTATTGAAGACACCTGATGTTAATGAGCAGAATCACTGAAGAAAAGATAAAGGAACAACATACTAACACTGTGTTTGACCCCCTTTCGCCTTCAGAACTGCCTTAATTCTATGTGGCATTGATTCAACAAGGTGCTGAAAGCATTCTTTAGAAATGTTGGCCCATATTGATAGGATAGCATCTTGCAGTTGATGGAGATTTGTGGGATGCACATCCAGGGCACGAAGCTCCCGTTCCACCACATCCCAAAGATGCTCTATTGGGTTGAGATCTGGTGACTGTGGGGGCCATTTTAGTACAGTGAACTCATTGTCATGTTCAAGAAACCAATTTGAAATGATTCGAGCTTTGTGACATGGTGCATTATCCTGCTGGAAGTAGCCATCAGAGGATGGGTACATGGTGGTCATAAAGGGATGGACATGGTCAGAAACAATGCTCAGGTAGGCCGTGGCATTTAAACGATGCCCAATTGGCACTAAGGGGCCTAAAGTGTGCCAAGAAAACATCCCCCACACCATTACACCACCACCACCAGCCTGCACAGTGGTAACAAGGCATGATGGATCCATGTTCTCATTCTGTTTACGCCAAATATTTTCTATCGTTAACCCCAAAGAGAACACCAAGTCAAGTGTGTGCCCATGATCGTGTATTGGTCCGGAGACACATTGAGATAAGTTAAAAGAATCAACTAAATTCAAGAATTCCTTGGTCATGGGTTTACCAGGATAGCAAACATGAATATTAAAATCACCCATAATCAAAATCCTGTCAGCAGATGGAACAACCACAGATAAAATCTCATACAATTCAGCAAGAAAATTCTTATTATAACCAGGAGGCCTATATATCAAGGCACAAATCACTGGCAAGGGCAAGTCAATCTTCATTAACTGAACTTCAAAACTCTTGGAACTTTCAACAAGCAGTAACTTGCTCTTCACCATGTTACTGAAAATAACAGCCAAGCCTCCACCTCGACGGTTACTTCTCGAAGTACTTAAATAGCTACATCCCCTTGGTAAAAGCTCAACAAAAGGACTCGTATCAGCGTCATTTAACCAAGTTTCAGTGATAAATAGAAAGTCCAGCCCATACGTTACATAATAGTCATTCAGGATGAATGTTTTGTTGACAACTGAGCGTGTGTTTATCAAAGCCATACGCATTGTGGTCGAATCAACGGACCGATTAGAGGAAGAAACAGCACTTAGCTTTATTGCCCCAGCTCGTCTCACAGACCGCAAATTTTAATGCACCACGCCTCCGCGTCCCGTCTCTCTCTGTGCAGTCCAATGCAATGGTGTTGATGTGGCAGGCAGAACATGCATCAAACAGGAAGGCCGCGACTCCGCCGTTGGTCCAACTCTTCAGGATTCTAAATTTCTTAAGTTTCACCAAGACTCCAGCCCGTATGCCTCGTCTCCTGCGGCATCTCCTCTTCCAGCATGCGCATCCAGTTACCTGACAGACTTTCATCGGCGGCTGGAACATGCATGGCTGTTCAGCGAACAATTTCAAGTTCAAATCAAGGCTGCACATATCCAAGGCCGTAGATCGAAGGCTTAGCAACGAAAGGCGATCATAGATCAACTGTGAGCAATCCAAATGATTGATAAAATATAAAATATAAAATATAAAACAAAAAACAGACATCCTAAATGTGGAGCGACGGCAAGCCAACACACAACCTGGCACCATCTTAGATTCCATCTCAATAGTGTTGGGCTATTTAACATGACATTTTAATTATATACTGCTGAAATGAACGAAATGACTCAAAAAAAGATTCGTTCATTTTGCTGAACAAGATTCAAAGATCCAAGTCCATAAAATGATCTGAACTTCCAACACATAAATTGTTACAAAGCTCGAAACAAAGATGATCAGGTGCTATAGTTTTATAGTAGAACGATCACTGACCAAAAGTGATTTTGCCCTTTCGTGCCACCGATCAGACATTATGATTTTTGATTTTTTTTAATGCATTGCATGCATTTTTGTTTAGAGACAAACAGACATTAAGAACTAGCATATAAATCTCAACAATGGTGACATGCTTCATGCTGCAATGCATACCAGAATGCATTGCAGCATGAAGCATGTCACTATTGTTGAGATTCATATGCTGATTCTTGATGTCTGTGTTTGTGTGGCTAAAGGTTTTTTTTTTTACCTTAATAAAAAAAAAAAATCATAATTAAGAATTTCTCATCTGTGCCCCAAAAGTGTTGATGGTGAAAATAATCTTTTAATAACAAATAACCACTTTTGGTCAGAAATAAGATTAGTAATTTTCGTTTCTGGCTTTCTTTGTAACAAATTATGTGTTTTGGTAAATACTGTTACAAATACCACTAACATAACATAACATAAACCAAGATCTAAATCTAAACTTCTGTTGATTCTTAATAAGACCTTTTGTAGATGAATGACATAAATAAAGTAAATCTGGTTAGAAATAAGTGAAGCTGGTGATGCTGTTTGTGGAGTTGTTTAATTCATATAATGCACATATATGCTCTTTTTATGTTTATTAGAGGTAAAAAAAAAAAAAAATATATATATATATATATATATATATATATATACATATATATATATATATATATATATATATGATATATAATGATATATATATATATATATATATATATATATATATATATATATATATATATATATATATATATATATATATATATGATATATAATATATATATATATATATATATATATATATATATATATATATATATCATTATATTTTTACATTGTACATTTTCATAAACTCAAACTTATATAACTTGTTTTCTATTTCACTGTCATAATTTATTTCACTTCTACAATAATCTGCCAAATGTCTTCTTTAAAACAAGACCAACCATATGTCTATATTCCAAAGAATTCTTGAATTACAACCATATAAGTTTGGATAATGATTTTCATTTCTCAGAAGCTACTCAAAATACCCAGGACACATCGAAATAAAAAAGGAGACTGCGCTTTTGCTGTAGTATTCCTAAACTTTGGAGCATTCCTTTAAATACTTATGGAGACACTGTTGTACAGGATTTTAAAGGGCAACTCAAAACACATCTGTTTTCAATTACTTTTAATCAGTGACAATTATTATATGTGTTGCCTATGTGATGTTCTTCTCTCTTTGTGTGTTCTGTGTGACATTGTAAAGCACTTTGGTCAACTTGTATTGTTTTTATTGTGCTATATAGATAAAGTTGCTATTGCTATATTGCTATGGAAACTTCAAACCACACATTTTCAATTAAACATCTCAATAACAACTTCTGTAGATGTATGACAGACATAAAGTCATACTGGTTAATTATAAGTGTAATAATGTGTAATGGCTGGAAGTCAGTTGTAGTTCTTGTGTTCCTCTATTTTCTGTTCTCGTGTTCCTCTTTCCTTCAGTGATTCTGCTTGTTAACAGCAGGTGTTCATCACTAATGCTCAACAATCACTTACATATTCCCTTAACCCTCTGGGGACCAAGGTGTTTTTGGGGCCCTTGAGATGTTCTGACATGCCTTGACATTTGTGCTTTTTTCAGTTATTTATAAACATGTTAATGGCAAAGGTGTAAATTCACTCTATATAGCACAAACAGGGCTACCATAATATGCAAGCAACGTGTACACTCTAAGAAAAAAAGGTACAAAAGCTGTCACTGTGGCGGTACCTTTTCAAAAGGTACACCTTTGTACCTAAAGAGTGCATATTAGTCCCTCAAAGATACATATTGGTACCAAAAGTGTACATATTAGTACCTAAATGGTACATATTAGAACCCTTTTGAAGGGTACTGTCCCAGTGACAGCTTTTGTACCTTTTATTCTGAGAGTGTATGTAGATGTTTGTATTTTTAAGAGAATAATGTTTATGCGTGGTTATTGGAAAAAATAAAAATGAAAGTTGCTGAAATAAGACCACAAAACACATATTAAATATGTGTCCACAAGACTTTGACTAATGAATGTTGTTCCTTCGAGTTCTGGCTTCAAAATTATGTGAAAATAGTCTTGCTTTATCGTTCACATAAAACAATACATTGATATAAATTGATGTAATACAGGTTTTGCTTGGAAAGCCAATATGCGAGGGGGCGTGAACGAGGAGTGGTTTACACGTGAGAATACAATGTCCCACCCCCTCTGCATAATGAGCCATTCATTCAGGTGTGACACTGACTGAGCCACAATGCAAGGACAAAATATATATTTAGAAGAAGACTTATATTAACCATTTAAGATTTCGCTTACATCTATCTTGTAAATATGTTTTGCTATTTTATTAAAAAGGTTACAATTACAACAATAATTACAATTTCAACAATATTTCAAGTGTACTCTTTCTTTGTAAAAAAAAAAAAAAAGATTATAGGCCTTCATTAGTTTGAATATAGCCAACATTGGAACATCTAACATCTTAGTCTATGACTTTATTTTTGACAAAAATAGTATTTTATATATATATATATATATATATATATATATATATATAGATAGATATGAGCAGAAATTGCTAAACAAAAGCTTATTTGATGTGGCAGTATATTCTACAGTAAAAACTGTACCCAAATCTAGTCAACAAAATGTTGTCTTTCATACTTCGCCTGACTGTAACGTTGTTTTTATGAAATATTAGGGCATATAAATGTTAATTTGCAGTTTAATACGTTGCTTATACAAATACATTTTATTTCAACATATTTCAGTCGATTTTTACTCATCTCAGTAGGCTATAGCAAAGCACTTTATTCTTTCACACACAGACGCGCGATTCATATTTAGGCTAAACAGTCTTTACAAATATGTACCCTTCATTCATCTCACAGAAATATTATAGAAACGCAATTCATCTTTTTGCGGTTTACATAGGCCTACACTAACGTTATTCCATAACGTTATTCCACATTAACACTTGAGAAAAGATAACAGTCTACCTCACTCCTCAGCGGGATCTATTGCTCCTCATATCAGCACTGTTCTGAGGAAACTTTTCTCCATAAGGTAGGCTATATTATGCCTCACTCGCGGCGCTTTGTTTACAGCTGATGTGGGCGTTTCACAGGTCTGAAATGGTTCTCAGAATTTGCGTTTGAATAGCACGCGCTCTCCGGGGAGTGGTCACATTACTTTTGAATAAGCTCGTAATGAGCTCGACTGGAATCGTTCTCTTTTAATACCGATTTCACAAGCTGAGAATATTTGTTTTTTATATAAATTACTTAATTTAAAAGATGCGATCTCAAGCTTTATGCCCGTGGGTTTGTTTGCCTGTTTGACTGAATTTTCGCGGAGTTATAGATCATTTTCGAACGCGTTTCAAATTGGACTTCACTGACAGAGAGAGTACAGAAATCGCATCATGTTAATTTTTCTTTATTTGGCAAAAAGCAAAACACTTTATTTTTATTGTGAGTATACAGAAAAAAAAATAGAAACTGAACAGGATTGATTGATGTATTACACCACATGTGTCAAACTCAAGGCCCGCGGGCCAAATCCGGCCCGCCACATTATTTTATGTGGCCCGCGAGAGCATATGGGTGTCTTAAAATTAGGGATGCAACAAAATTTAGGCGGCCGAAAATAACATTTTCGGTTTTTGGCCGAAATATAGGCCTAGGCTACTAAAAAGCCGCCGCGCCCCTCCGTGTTCGGCGATGGTTTGACTCTGGCTCAGCGTGTTTTATGACTTTGCGTGCGAGTCCGCTTCCGAAGATGCATAACGATGCATATCATTCCGTTCCCCTCGGTTCCGCTGTGTGTGTGCGCTGTGCTCTCCGCTCCGTGTCCACAGCGCGTTCTACTCAATGTTCCGCAAGCAACCTCCGTGTGTGTGTGTGTGAGTGTTGCGAGTTCTGCTCACGCTCATTGGAAAGGCAAAGTCCGCTTAAAAAACGTGCCGACATGAAATTTCTCTGGACTTGTTTCTTTTTGCAATTGTAGCCTACTACTGTGCTGTAACATGGTGTATAGCCGTGCTGGGCAACACTGGTAAAATTACACGAATCACGATCCTCTCGTTCACTGGTCCTCTCCCTGATCTGCTCATGCTCTGACAAAAATAGCTTTGTAGTACTATAGGCCTACTTTATTTTGACAATTGGTAAAAAAAATTCTGTTAAATCTGATTCTGCTGCATAGAACTGATTAAAGAATAATATATTGATATTTTATATTATTTTAAAATAGGTCCCAGTATTAGCCTTTTCACCATTTGTATCACTCCGCTTGTCTGTGTTTGCGCCACTTGCATCATTAAGCCAGTAGGTGGCGACAAGTGACTGTCTTTAGGAGTGAACAATTGAACTTTAAACTGATTAGTTTTAAAAAGATTGCACTGGTTTTTGATTGAAATGTAACATCTATGCAAAATAATCCTTGAAAGATTTCTCATTTAAGGCCATTCTCGTTTGGAATATGTGATTGTGTATTGTCAACAATAAGCAGAAACATTCTGCATTTCCATTTTGTAGTGTGGATCATTCATTGCAACATTTATCCTCATTCTCATTTTTAAGAATCTGTTATCTTGAAAAATAATTTATGCTACTGCCCACTGACATGCTTTTAAAGCTATTGTTATCCCCAAAAAAATTTGGCCTTTAAACACCTTAAAATGCACATATGTAGGTCAGAGAAATCCAAAATTTATCAGGGGAGCATGCCCCCGAACCCCCCTAACTACCTCACATTTGAATACGCATGACTGTGTGGTATTGTGTGCTGGTGTGGCTAGTACAGTGCCAGGGCTGAATTTTTGAGCCAGTTTGCCCCTGCATATATACAATAATACAATATTATCTGTATCAAATCATTATTACCCAGTTTCGGGCTCATCCCCTGATGTTTTTAAAACCTAGAAACACCCCTGCAAATGCATATACAATATTTGTAACTTAAATAAGTAATAATCAAATAAAGAGACAATATATTAACATTTTAAAAGTCTTACAGTTACAACCGGCCCTTTGAGGGCAGCCATAATGCTGAAGTGGCCCTCAGTGAAAATGAGTTTGACACCCCTGTATTACACGAAAATGAAAGATCAAAATTAACAGAGCATTTAGTGTTTATTTTACATTGCTAAAAAAAAAAAACGAGCAAAACGCGCAGGCGCGTTTTTGGTCCCCAAAGGGTTAATTATACACTGCAACACTGTCTCAGAAACACTGATCACCATAATGGTTTCTATTTTCTTCAGTGATTCTGCTCATTAACATCAGGTGTCTTCAATAATCAATTAATCATCACTCAGTTAATCACTTAAGTATCGAATTAACTCTAACACTGAGTCTGTGTTTCTTTAACACTCTGCTGATGGTTCCCATATGAACATGGTGTTAAATTTCACTGACAGTAGAAATGATGCACCCTCTCATAAACTACCCAGTTGGGTTATAATAACCAACTGCTGGTTTGCCAAACTGGAATAAACTGGATTGGTAATTTTGTCTTCTGTCCTAAGAGAAAACTTCTTGAGGTGAGTTAAGCTTTCTGCAAATCATGCTTAATAAACTGGATGTCCCTCCTCTGTCATTTATGCTGTTGTTTTCTTCTAGCACTCTTGCTCTTCATTGTAGTCTTCGTCTATCTCATCTCTTTCAACACATTATCTTCATGCCCATGTATCCTCTTGATAATCTCTGTGGTTGATTACAAAACATTAAGTTCAAGAACTTATCTTTAAGTTACAAATAAAAGTTGAGTTGAGTTAAATTTCACTGACAGTAGAAATGATGCACCCTCTCTAAACTACCCAGTTGGGTTATAATAACTGCTGGTTTGCCAAACTGGAATAAACTGGATTGGTACTGGATTGTCCTTCCTCTGTCGTTTATGCTGTTGTCTTCTTCTAGCACTCTTGCTCTTCATTGTAGTCTTCGTCTATCTCATCTCTTTCAACACATTATCTTCATGCCCATGTATCCTCTTGATAATCTCTGTGGTTGATTACAAAACATTAAGTTCAAGAATTTATCTTTCAAAACTTTTGCTCATCTCATCCTGCTCTACAAAAAAGAGGAAGGCAAATGTATTTGTTTCTACATTAACTCCATTTTAAGTAATGCAGGATCTTTCCAAGCCGCATTCAAGCATCTTTATATGGCATTAACTTAAAAGCAAGCAAATAATATTTCTTTGAAACAGGTAAACAGCAATATCCATATCCAAAACACGTTCATGAGTTGAAGAAAAATAATTCTGAAAGTGATTCCAACAATATCGCTTCTCTATTCCTATTTTCGTTGTGGTGTAAACTCTACTATCTTTAATATTTAGAACGATCTTAAGAACTATATATTTATCGTTATCTTAATAGTTATCATCCGTGGTGTGAACAGGCCTTAATACTGTTATTTCTCACAATATGACATGTATAAAACATCAGTAACACAAAAACAGACATTAATGACACTCATCTTCATCAACCAGTACAGATAAATAACAACAGCAGCATAATATGTATTGAGATTTATATTAGAGGCAGACATATCATAGAAGAAGACATGCTGATGTTTGTATGAGTATCTAAAGTTTTTTCTTACAATGTATTTAAAAATTTAATTCAGAATGTTTGATATCTGGCAAGAAAGCATTGCTGGTGAAAATCTAATATTATCAAGTGATCACTTTTGATCACATTAGTAAATTTTTCTTTATGATGATGAGTGATGTATCACCTGACCATCTTTGTTAGCTAATAGTGAACAGAGTTTATTGTTAGTTAATAGAAGCCACTAAGCAAAATTATGTTCAAAATACATCTTTTCAATGTCTTTGTCACAAAAGCGTACGGTCAACATTCCTTGTTCATCATCACGTCTATATCAGACGTGCAGAACACGTCAAAAAAAGACGTCATAAAAACTTTTATTCTGGCTCCTCAGTGGACGTCTCTTCAAAGTACGCTTTTGTGACAAAGACGTAGAAAAGATGTCTTTTGAACATCATCTTGCTTAGGGTAGTTACTAGAATGTTAATAGTGCATCACTCGTTTGTTGCAGTGTAGTTATTCATTAATGAAGTAACAGTATTCAAAAGTGTTACCATTCACAGTATATTCCAGTAGGCTACTTTCTCGAAAACAACAAATATTACCCAGAATTCATTGTTTTCTAGGGTATCTAGGGAGAATGGTATGTTACGGTCAGAATTTGGCCGTTTTTTTTACAGCAAGGTTTTACAGTGTGCATATTTGCTGATGACCGCAACAATCCTCCATTCATTCCAGGTGAACAAAGAGCATCTTATGAAGAGTGTGAGAAATGTATAAACCATGTACATAAAACATGCACACTAATGCAATTACAAAATTACACTACTGAGTAGATGAACAATAAACATTTATTCTGTATTCATAGAACACAAGTAAAACAATAATGGTATATAACAGAAGTGGCTCAAGTACAAACTATACAAAAGCATTGTTTGTACAGGAAGTGAGAACATGAGCATGTGATGGATGATGCTGATAAACACACTCCCCTCCAGTATATAAAAAAGATAAACCAGGGCTCCGCTTCACAGCGCAATATCCAGACGTTGATATTGATCTACTGAACTGGTTTGTGTCACAAAAATACAAAACTTTGAAATAATTATTTCTGATTAATTCAGTTTCAGTATTCGTTGAGGAACAATGGCGGTCTGGACTGTCTACCTGTCTCTCTGTCTTCTCATGGCTTTGAGTGCTTCAGGTAAGAGCATTATTCAACGTTTCACATCATTACTGTTATTTTAACATGAATTGTAGCACACCTGGGACTCTGTAATGACTAATCAGAAGAATGATCTAATACAGTATGTGCACTAAAGTAAACCTGAGTTTGTTTCTTTATTATGATAGCATTTAGACAATAAAACAACAACAATTATATCAGATAAATTTATTAATTCATATTAATGTATTGTATATTTTTATTGTTGACAATAAAAAAAAACATATACGCATGTTAAATCTGTAGTATATTTATTATTATTATTATTTATTAGTAGTAGTAGTAGTAGTAGTAGTAGTAGTAGTAGTAGTAGTAGAATAGCAGTACCACTACTACTGCTACTGCCATTAGCCTTTCTGTTTTAAAAATGTAATATTTCTTTCTTTTTAAGTGGAATCGTGGCCTGACTACAATAAACATTCTTTTGGAAGTAGAGATTCTTTTGGAAGTAGAGATTGTGGCGGTAAGGCTTCTCTTGTCTTCTACTTCTCTTGTCACAGTCCAAAAGTCAAAAAACCTTTGCATTTCTCTATCTTAACAAGTGTGTGTGATACCTGATGATCATGTTCTCCAGCATGCTTTAAAAATATTCTAAAGAGCATCTTGGAAGAAAGAAAATTTGACTGAAAAACAGGTTTGCATGATTAATGTAAACAAAAACTAAAAAATACTTATTTGATTAGTGCAAAATCTTAAATGTCTTTTCACATCATGATGTTTCTCTATTAAAATTAATGTTTAATCCTTTGTTTATTTAAGGTAGACTATGTAGCTTTTTTTGTTCAAAATATGCAATTTTAAGAAATGAGTCAATACATAATCAATCCTTCTTACAAAACATGATTCACTGATTCACTATGGTAAGCCTGTTATAAGTGTTTATATTTTAGACCTGTCGGAATGGTTTTCATGGGGAATTGCGTACATACATCACTCGCCCGTGCGTGTCTCGTCATATACGTAAATAGAGAAGAGTTGATGTGTGTGAGTGGCAGGGGTTAGCTTTCACATGAGCAAGAAAGGAAGAGATGGAGCATCAAAAACCCGTTTTAAACAAACACCGAACAGAGGAGAAAAGAGAACGAGACAGAACTCGTAATAAAACAAGAATCAACATCAGCTTTAGGAGATAGAGAGAACTGAGGGGTTTGAAATGTTGTAAAAGCGAAGTGGAGATGATGGTGTTTTTATTACTCAAAGGTGTTTTATTGAACAGATAGACTGTCTAACAGAGTTCACTGTAAAGCATCTATTGTGAAGCGTCGTCTTCATCTGCACTGTCACGCAAAGCCGAAGCACGACCACAACAATGTCGCATGCCTTTGTGTGTTTTAACCGGTAAAGGGACAAAAGTTACACACTGTACCTTAAAATTCTTAATTTAATTACATGAAAGGTCATTAATGGTAAAAATGAAATAAAAAATAATAACATACAAAACTTCCCTTTAACAGTGTGTCGGGCTGGATGGTCTGCCTATAGATGCAGATGCATCAGGTTTTTCAATCAGAATCAGACGTGGATGGATGCCGAGGTATGATACATTCATCTTCTAATATGACCTAACAATCATAAATGAATATTCTTGGTTAAATACAACTTAAGCTCTGTAAACATCTGTGACACCTGTCAATTATCACCGGAAAATAATTTCAACTTGTTCCTCAGTTTAAAAACAAAAAATGTTATCATGAGAGTAGTGTGTTAGGATCACTTAAAAACTAGATTAGTTATATCTAATCTATATATACAGTATAAGCAGAACCTTTTCTACAAAAGTAGTCCCGCCTCAAAAGGCAGAATTTAGACTTCACGGGTAAAATAATACATTTGAAGGCATGTCACAGATTTTGGAAAATAAATTTAAAATATATATATTTTTTTTTATAAATAGTGGTGTTTGCTCATGTCTCCGCCTCTACAGAAAAGCTGTTTGGTCTATGATGGGAACCTTGCTTCTGTGCACAGCCTTGGGGAGTACACTTTTATACAGCGCCTGGTTAGATCCGAAACTTACACCTCAACTCGTGCCTGGATCGGAGGCAATGATGCTGTTCAGGTATGCAATTCTTTTTTTGATCATACTTTTTGTGCTACTGGGCATTAACAGTTACATTTACATTAAAACAAATTTTCATTAAAACATTTTTCAAAATGCATGAAGATATTGTTTTTATAATTTTTTTTTTTTTTTTTTTGGTCCTCCGAATAGTTAGTTTAGGGCATTGGCAACCATGAGATGGGCACCACTCACCATGATCATGGCATACAGGAGTGTTTGTATTGTGAAACTTGATGTGAAATCGATGGCTGATTTGATAATTGAGTAATTTAGCCCTGCCTTAAATATTTTTCACATGTTCTTTACTGATACCCTTTCTGTGAAATAATTTCTATTCATTTCTGTTTAGATTTCTGACATTTTTAAAGTGGAGATGGGGTTAGGGTTCATGAGGAATCATCTTTTAGATGAATAAAGATCAAATTAAGCCATGTAAGCTGTGGACATAAACACAACTCTGTTCACAGGAGGGAGATTGGCTCTGGAGTGATGGAACCCAAATGAACTTTCAAACATGGTCACCTGGAAATCCCAATAACGATCTTGAAAGTGAGCACTGCCTTGAGATGAACTATGACAGTAAGTAACTGATGTTAATGCTCATAAACTATCTAAATAAACATTAATTCTTTAATCATTCTTCATTAAAGGGTTAGTTCACCCAAAAATGAAAACTCTGTCAGTAATTACTCGCCCTCATGTTGTTCCAACCCCGTAAGACCTTCGTTCATCTTCGGAACACAAATTAAGCTATTTTTGATTAAATCTGAGAGTTGGATCACTCCTCCATAGGCTTCTAAGTGATTGAAACTTGCTGGCCCAGAAAAGTTATTAAAGAGATCGTTAATATAGTCCAAGTGACTACAGTGGCTCAATATTAAATTTATCAAACGACGAGAATACTTTTTGTGCGCAAAAATAAACAAAAATAACGACTTTATTCCACTATTCATTTCCTTCTCTCTGGGTGAACTATCCCTTTAATTTTTCATAATACACAAATGATAAAAATAACTATTTTGTTCTATCTTGCAACAGATGGCAACTGGAATGATGACGAATGTTCTGAAACGAAGCCGTTTGTGTGTGCACTGAACCAGCATAAGAAAAGATCAGTGTAGAAGAAACAAGCAACTTCGACTCATTTACTTCCCTTTAGAAATGTTCAGTGGAGGTAATAAATGTGTTTTAAAGACGGTTAATTGTGTTTGTTTGATTGTGTTTTGTGAATGATAAGTTTATGACTCAGTGACACCTGTTAAACACCATTTTATAATTTGGGTATCACCCTCTCTCTCTTTTCACACTAACACACATTAGAATAAGTAATTTGACATCCTAAAATGGCTACCAACAGTAAAACAAAACCCCAAAACACATGGAGATTGCTAGAATAAATCCCACAAATGAATAAATAATTAACCTGTATTATCCTGTATACCTTCAATAAATGTCAATTATTTACTCCACTTTCTCCAAAACCAAGTAGTCTAATATATATATATATATATATATATATAATAAGGGTATATCATATGGTTTATGATGGGACAGAGTTAATTACAAAGTCTGAGGATATTTCTAGACTGACTAATACAGCAATGACTTTGCATCTTAAACATGAGATATAATTTGTCTTGTGTATATCTAATGGGCGATCTGTGGTCTCATTAATCTATAATTTGTTCCCTGGCAAATCGTTTTATATATATTTAGGCAATTTTGACTTGAGACTGACTTATGTGTTTGACTAAATCATTAGCTTTATTTGTTACCAGCTTCTTATACCTTTTAGGCTACTCATACTTTTATAACTATTATTGATCTTGATATTATTGATGACATTTAATAAAAATAGACAGGGTTGTGTCATTTTATGTATATTTTAAAATATATAAAATATTTTTTATATTTATTTTATTATAGCCTACATGTAGGCTAAATTATCTTAACTTAATGTAGGCCCAGATGTATAATAAAATAAAACATTTTGTTAAATGTCAGTTATAATGTTTCATATTTTTAAAATGAAAACAAAAAGAGGCAGGGTTGTGTATATTTCGTTTTGTTAATGTATACAGTGCAGATTATCAATGTACGCAGTGCCTTAACCACATTTGTGTAGCCCTTAATATGTTTAAGGTTTATTTTTGATTTTTGAAAAGAGGCAAAATAGTGTTATAACTTATTTCGTTTTATTGTTACCTATACTAACGAGATAACCAGAGTAACCAGAGCGAGTTGAGTGACGCGATCAAGAACGCTGCTGTTCATTTGCAGAATTACCGGACTTTTAATTGCTGGAAGTTTGCGCACTTGGTATTGAGAAACGCCATATACCGTAGACATCATAGATATCGTAGACATGCCCTATAGACCCCTACTTGTTGATTTGGGACAACCTTCGTCGCGCCGCTGTGACGCATTCACACTTTAAATGGAGGAGTTTCAGCGTCGAGTCTTGTGAGGTGAGGAGAGCATGTTCACAGTATTTCTCATTCATATTTACACAACCATCAAACACACTTTATACAGTTTGATTAAGCGACAGGCTCATTTATGTATTGTTTTCATCAATCACAGCGATACTTGTGCGTCTTTTCTGGCGTCAGGTCAGGGTATATTCTAGCAAACCGTTTGCCAACATCTAGCAATCGGCAAAGCAAACTGTGGTACACGCCATTTACCAACAAGCGATGGGTAATTCGCAAAGCACAATGTTA
Organism: Squalius cephalus; assembly: GCF_949319135.1. Lineage (NCBI taxonomy): Eukaryota > Metazoa > Chordata > Actinopteri > Cypriniformes > Leuciscidae > Squalius > Squalius cephalus. The sequence goes on from NC_137122.1 coordinate 16,669,927, forward strand.
TTTTCTGTTTTCCCAGCACGATACCATAGAACGGCATAAAGTAAGCAGTTTGAAAAGTAAGAGGCGGGGCACCAGTTAAAAAATATCAAAGTTAAAGTTTACGCAAACAGCTATTAATAGACAAGGTTTAGTCAAATATTGATTGTTTATAGCTGAATTAGTAGAAAGCAATTATATTTGGAACATAGAATAGCCTGGTCAGGGTATATTCTGGCAAACCGTTTGCCAATCACGTCTAGCAATCGGCAAAGCAAACTGTGGTAGCCTACACGCCATTTACCAACAAGCGATGGGTAATTCGCAAAGCACAATGCTATTTTCTGTTTTCCCAGCACGGTACCATAGAATGGCATAAAGTAAGAGGTTTGAGAAGTAAGAGGCGGGGCACCAATTAAAACATTTCAAAGTTAAAGTTCACTCAAACAGGTATTAATAGACAAGGTTTAGTCAAATATTGATTGTTTATAGCTGAATTAGTTATAGACCATTTCAAGGATGTAAACAATAACAAACGCGTTGGAATGCTACTGCGCATGTCTGGCCCTGAAGCACTTCCGGTGGCGCCATTTTTAAACCACAGCTGTCAAAACAAAATGACTAGCACATACTTTTTAAGTCTAGCTAAAACAGAACAGTTAAGATATTTTAAAAAAATTCAAATCGGCGATAGCGTGGAATTACCGGACCCTTTAAATCAGACGCTGAGGCGACAACTATTCACTCAGAACGTAAAACATTTACCTGAAGTGTCGTATCCAGACGTGTACCATTATCTGGTTGAGACCGAATGTGTTTACACAAGAGAAGCGGTCAAGGCATATCGTACACAGCAAAATCCCCAGTGTTTAATTAACACTCCTCAGTGTTTATATGTGTCCACACTACAGGGTGTTAAAAATTAACACTGAAGCAGTGGTGAAGTTAATGAGATAATTAAGTTAACACTGAAGCAGTGTTGAAGTTAATGCGATAATTAAGTGATTAATTAAGTGATGATTGGCCATTAGTGGTGACACCTGATGATAACAAGCAGACTCACTGAAGGAAAGAGAAACAAGAACAGAAAAAAGAGAAACACAAGAATACTGACTTCGAGCCATTATTGCACTTATTATCAGAGGTGGGTAATCCAGGGGCCAAAGAGTAAAAGTCCTGCCATATGTTTATTCCACCCATAAACTCAGTCATCTGATTTCACTAATTAGTTCTCTCTCCTGTTTGAATTAGCAAATCCAGGTGATTGGAACAAAATACTGAGGAGGACTTTTACGTTCTGAACCTGGACTTTACACCTCTGCATAGCAATGCCACATGTCAGCCAAGAGCAAAGAAATAAACCAGAACTGGACCTTATCGTAGCCAAAAAATCTGTGTATATTAAATATGGAGTAATTTCAGCCACAGCCTCAGATGACATCAACTGAAGAGAAAAGAAGACATTAAATCTGTGAAGATCTCAGCAGAGGAGGATTAAACAACTCCACAAACAGCATTACCAGCTTCACTATTACTAACCCAGACTGACTTTATTTCTGGCAGACGTCTACAAAAGATTTTATTGAGAATTAACAGAGGTTTAACTCTAATGTGTTTCATTTGAAATCACCATAAGAGTGATTAGTGTTTCCATTAGTTGGGCTCTTAACTCTTATTATACCTTTTGTCTTTTTTGGCCACTGTGACAGTGTGTTAGTCAAACACATTTGCAGCTGCAAAGAAAGCTAAAGTGAAATGAGATCAGGTGATGATGGTTACCTGTTGATAGTTTTTAATCATCATGAAATAGACTGATTCACTGAGGTTTTTAATAATCTAACAAATATATTGTTCCATTTATATTTTCACGTCACAAACCCTGTGTTACTGCAGCATTAAATCCAGAAATATAACAATCGGTTTAAATCTTTTAACAAACATGAAATTTAAAAATTAGCTTTTGCTGACACACACAGATATCAACAATCAGCGTATGAATCTCAACAATGGTGACAATCACAAATATTTAGATAAACAGATTAATTCAGAACATCACTGAAAAGCTACTAATTCACAACAAAAACAACAGCAAAAACTAAAAGCAAATATTTAGAATCAAACTAAATTAATAGGACAATTCAGATGCATAATTCATTCATGTTGCAATGCATGCTGGGAGTTTTGTACTATGCTGGTACCCAGCATGCATTGCAGCAAAGTACTTTTGATTGTCACCATTGTTGAGATTCATACGCTGATTGTTGATGTCTGTGTGTGTCATATTAAACTGGCTTTTTTGTGCTCGTGTTTGATAAAGTCTTCAAACTTACTGTTATAATATTGCTGGATCTAATGCTGCAGTAACACAGGGTTTGTGACGTGAAAAAATATTAATGTGATAACATAATTGTTAGATTAAAATACCTCAGTGAATCAGTCTATTTCATGATGATTATAATACCATCAACAGGTGACCATCATCACCTGATCTCATTTCACTTTAGCTTTCTTTGCTGCTGCAAATGTGTTTGACTAACACACTGTCACAGCGGCCAAAAAAGATAAAAGGTATAATAAGAGTTAAGAGCCCAACTAATGGAAACACTAATCACTGTTATGGTGACTTCAAATGAAACACATTAGAGTTAAACCTCTGTTAATTCTCAATAAAAACTTTTGTAGACGTCTGACAGAAATAAAGTCAGTCTGGTTAGTAATAGTGAAGCTGGTAATGCTGTTTGTGGAGTTGTTTAATCCTCCTCTGCTGAGATCTTCACAGATTTAACACTAGAACTCCCAAGGCGGTCATTTTGACCGTTTTTAAATTTTACAATGTAATAACTTTGTTAAAATAAAATAAATGTGGCTGTAGGACTCTGACTTTTCCTAAATATGTGTATATTTTATTCTGACACTGTTATTTTATTAAAATCATAAAACACACAACAGTTCTGACTATTTCTACCTAGAACTACCATAACGGTCATTTTGACCGCACGCGTTAAATAGATATCATAAGTCCGCTACATTGCAAGTTTCGCAGAGGGACTTCATCATACGACTGGCGAGCGAACTTCACTCCGACCACATGGAATCAAAAACCATACAACTGGAGGAACTGCAAACAAAATAAAACCAAGGAGATGTATCAAATGTCACAACGTGTGTGGGAGCTGCACGCGAAAGGCGGTGTTTACCTGTGTGGAATGTGCGTAAGCGTCAATGATGCGGGGTGTTTGCGCCGTTCAAATGGGTAGTTAACCTGATTTTGTTCGTTAATATTTTTTGTTCACTGAAACTAATCGTGATAACTAATTCTGAAGCAGTTCGTTTTCTTGTTTAGCTAATGTTCATGTTTTTTTCTTAGCCTGTTTGTGTGTGTACATTTTCACATTCATTTGAATTAAAATTGTGTGTCCTGTTTATCATTAGGCTACCTATCATTGTAGATCCATTTATTTTTAGATTTTGTATTGATTATTGAACTTACAAACAGGGCTGTACTAACTGTATGAAGCTTTGACGTTTCCTAACTTTTGTGCGTGTCTAATCACGTGGTGAGTGCGGTGAAAAAAAAAATTATGTTGATGCAAAATGTTCCTCAAATAGAGGCAGCACCTGTCGGGGCAATCTTTCTTTTGTGCTTGTTTTAAGGGCTATGACGACAGGAATTAAAAGCTTCATTGGAAAAGAGAAGGTTAACATGTACAATAGATATTACATGACGAAAATGACGTTCAGTACGGCCATATGAACGTCAAAGTATGAACGGTCAGAATGACCGCTATGGTCGTTCTAGTAGTTATGGAATTCCGGTAGTTCTAGTGTTAATGTCTTCTTTTCTCTTCAGTTGATTTCATCTGAGGCTGTGGCTGAAATTACTCCATATTTAATATACACAGATTATTTTGGCTATGATAAGGTCCAGTTCTGGTTTATTTCTTTGCTCTTGGCTGACATGTGGCATTGCTATGCAGAGGTGTGAAGTCCAGGTTCAGAAAGTAAAAGTCCTCCTCAGTATTTTGTTCCAATCACCTGGATTTGCTAATTCAGCAGGAGAGAGAACTAATTAGTGAAATCAGCTGACTGAGTTTATGGGTGGAATAAACATATGGCAAGGACTTTTACTCTTTGGCCCTGGATTACCCACCTCTGCTTATTATTACCAGTTTGACTTTATTTCTGTCATACATCTACACACAGTCTTATTTAGATTTAACAGAAGTTTAGATGGTAATGTTTTATGGAATGTTTCGTTTCATGTCACCATTATGGTGGTCAGTGGTTGCTTTAGTTGGGCTCTTGACCCTTTACTTTGTAACATTAGTATTTCTCTGGCTGCTCCAACTCTGTGCTTATAAAGCATATGTGTTGTGGGAAGAGAAACTATGATTTGGGCTGTGTTTCCTGAAAGCATTGCAAGCCTAATTTGATCGCACAGACCATATGTTGCAGTTGGTCTGCAATCAAGTTAAGTTTAACCTGTTAAGCTTCACCAGTGCGTCGGCGCACTGAAGCGTTTTTTATTTATTTAATTCAAAATTACTATCAGATTTAATGTTATACCTTGACAAACTATACATCATTAAAAAGATATAAGACTCAAGTTTCAGTATTTGACCACTATTGTATTCTGAGAAACTCATAGTGACAGTTATGTCTTAATTTGTGTCAGGAGTTATGAAATGAAAAAATGAGTCGATACCTTTAATATGAATTATGCGCGTCAGCCTGTTCCATTCATAAAAAACTCCCGTGCTGTCGTCATGACAGCGATACACAAAACAACGTCCCTCAGGGCTTTAGCTCAAAAATGTGCAGATTTGGAGAAATATTGATAGATTCTTTTAGATTTACATCATATTTCTATAGACAGGAATAATATTTATTGAATTTATACCCAAATGCGTCAATGTAATCTTTATGAGCGTTTGGTATTCTAATTCACAGTGTTTTCAATTCATACCAATAGCCTGAGGGCGCTATATGCACAGTAATATAGTCCATATATGAAACATGAAGAAGAGCCATGATCATGTGACATTCCAGGAAGCCTCGAACACACACAAAGCTACAGAGTTCGCGCTGTAAAATGCAGATACAGATGTTTTGAAGACAATAAACATGATTGCAATGATATCTGATTTGCCTGTGTTCTTCAAGCCATGCCAGGTATTTTCATAATAATATATTATATTTATAATGTAATGCTAATCTATATAGACTTCATCATTGTGCATAATACTATCAAATAATATATTTTCTGTCTGATTTTTTTATCTGAAGCTAAATTATATCACAGAAGATTATTTAAAACATTCGGCTTGAGTTATAAAGTACGTTTTGAGCATAAACATGGTTTTAATCTCATATATTGTCGTGTATTGATGGTGTGCTAAGCTAACATGCTAGCTAGCCCTAACTGTTAGTCACATGACATGGTCTTGAAAAACATTTAACTAAATACAGAGTTTTGGGCTTATTATCTTCAGATTTTAAACATAAAATGTTTAGACATGTGGCTTTAGCTGTAGTGCATTTCTAGATTGCTCCAGTGCCAACTTCAATTTTATTTTCATGAGGATGTTTCATAAAAAATAATTTCTAATAACTTTACAAAACTTTGAAGCTATTTATAACAATTTTTGTCATTACGACAATAATTAATTCTACATTTACAATAAACTGCCAGGTGTCAGCTTTCAAACGAGATCATACTTGTGCTTTTAGTACAAAGGGTTCATGAACTGTATCTGTTTCAGTTTGGGTATGTCATTTCTGGGGATTTTTCAAAAGTGGCGTTGCAGCTTAACAGGTTAAGATGCTTTTGGAAATTCAGGCCTGGTTATGTTTCAATGATGAAATTACTAGTGGCCTGATTCAATGATGTCACCCAGCATTATAAACTGATTATCTAATTGTTTTATTAATTTTTCACTAAAGTAGTTACTTCCAGCAATGTTTTAAAGATCTGAAGGATTTAAAATCACACACAGACATCAAGAATCTACATATGAATCTCAACAATGGTGACAATCAAACAAATGCTTAATGTTGCAATGCATGATGGGAGCCACCAATCAGAATGCATCAATGGCTGACATCATGCATTGCAGCATGAATAAATTATGCAGCTGAATTGTCCTGTAATTTTCATTGTTTTTTCTGTTGGCTTTTATTTTGCTATTGTTTTGTTCTGACTTTAGTAGCTTGTTTTGTGATGTTCAGAGTTGATCTGTTTGTCACTAGTTTGTTTTTTGTCACCATTGTTGAGATTCATATACTGATTATTGATGTCTGTGCGTTTAAACACAATAACTTCTTTGCTCAAAGTATTTTCAAAATTTTTGATATTGCTGTTGGATCTCAAACTGTAGAATCTCAGAGCTACAATCACCAATTTAGACTCTCACATCAGTGAATCAGGTCACTACATGATAGACTTGTAGTCAAGACCGCCTAAGCCGAGACCAAGACACTACCAAGACCAGAGGGTATCGAGACCAAGACAGACCAAGTCAAGACCAAGACCAAGTCGAGACCAAAACCGAGACCAAGTCGAGACCGGAGGAAAAAAAAAACAGACTAGTGTTGAAGCTAAGCAATAACTTGTATGAATTCAAGAACAGCAGCATACTAGGGTTCAGCCGCAGTTTAGGCTACATTCAATACATATTAAACGGTATTACTTCAACTACACAGGCAGAACAATACAGAGACAGACCATGTCATGTGTGTGACTGTGAGCTCACTGTAAATGTTTTTGCAGACTGGGTGAGATCAACTAGGCCTATGTGTAGCAATTGCATGACGGCTGTTACTGCACTATTAGAGGATTGAGACTCCCTTAACTTTTGTGTACCGTTGAGGACTGACATGACTGGTACTGACTGGGTCATCTGACAAAACATCAAACACCTCCAACACCATCTTGCTCCTCCAACAACTGTCTAAAGAATGAGAAATATGTAACCAATTGAAATTATACTTAATTTATAGATTAAATTGTAACATCAAATTAAAGATACACAATTATAAACTTGGATTAGGCCTAATGTTTAGTCAACACAACAGAGATATACAGATGATATTTAAAAGACCATTTATTTAGTCTAACACCATCTTAAATACAATATTGTAATCAAACAACACACACACACACACACACACACACACACAGATATCAAAGACACAAATTCATCTAAGCAAATGCCTGCCTATCTCTGCCGATTTCGGAGTCTCCAAATTAATCTATTCTGCAACTTTTAAATACATAATTAAATTTTTAAAAACGAAATTATAGGCAGGATCCGAAAGTTGGTCGTTTTGTCGCTATGGTTACACACACACACACCGTTGGCGGTGCTCTCAAAGTCATCTGTCAGTTGTGCAGTTACCCAAAATCTCCTGAATGAAGTTAAAACCCATCATGTCACTGATATGTGTTTTTTAAATCAAGTGATCAAAGTGCTCGTTGCCGCTGCGATCAGTGGCGCGGATAAAGTGTTTTCTCGTGGCTCGCGCTCACGCAGCACTGTCTTGACTCGGACGCGCGCTTCAATCCGTTCCGTTGCGGATAATAATGTTGCATTATCGAACGTTGTGTCGTCGTGGATATTTTAGTATTGTATTGCTAAATCCCCCGACCACTATGTCGGTCTGAGACAGCAAGACCTAGACAAGACCGAGAGGTCCGAGACCAAGACAAGACCAAGACCAAAGACCGTCGAGGCCGTGACAAGACCGAGACCACGTAAAAGTGGTCTCGAGACATACATCACTACTACATGATAATGTTTTTATCATCAAAACATATTGTGAGCAGGTCATGTTTTCTCTTGCAGTAACAAATGTGCTTTATAAACACAGAGTTGTAGCAACCAGAGAAAAACTAATATTAAAAAATGAAAAGTGTCAAGAGCCCAACTAAAGCAAACACTGACCACCAAAATGGTAACTTGAAAAGAAAAATTCCATAAAATATTACCGTCTAAACTTCTGTTGACTCTCAAGAACTTTTGTCGATTTATGACAGAAATAAAGTCAAACTGGTAATAATAAGTGCAACAATGTGTAATGACTCGAAGTCAGTAGTTCTTGTGTTTCTCTTTTTTCTGTTATTGTTTTTTCTCTTTCCGTCAATGATTCTGCTTATTAACATCAGGTGTCACCACTAATGGCCAATCATCACTTAATTAATCACTTAATTATTGCATTAACTTCAACACTGCTTCAGTGTTAACTTAATTATCTCATTAACTCCAACACTGCTTCAGTGTTAATTTTTAACACCCTGTAGTGTGGACACATATAAACACTGAGGAGTGTTAATTTAACACTGGGGATTTTGCTGTGTAGCCTAGATGCTTACAACTACTACCTTAGTGGAAAAGTTGGAAACATTTGTTCCTACAATGTGGACGATGTTTGTCTTGTATTTGGTGAAGTTGGAGCAAGTCAGACATTGTCAAAAATGTACTCTGCGTGGTTCGTTGCTAAGGTGACCGGAGAGGTTATTAGTGGGCATTGCACTTGCATGGCTGGGTAAATATGTCTTTTCAAATAATAAATTACATTGCTAATCCTCTAGTAAACGAATTGTTGTGTTCTATTATCACCTATTGCATAATTAATTATTTGTTTGGAAATATTTGTTGTTAGGTTAGGTGAAGTGTGTAGCCATGTTGCTGCGATCCTGGTTGCTGTGGAACAGTGTGTTAGAGAAGGTTTGAATGCTCCATCAGTAACATCTGAGACCTGCATGTGGTCACGAATAAACAAGAAGGTGCATGCAATTCAATTCTGGCTAACGTCTTTTTGTTGTTGTTGTTCTAATTCATATTATATAAAAATTCTAATTCTAATCACATCCCTTATGAAAATTAAATATGGTTTTACTGCAAATAGAAAACATGGTTATTGTAGTTAAACCATGGTAACCACAAAATTAACCATAGTTTTGCAACACTAACCATAGTTTAACCATGGCATTTATAGTAAAACTGTGGTTATACAAATGAGTATCAAAAAACGAAACAAAAACATGGTTACTAGACTTGGTTAATAACTATAGTTCCCTTTCGTTGTCACTCCGAGTTACGTCGGATGACGACGAATGGGGTTTCGCTTAGAAAGCCTATCATCTTCGAGTATATAAAACGAGCCAATGGCAATGAAATGCCATGGGTCTGCGGAATTTGCATAGCGTATCTCCGCCCCACGCAGGGGGTATATAAGGAAGTGCGCGAGCAACATGCAGATATGTTTTTCGCTTCGGAGCCAAGTTCAATACTTCACTCCACAAGCCTTTTGAATGTCATCTCAAATCTCTTCGAGACGAGCGGCTCTTCAGAGTGTTGGTGTGACGGCGGATTCCAGCGAGATCGCATTTCCTGCTGCTGGTCTGTGCAGTGATCTGCCGACAGTGAGTGTGTTTTCTCCCTGGGCGTTTCGGCACTCTGTTGAGCTTTTCCAATCTCTAAAAGAGCTGCACGCGGCACGTCTTTTTAAAGACGGTTTGCCCGTGTATTTCTGTTTCCTGGATGTGTGTGAGCATCTGCCTAACGGTCGCGAGCGCTGTTTCGCGTGTTGGGCTTAATCACGCTTGGCAGCGCTCGTGGATGAGTCATGTTTTCATTGCGGGAACATGACCATCGCGATGTTTATAGATCGAGACTCAATGATCTCTCTGTGAGTAGAGTCCCCTCTGCCAGACCCCAATTTATCTCTTCTTCAAGAGGGGATACTTTGGTGGCTGGTGGCCAGGGTGGTCTGAGGGTTACGGTGTGGCACAACAACCGACGAGTCATTCCTCGGGCCACACCCCCCTCCACATTGCAAACCGAGGAGCTTCTGTATATGCCTGGTTTCCTTAGGGGACCCAGTGTTTTATTCAGGGCTCCGGCAGATGATCTCATGTCACTCACAGCATCACAAGGCGGGCTTGATTTCTCTGGAAATGAATTTCGGCTGCGTTGCCTCCCACGGGAGTGCCATCGTTGCCGGGACTGATTCAGAGCTGTCAGCCATGCTTCCCAGACAGCTGAAAGCATCGGTTGGAGTGGCGCTGCCCTCCCCCCGAGCGCTGTAGGCTTCGTCCGGATGTGCATTAGGACGCCTCCGCTCCGCGAGAGTCCACGTCGGTCGCCATGTGCGCGCAGCTTACGAGCGAGCACGCGCAGTCACTGCTGACTTGTCTTCGTCAGTTCGAGGGCAAGAGTGCGGTCCCACTGAAACTTTTTCAGAGGCTCCTGGGGCATATGGCATCCGCAGCCGCAGTAACGCTGCTCGGTTTGCTTCATATGAGACCGCTTCAGCTTTGGCTTCGCGATCGAGTCCCGAGGTGGGCATGGCAACACGGCAGGCTCCGAGTCCCAGTGACCTTCTCCCCGTGGTCGAACCTCAATTTTCTACGGGCCGGAGTTCCCTTAGAACGAACTTCCAGGCGTGTTGTTGTATCAACAGATGCCTCCGCCACGGGTTGGGGTGCCATGTGCAATGGACATGCTGCCGCGGGCTCCTGGACAGGACCCCAGCGCCTTTGGCATGTCAATTGCCTCGAGTTTCTGGCTGTACACCTTGCCCTGCACCGCTTTCGGGCGTTGCTCAGGGGTCAACACGTACTAGTCCGTTCAGACAATACTGCCACAGTAGCGTACATCAACCGTCAAGGTGGTCTACGCTCCCGCCGTATGTCGCAACTCGCCCGCCACCTCCTCATATGGAGTCAGAAGCATCTGAGGTCGCTTCGAGCCATTTATATCCCGGGAGACCTGAACCAGGCGGCCGACGAGCTGTCTCGGCTTCGGCCTCTCGCTGGAGAATGGCGACTCCATCCCCAGACGGTCCAGCTGATTTGGGATCAGTTCGGGGACGCACAGGTAGATCTGTTTGCCTCCCACGACTCGTCCCACTGCGACCTGTTTTATTCCCTGACCGAGGGCACGCTCGGCACGGATGCACTGGCGCACAGCTGGCCGTGGGGCCTCCGCAAGTATGCGTTTCCCCCAGTGAGCCTTCTTGCGCAGACCTTGCGCAAGATCAGGGAGGACGAGGAGCAGGTAATTTTGGTTGCCCCGTATTGGCACAACCGCACCTGGTTCCCAGAACTAGTCTTCCTCGCGACAGCACCTCCCTGGCCTATTCCCCTGAGGAAGGACCTGCTTTCTCAGGGACGGGGCACCTTATGGCACCCTCGTCGACCTGTGGAACCTCCACGTGTGGCTCCTGGACGGGACGAGGTAGGTTTGAGTACCCTACCACCAGCGGTGGTGGCTACCATCACTTCCGCTAGAGCATCGTCCACGAGACATGTCTACGCGTTGAAGTGGAACCTCTTCGTCAACTGGTGTTCTTCTAAAGAAAGATCTTGAACCCACGAAATGCCCCATCAGTGTCGTGCTTTCCTTCCTGCAAGAAGGGTTGGAGCGAAGGCTGTCTCCCTCCACCCTGAAAGTGTATGTTGCCGCCATTGCCGCACATCACGACGCAGTTGATGGTAAGTCCTTGGGGAAGCACGACCTGGTCGTCAGGTTCCCGAGGGGAGCGAGGAGACTGAATCCTCCTCGTACCCTCTTGGGACCTCTCAGTGGTTTTAACTGCCCTGCAGAGTGCTCCCTTTGAGCCTCTGCAATCAGTGGAGCTTAAGTTCCTGTCAATGAAGACAGCGCTCCTGGTTGCATTGGCCTCCATCAAGAGGGTAGGGGACCTGCAGGCATTTTCGGTTGACGAAGCGTGCCTGGAGTTTGGGCCGGCTAACTCTCACGTGATCCTGAGACCCCGGCCTGGATATGTGCCCAAGGTTCCCACCACACCTTTTCGAGATCAGGTGGTGAACCTGTAAGCGCTGCCTTTGGAGGAGGCAGACCCAGCCTTGGCACTGCTCTGTCCAGTACGCGCCCTCCGTGCTTACGTAGACAGAATGCAGTGTTTCAGGACCTCAGACCAGCTCTTTGTCTGTTATGGTGGGAAGCTGAAGGGAAGGCTCTCTCCAAGCAAAGGTTGTCACTGGATAGTGGACGCCATTGCTTTGGCTTACCAGCAGCAAGGTCGACCATGCCCCCTTGGTGTGACGGCCCACTCCACCCGGAGTGTGGCATCCTCTTGGGCTCTAGCGCATGGCGCCTCGCTAACAGACATCTGCAGAGCTGCAGGCTGGGCGACACCTAACACATTCGCGAGATTCTACAATCTCCGAGTGGAGCCAGTTTCTTCTCATGTACTCGCCTCAACTAGCCGGTACTAGATTCTGCTCAGGTGTCTTCGCTTGCTCGCCATTCCTCTCCACGGACGGGATACGTGCGATATTCCTCAAGTGAGCCTAATAAGCCCTGAGTCTCCTCCAGCACTGACGACGTCAACGCCAGAGTTATGCCACCGGCAGCTTTCGCGCTTGGCTAGGTGCCTCCATGTGCATGGTTCCCCTCCGGGCGACCCCCACATGTGTATTCCACTGTAAGCCTCTTGAGCATGTGTCTTTCCCTTGGCAAGCCACCTTGCCACCCCTGGGGTTGAAATATTCCACCTGCGGCTGGACACCCCAGTGATTCTCCATATGCAGTTCCTTCGGGTCATATGTGTATTCTTAAGTCCCCCCCTTCGGGCTGGGCATGATTGCATATTTCCACTGGATATGCTTCCCAGTGTACCTTGGTATTCCTGTGTTAAGTAGGACTCCTTCGTCCGTGCTAGTCTCACGACAGGGAGCTCAGACTTACGCAGGGCACTGGAAGACAGTCGAGAGGTGGCGTGATTACACTGGGAACCCCATTCGTCGTCATCCGATGTAACTCGGAGTGACAACGAAAGGGAACGTCTCGGTTACGGATGTAACCCTCGTTCCCTGAGTAGGGAACGGAGACGTTACGTCTCCCTGCCACTTCCGCTGTACCGCTGGAACGCCTGAGTTCAGTCTCGGCTCCTCAGCGAAGACATATCTGCATGTTGCTCGCGCACTTCCTTATATACCCCCTGCGTGGGGCGGAGATACGCTATGCAAATTCCGCAGACCCATGGCATTTCATTGCCATTGGCTCGTTTTATATACTCGAAGATGATAGGCTTTCTAAGCGAAACCCCATTCGTCGTCATCCGACGTAACGTCTCCGTTCCCTACTCAAGGAACGAGGGTTACATACGTAACCGAGACGTTAATTTTCATAAGGGGTGTGTTGCTGCTTTATGTAAAAGTAGATACTCGCAGTAAATGTATAATCCCACTTTGTTTTAGATTGATCCAAAACCAGTAGCAGACATAGACTTTTCCAAGCCTGTCAGACAAAGAGCAATTCAGAGTTGGGAGCCCATCTTACCCACTGTAGTCACACCGGTCTCACCAAGCATGCTTTTTAAGTCACTGAAGGTAAGGAATTTGCAGAAACCTGATGACAATATATGCAAAATAGAGATGCGCGGATGGGCTATTATTTCATCCGCAACCACATCACAAAACTCATCATCCGTCCGCCATCCATCCGCACCTACGTTTTTGACCAATTTTCAAAACCGCAACCGCCCACCATCCGCTGATTGGGAGATGCAAGGCGCTGCTGATGACAGCCGCGAGACTAGAAAGCTCTTACCTCAGAATATCAGCAGTGAACTCCGTCTCCGATCGGCGCACATGGACAAAAATAAATAAAGTATTTAAATAAATAAATAAATAACCTAAATTAAACGTGTTTCGGCAAAACTGACCTTATCTGATAGGCTACTGTACATTATTTTCATTGTAGCCTAATAGAAAACGCATTTTGGCACATCATTTAGGCTTTTTTGTTGGTGCGCCATCAGCTTGCCTATGCCTACAAAAGACAGATGAAATCTAATATTAATAATTGATCCATGTCGGTATACACAGCCTAATATTTTACACTTATAATGAAAAAATAGCCTATAGAGCTGGTAATTTCCCGCCCCTTCCGCAAAACCCCGCTGGACCTCAAAGTTGAAAAACTGTCAATGCAAGTGAATGGGAGAAAATAATTATTTTCTGGTCCCGTTTGAATTGTGCCATGAATGTGAACATATGTTGTCTGTGAATTTTTTATATAACTTTTCGTGTAAAGAATGATACAATTTAGCGGGTAGAAGTTTGATACGGTTAGACTTTGTGTGAGAGCACTTTGTGGACTACAACTCTCAACGCGTTTGAAACGTCAACACCACTAGCACACGGACTAGCTCACGGATCCCGCTAAACATGGCTGTGTCTCTGGTGCACTTCACCGCCTTCTTTCAGGGAGAGGACAAAATCGTTGAGGTTGGTGAAAACCACGGGTAAGTCAACTTTATGGGGTGACGTCACATAGGCGACATGTAGTCTTTCTCGTTATGTCTTTTCCACAACTGCTAGCTGAAGAATCATACCATATACTGTCAAACTCGTAACATGAAGAGTTATATAAAAAATTCACAGACAACATATGTTCACATTCATGGCACAATTCAAACGGGACCAGAAAATAATTATTTTCTCCCATTCACTTGCATTGACGGTTTTTCAACTTTGAGGTCCAGCGGGGATTTACGGAAGGGGCGGGACTTACCAGCTCTATACAATCAAGATAGCCTATTTACTTTTTAATGATTAAATCCAGGACATGGTTAGTTAATGAAACATGGATTAAAATTAAGATACAATTAATACCAAACTAAATTCGCTTTAAAGAAGGGCTTTGTGCTTTCTGTTTGAGGTCTCTGTGAAAGTTTGAATGTCTTTTAGTGCCGCTCTCAGAGTCCGTAGGCTAATGGATAACTGTCACATAACATTGTTTTTTCCTCATAAATGCAAACACGAAAAATAAATGACAAAAGACAAACCATCAATTTTTGGAAAAAATGTATGGATTTATAGCGTTTTGGTAAAAAAAAAATGTATGGATAACCTTCTATTTCCTTTGTTTTTAATTCTCCTTTTTTGAGTTTGTCACGTACCTCCTTCGCCGGTGTTACCATCTCTGATAATAACAAGCAGTCTGCATAGACTCTGCTGCATAGGTGAGAAAATTTGACTATTTCAAAGTGTGCTTTGCAAAAAATTCCAAAAGCGATTTTTTTGGATGTGGTATAGTCAGATAACAATATTTAACAATGTATACATATATTTTTGATTTGATTGGTTCAACCGCCCGCCACCCGCCCGAATTTAATTAAAATATTATTTTTCATCATGTCATCCGCCCGATCCGCGGTTTTTCCGCGGAGTCCGCGGCTATAACCGCCAACCGCGCATCTCTAATGCAAAACACATGTTCCTATATGGTTTGTATGGATATAGTCACATACATGAATACATATATGGATAGTCACCATACGCATGTACCTGACTATATCTGTGAAATAAATAAAAAACATAAGAAAACATTTCATGTTTTTCCATACACGTACAGTATATGTGTGTGTACATTTGTATGGATTTAATCATCAAATAGGAACTTTTTAAGGACAAAACAGGTCATAGAAAAGTAGTTATGATTTTGACTAGTTACTAGATTGTTAATATTGTGTTACTCATTTGTTCTTGTGTAGTCATTCGTTAATGAAGGAACCGTATTCTAAAGTGTTACCAAATAATGTAAACCAAATGCAATACAGATATGTAACTATACCGTCATCACCATATACATTCACTCTTAACATGTTTTTTTTTTTTATGATCTGTATTGTTCTACACAAATAAATTTGACAATGAGTATGACTTAATGTAATTCTGATTTCAGAATGAGATCCCAGACTGTGCACTGTTTACCACTATAACTGTAGATAGTGATACAGACACTGCATCTGAGGGAGAGCAGGAGAACACAGACAGGGTTGATGTTCTGACTACAGCTGAGGCAGATTCTAGTGAGGAAGCACATGTAGCAGTTCCGGGTGACACACCTTGTACCAACAGCACTGTAGATGCAACAAACTTGCCAAAGCCCCTTACACAGCTTTTTGATGAGAAGCACAGTTTATTGTCACAAGATGAACTGCAAAATGAGCTAGATAAAATCATGCAAACCATCCCTACTTACTTTAATGAACTGAATTGTAAGCACCTCCAAGAAAGTACACTGGGTCAGTCCTCTTGTGAACAGTGGTTTGAGCAGAGACAGGGCAGAATCACCGCTAGCCACTTTAATGAAGTAATAAGAAGCAAGACAAGTCAAGCTAGCGTGACATCTAAAATCATGGGCTACACATCCAGCAGAAATGTACCAGCCTTAGCTTGGGGAAAGAATAATGAAAAACTAGCTAGAGAAGCATTTACTTCAAACCAGATGACTTGTCATGACAGCTTGATAGTGGAAGAAATAGGGTTAGTAGTAAATCCAAAGTTTCCTCATTTGGGAGCCAGCCCAGATGGAATAGTCCATTGCAAATGCTGCCCACGTGCAACACTTTAAATAAAATGCCCCTTAAAGTATGCAAATATGTCCATAACTGATGCTATCAAGAGCAAAGATTTCTGTCTGGGGAAAAACTTTGAGCTCAAACAGAACCATGCATACTATGCACAAGTTCAGGGTCAAATGGCAGTGTGTGAACTCAAAACATCTTTCTTTGTCATTTGGACAACAGAAGACTGCCACGTTCAGAAAGTAGAGTTCTCTGAAGAGTACTGGGCTCAGATCAGAACAAAACTGGACCTCTTCTACAGACAGCACATTCTCACAGAAATTTGCACACACAAACTGAGGAAACAATTTCTGATCGCAGAGACTTCCTGTTTGTGTAAAAGAAGGTCTAAAACATCAGTCACACAGTGCTCTGTCTGTCACAAGGTGTTTCACCTGAAATGTCTAGGCTTAAAAAGGCACCCTGGTGAGCAATGGTTTTGTTCAGTGTGTTCACCATAATCCAAATAAATGTGAAATCATACTCAGCCTTCCAAGTAATTTGTTAAAATTGTTATTTCAGTCATTTAATACATTCAATCAATTGCAGGACAACAAATATTCTCATTAAAAAAATGTTTAGTAATTGTTGATAGTTAGAAAAAAATAATAACTAAATACCAAACATAAATCCAATAGAACTCTATATACAACATATATACATAATTCTGTACACAATCATTCAATAACAAAATAAAAGGTTTTCAACCACTTTTCAGTGTCTCATGTTTTTTTGTTTGTTTTTTTACCGAATTAATGACATGTCCAAATTAGATAGTGCAGAACAAACCAAAATAATTGCAGTTGCCACTGTGCTTTTTAATTCGACCAATAGCTCTTTCCACATGAATCCTCAACCTTGACATTTGACGTGACACAGACACTTCTGTGTCCTGAAAGCTGTGTCTTTCCACGGGTTGAAGCTGGTATGAGTAGCTGGACTCCTTTCGCAGCAAAATATTCAGGGAAACTGAAGCCTCTGTCAGCCATGACAATGTCTCCCTCTTCCAAAAGATCAATTAAACCAGATGATTTTGTGATTGTTTTGTCACTGGCTCTCCCACCCCAAGACTTGGAAAGGAATGTGATTGACCCTGTTGGACTAATGCCAACCAGGAATTTGATGGTGTTGTGGGACTTAGAGTTGGAGTATGTCATTGTTCTTGCACTGAGTGATGTTGGTCGGTCAATAAAAATCTCGCTGCAGTCTATTAGTCTGGCTAACGTCAGACCAAGTCTCATTTGAGACTTGGTCTGGGAACCACGTGTTCATTTTCTCGTATTTGAGGCGTGGTTTACGAATGCCCAGAGCCGTTTATTGGGCGCTATGAATGTCTATCAAATGCGCCTGTATGTAGCTCATAGCCAATCGATTCAATTATACCAGATGACGTATGTAGAGTGACAGAAATTCGACGAGGAAAAAGACGATGGGTCAAAGATTTATTTGTACACGATGGCGTTTAGCGAATATTACCGTTTGTGCAAGATAAACATGAGGGTAGAAGGTAACGTCGAGTCTGATGCCATGTTGGATCCATAGATATAAACAAACTGCTTCGGGGTCGTCATCGTCTTGCTACTCCCTCCCCGTTCTGTGATTGGTTCCCTTTTTCAGGGGAAAATTTGGTCAATGGTGTCCAGACTGCCTAGCAGCGTGAATAAAATCGCGCTGCGAGCAAGGCAGTATGGGGAAACCCAGGCTAGCAGTCTATGATACACCTCACTGAATTGAATGGGGGGCTTTTGAACAGGGCAGGAAGATTCTTTTTAATCTCTTCCCTAGAAGGCCAATGAATTAGAGAGCTGAAACGCTGTGTCATCACGTTCAACCAGTCATGAAATATTGCAGAGATTGTTGCACAACTGCAATGAAACCTGAAGGCAAGATCTTTATGAGTGAGGCCAAGTCTCAGTTTCATTAAGACTAAGTAAAACTGGAGAGGTGTTGAAGGACTCTGTGTTCTCGGACTCCAAGCAGTGGTGAGATATGTCAAAAGGGCAAAAAACACTTTGGATGAGCGAAGGCCAGTGTAGAAGTGAATGACTTGATCATCGTTTAAATCCACATCAGATTTCAGTTGTTTCCTCTCACGGGTTAGAGTTTGTACCTTTGAATCTAGGCTTCTCACTTGCTCTTTGTAGGATGTGTTCTGTTTCTGAATATCTTCAATATCACTCATAGTGAGATCTGTTCCAACACACATATCATTGAAGGACTTAACTTGTGTTACATTTATGTCCATGTCCTGCACTTCCTCAGTAGGCTGAACTCCAAAGCTCATCTCAGAGACCTCTGATATCGGTCCATTTTTCTGGAGGTGTCAGGTCTGTGAGGAAGCTTTGATGGTATGTAATCTGGATTTAGAGGATCATCTGATGGCTTTCCTAAAGACACAAGTAGAAAAACATTATTGGGATAGGTTATATATTTTACACATCACTGGTTGAAGATAGATGACAAAGACCAAGAGCATTTTTAATGTAATCATCAATAAACTAGCTAGATATCAGTATGACCACTGCATACTGCGCTAACACTTTAAAAAGGGTCTTGTATTAGTAATATTTTAGGTAGCATGAACAAACAATTAACATTTTACAGCAAGTCTAATACATTTACAATTGTTCACAAGTTCATAATATACAGCTTGATAGTGGCCTATGGCAAAATCGGGTTAAAACTTTAAAATCACAATAATTAAAAACAGATTTGTAATAAAAGTATATTACTTTGATATTTAATATAAGATGATTTGACTGCTTTTATTGCTCTCTTCATTTGTAAGTTGCTTTGGATAAAAGCGTCTGCTAAATGATTAAATTGAATATGTTTAAATCAACCAGGTTAATGAGCAATGAAAAAAATAACCAGACTGTTATTGTTTAATGCATTAGTGCATGTTGGAATTAACATTAAACAAGCTTAATAAGTGATGCATAAGTAATGTTACACAATAAAACATTATTGTAAAGTGTTATACACTAACGTTAGTTGTCTAGCTATCCATTCAGCTGACAGCAATGTACGGCTACTTTGATAATCACAGCCCACAGAACATTTAGAAATGAAACGGAAATAAAAATCTGGCTATTTCACTGCAAACGTATCAAAATGATGCACCCTCTCATAAACTACCCAGTTGGGTTATAATAACCAGCTGCTGGTTTGCCAAACTGGAATAAACTGGATTGGTAATTTTGTCTTCTGTCCTAAGAGAAAACTTCTTGAGTTGAGTTAAGGTTTCTGCAAATCATGCTTAATAAGCTGGATGTCCTTCCTCTGTCGTTTATGCTTTCGTCTTCTTCTAGCACTCTTGCTCTTCTTCACTGTAGTCTTCGTCTATCTCATCTCTTTCAACACATTATCTTCATGCCCATGTATCCTCTTGATAATCTCTGTGGTTGATTACAAAACATTAAGTTTAAGAATTTATCTTTCAAAACTTTTGCTCATCTCATCCTGCTCTACAAAAAAGAGGAAGTCAAATGTATTTGTTTCTACATTAACTCCATTTTAAGTAATGCAGGATCTTTCCAAGCCACATTCAAGCAACTTTATATGGCATTAACTTAAAAGCAAGCAAATAATATTTCTTTGAAACAGGTAAACAGCAATATCCATATCCAAAACACGTTCATGAGTTGAAGAAAAATAATTCTGAAAGTGATTCCAACAATATCGCTTCTCTATTCCTATTTTCGTTGTGGTGTAAACTCTACTATCTTTAATATTTAGAACGATCTTAAGAACTATATATTTATCGTTATCTTAATAGTTATCATCCGTGGTGTGAACAGGCCTTAATACTGTTATTTCTCACAATATGACATGTATAAAACATCAGTAACACAAAAACAGACATTAATGACACTCATCTTCATCAACCAGTACAGATAAATAACAACAGCAGCATAATATGTATTGAGATTTATATTAGAGGCAGACATATCATAGAAGAAGACATGCTGATGTTTGTATGAGTATCTAAAGTTTTTTCTTACAATGTATTTAAAAATTTAATTCAGAATGTTTGATATCTGGCAAGAAAGCATTGCTGGTGAAAATCTAATATTATCAAGTGATCACTTTTGATCACATTAGTAAATTTTTCTTTATGATGATGAGTGATGTATCACCTGACCATCTTTGTTAGCTAATAGTGAACAGAGTTTATTGTTAGTTAATAGAAGCCACTAAGCAAAATTATGTTCAAAATACATCTTTTCAATGTCTTTGTCACAAAAGCGTACGGTCAACATTCCTTGTTCATCATCACGTCTATATCAGACGTGCAGAACACGTCAAAAAAAGACGTCATAAAAACTTTTATTCTGGCTCCTCAGTGGACGTCTCTTCAAAGTACGCTTTTGTGACAAAGACGTAGAAAAGATGTCTTTTGAACATCATCTTGCTTAGGGTAGTTACTAGAATGTTAATAGTGCATCACTCGTTTGTTGCAGTGTAGTTATTCATTAATGAAGTAACAGTATTCAAAAGTGTTACCATTCACAGTATATTCCAGTAGGCTACTTTCTCGAAAACAACAAATATTACCCAGAATTCATTGTTTTCTAGGGTATCTAGGGAGAATGGTATGTTACGGTCAGAATTTGGCCGTTTTTTTTAAAGCAAGGTTTTACAGTGTGCATATTTGCTGATGACCGCAACAATCCTCCATTCATTCCAGGTGAACAAAGAGCATCTTATGAAGAGTGTGAGAAATGTATAAACCATGTACATAAAACATGCACACTAATGCAATTACAAAATTACACTACTGAGTAGATGAACAATAAACATTTATTCTGTATTCATAGAACACACGTACAACAATAATGGTATATAACAGAAGTGGCTCAAGTACAAACTATACAAAAGCATTGTTTGTACAGGAAGTGAGAACATGAGCATGTGATGGATGATGCTGATAAACACACTCACCTCCAGTATATAAAAAAGATAAACCAGGGCTCCGCTTCACAGCGCAATATCCAGACGTTGATATTGATCTACTGAACTGGTTTGTGTCACAAAAATACAAAACTTTGTAATAATTATTTCTGATTAATTCAGTTTCAGTATTCGTTGAGGAACAATGGCGGTCTGGACTGTCTACCTGTCTCTCTGTCTTCTCATGGCTTTGAGTGCTTCAGGTAAGAGCATTATTCAACGTTTCACATCATAACTGTTATTTTAACATGAATTGTAGCACACCTGGGACTCTGTAATGACTAATCAGAAGAATGATCTAATACAGTATGTGCACTAAAGTAAACCTGAGTTTGTTTCTTTATTATGATAGCATTTAGACAATAAAACAACAACAATTATATCAGATAAATTTATTAATTCATATTAATGTATTGTATATTTTTATTGTTGACAATAAAAAAAAACATATACGCATGTTAAATCTGTAGTATATTTATTATTATTATTATTTATTAGTAGTAGTAGTAGTAGTAGTAGTAGTAGTAGTAGTAGTAGAATAGCAGTACCACTACTACTGCTGCTGCCATTAGCCTTTCTGTTTTAAAAATGTAATATTTCTTTCTTTTTAAGTGGAATCGTGGCCTGACTACAATAAACATTCTTTTGGAAGTAGAGATTCTTTTGGAAGTAGAGATTGTGGCGGTAAGGCTTCTCTTGTCTTCTACTTCTCTTGTCACAGTCCAAAAGTCCAAAAACCTTTGCATTTCTCTATCTTAACAAGTGTGTGTGATACCTGATGATCATGTTCTCCAGCATGCTTTAAAAATATTCTAAAGAGCATCTTGGAAGAAAGAAAATTTGACTGAAAAACAGGTTTGCATGATTAATGTAAACAAAAACTAAAAAATACTTATTTGATTAGTGCAAAATCTTAAATGTCTTTTCACATCATGATGTTTCTCTATTAAAATTAATGTTTAATCCTTTGTTTATTTAAGGTAGACTATGTAGCTTTTTTTGTTCAAAATATGCAATTTTAAGAAATGAGTCAATACATCATCAATCCTTCTTACAAAACATGATTCACTGATTCACTATGGTAAGCCTGTTATAAGTGTTTATATTTTAGACCTGTCGGAATGGTTTTCATGGGGAATTGCGTACATACATCACTCGCCCGTGCGTGTCTCGTCATATACGTAAATAGAGAAGAGTTGATGTGTGTGAGTGGCAGGGGTTAGCTTTCACATGAGCAAGAAAGGAAGAGATGGAGCATCAAAAACCCGTTTTAAACAAACACCGAACAGAGGAGAAAAGAGAACGAGACAGAACTCGTAATAAAACAAGAATCAACATCAGCTTTAGGAGATAGAGAGAACTGAGGGGTTTGAAATGTTGTAAAAGCGAAGTGGAGATGATGGTGTTTTTATTACTCAAAGGTGTTTTATTGAACAGATAGACTGTCTAACAGAGTTCACTGTAAAGCATCTATTGTGAAGCGTCGTCTTCATCTGCACTGTCACGCAAAGCCGAAGCACGACCACAACAATGTCGCATGCCTTTGTGTGTTTTAACCGGTAAAGGGACAAAAGTTACACACTGTACCTTAAAATTCTTAATTTAATTACATGAAAGGTCATTAATGGTAAAAATGAAATAAAAAATAATAACATACAAAACTTCCCTTTAACAGTGTGTCGGGCTGGATGGTCTGCCTATAGATGCAGATGCATCAGGTTTTTCAATCAGAATCAGACGTGGATGGATGCCGAGGTATGATACATTCATCTTCTAATATGACCTAACAATCATAAATGAATATTCTTGGTTAAATACAACTTAAGCTCTGTAAACATCTGTGACACCTGTCAATTATCACCGGAAAATAATTTCAACTTGTTCCTCAGTTTAAAAACAAAAAATGTTATCATGAGAGTAGTGTGTTAGGATCACTTAAAAACTAGATTAGTTATATCTAATCTATATATACAGTATAAGCAGAACCTTTTCTACAAAAGTAGTCCCGCCTCAAAAGGCAGAATTTAGACTTCACGGGTAAAATAATACATTTGAAGGCATGTCACAGATTTTGGAAAATAAATTTAAAATATATATATTTTTTTTTATAAATAGTGGTGTTTGCTCATGTCTCCGCCTCTACAGAAAAGCTGTTTGGTCTATGATGGGAACCTTGCTTCTGTGCACAGCCTTGGGGAGTACACTTTTATACAGCGCCTGGTTAGATCCGAAACTTACACCTCAACTCGTGCCTGGATCGGAGGCAATGATGCTGTTCAGGTATGCAATTCTTTTTTTGATCATACTTTTTGTGCTACTGGGCATTAACAGTTACATTTACATTAAAACAAATTTTCATTAAAACATTTTTCAAAATGCATGAAGATATTGTTTTTATAATTTTTTTTTTTTTTTTTTGGTCCTCCGAATAGTTAGTTTAGGGCATTGGCAACCATGAGATGGGCACCACTCACCATGATCATGGCATACAGGAGTGTTTGTATTGTGAAACTTGATGTGAAATCGATGGCTGATTTGATAATTGAGTAATTTAGCCCTGCCTTAAATATTTTTCACATGTTCTTTACTGATACCCTTTCTGTGAAATAATTTCTATTCATTTCTGTTTAGATTTCTGACATTTTTAAAGTGGAGATGGGGTTAGGGTTCATGAGGAATCATCTTTTAGATGAATAAAGATCAAATTAAGCCATGTAAGCTGTGGACATAAACACAACTCTGTTCACAGGAGGGAGATTGGCTCTGGAGTGATGGAACCCAAATGAACTTTCAAACATGGTCACCTGGAAATCCCAATAACGATCTTGAAAGTGAGCACTGCCTTGAGATGAACTATGACAGTAAGTAACTGATGTTAATGCTCATAAACTATCTAAATAAACATTAATTCTTTAATCATTCTTCATTAAAGGGTTAGTTCACCCAAAAATGAAAACTCTGTCAGTAATTACTCGCCCTCATGTTGTTCCAACCCCGTAAGACCTTTGTTCATCTTCGGAACACAAATTAAGCTATTTTTGATTAAATCTGAGAGTTGGATCACTCCTCCATAGGCTTCTAAGTGATTGAAACTTGCTGGCCCAGAAAAGTTATTAAAGAGATCGTTAATATAGTCCAAGTGACTACAGTGGCTCAATATTAAATTTATCAAACGACGAGAATACTTTTTGTGCGCAAAAATAAACAAAAATAACGACTTTATTCCACTATTCATTTCCTTCTCTCTGGGTGAACTATCCCTTTAATTTTTCATAATACACAAATGATAAAAATAACTATTTTGTTCTATCTTGCAACAGATGGCAACTGGAATGATGACGAATGTTCTGAAACGAAGCCGTTTGTGTGTGCACTGAACCAGCATAAGAAAAGATCAGTGTAGAAGAAACAAGCAACTTCGACTCATTTACTTCCCTTTAGAAATGTTCAGTGGAGGTAATAAATGTGTTTTAAAGACGGTTAATTGTGTTTGTTTGATTGTGTTTTGTGAATGATAAGTTTATGACTCAGTGACACCTGTTAAACACCATTTTATAATTTGGGTATCACCCTCTCTCTCTTTTCACACTAACACACATTAGAATAAGTAATTTGACATCCTAAAATGGCTACCAACAGTAAAATA
Organism: Squalius cephalus; assembly: GCF_949319135.1. Classification (NCBI taxonomy): domain Eukaryota; kingdom Metazoa; phylum Chordata; class Actinopteri; order Cypriniformes; family Leuciscidae; genus Squalius; species Squalius cephalus. The sequence continues at coordinate 16,694,885 of NC_137122.1, forward strand.
AAACCCCAATACACATGGAGATTGCTAGAATAAATCCCACAAATGAATAAATAATTAAACAAATAAAATTATAATTTGAAAAAGTTAGTCACACTCACCAAATATATTAAAGCCACTCTTATTTTGTGTCTCACTACCAGGTTATATCCTGTATACCTTCAATAAATGTCAAGTATTTACTCCACTTTCTCCAAAACCAAGTAGTCTATATATATATATATATATATATATATATATATATATATATATATATATATATATATATATATATATATATATATATAAGGGTATATCATATGGTATATGATGGGACAGAGTTAATTACAAAGTCTGAGGATATTTATAGACTGACTAATACAGCAATGACTTTGCATCTTAAACATGAGATATAATTTGTCTTGTGTATATCTAATGGGCGATCTGTGGTCTCATTAATCTATAATTTTGTTCCCTGGCAAATCGTTTTGACTGAGGGCAAAGTGAAGTTTCATGACTTTATATATTTAGGCAATTTTGACTTGAGACTGACTTATGTGTTTGACTAAATCATTAGCTTTATTTGTTACCAGCTTCTTATACCTTTTAGGCTACTCATACTTTTATAACTATTATTGATCTTGATATTATTGATGACATTTAATAAAAATAGACAGGGTTGTGTCATTGTATGTATATTTTAAAATATATAAAATATTTTTTATATTTATTTTATTATAGCCTACATGTAGGCTAAATTATCTTAACTTAATGTAGGCCCAGATGTATAATAAAATAAAACATTTTGTTAAATGTCAGTTATAATGTTTCATATTTTTAAAATGAAAACAAAAAGAGGCAGGGTTGTGTATATTTCGTTTTGTTAATGTATACAGTGCAGATTATCAATGTACGCAGTGCCTTAACCACATTTGTGTAGCCCTTAATATGTTTAAGGTTTATTTTTGATTTTTGAAAAGAGGCAAAATAGTGTTATAACTTATTTCGTTTTATTGTTACCTATACTAACGAGATAACCAGAGTAACCAGAGCGAGTTGAGTGACGCGATCAAGAACGCTGCTGTTCATTTGCAGAATTACCGGACTTTTAATTGCTGGAAGTTTGCGCACTTGGTATTGAGAAACGCCATATACCGTAGACATCATAGATATCGTAGACATGCCCTATAGACCCCTACTTGTTGATTTGGGACAACCTTCGTCGCGCCGCTGTGACGCATTCACACTTTAAATGGAGGAGTTTCAGCGTCGAGTCTTCTGAGGTGAGGAGAGCATGTTCACAGTATTTCTCATTCATATTTACACAACCATCAAACACACTTTATACAGTTTGATTAAGCGACAGGCTCATTTATGTATTGTTTTCATCGATCACAGCGATACTTGTGCGTCTTTTCTGGCGTCTTCCTACTGAAATCAACATTTAGTGCAGCAGCAGCGAGTATGAGAATATGTTGAGTTCATTCAGACCTGAGAGATTTTGTGTTCATTTGTGTGATTGTCTCAATGTTTGAGTGAGAACTGTTACTGAATGTCAAGTCAAAAGTTAAAGTTTGAGATCTGTGAGGGAAATGGGACTCGACATCAAGTGTTGCTGCTGCCGTTTTATTTCTACACTGTTAGCCCTTGCTGTAAAAAAAGGCCAAATTCTGACAGTATAATACCATATTCCATTAAAACAGTAATATACCTTAGAAAACAAAACTAGCCTACAGGAATATACTGTGAATTAACAGCGCTCAAAGTCGACAATAAGAGGTTGTTTTCCCAATCACACCCTATACCCTCATTCACTATTCCCTAGTACATTAGTTCACTAATAAAGTCCACTTGAATGTAAAGAAGTGAGTGAATTGAGACACTGATGAACACCTGATAAGCAGAATTACTGAAGGAGAGATAAACAAGTACAGAAAAAAGAGAAACACAGAAACTACAACTGACTTCCAGTTACACTGAGTGTGAAACCAGTTTACAAACCAGTTTAACATTATTTCTTTCATACGTGTACAAAAGTTCTTGTTGAGAAGTAACAGAGATTTAGTTAATAATAAAATTTGTTGTCACCATGATGGAGATCGGTATTTGCTTTAGTTGGTCTCTTGTCCCATTTACTTCTTACCGTTCATCTCTCTCTGACTGCTGTAACAGTGAGTTTATGAAACACATTTGATATGGCAAGAAAAAGTCAAGAAGTAGTTGATCAGGTGTTTTTATTCTTTTGTGATGATGTCACAATCATCTTGGACTATCTGATTTTCAGATTTTTACTGTATATATTCATTGAAATTATGGGTATGTCATATTTAGCAAAAATTTGTGTATCTACGAAATTAAATCAATATTTCTGTAATCACGTTATCTGAAAAATATCAAGATCATATAGTGCATTCAATTTTATTTCACTCCTGCTTGGCTCAGACACACACTATCAACAATCAGCATATGAATCTCAACAATGGTGAAAAGTTTCATGTCGCAATGCATGCTGGGTTCCAGGATAATATAAATCTCCCAGCATGCACTGCTGCATGAATAATAAAAAAAAAGAAATATTGCCACCATTGTTGAGATTAATGTGCTAAATTGTGATATATCTGTGTTTCAAACACATAATGTAACTCTGTTTTTTTTTTTGGTTTATGCATGATGTGTTAAAAAGAGTCATAGTAATTTATTGCTGTAGTTTCACAGTAGTGCTAATGTAACACTTTTGATCGAGGATAAAACTCTGAATGAATAAGAATTAATTCCTTAGTGAATGAACAGGCAATATGATGATTTTGTCATCATAAGCATTACAGCCGCAATCATTCATAAACTGTGTGCGCACAAATGTGACTTGCAAAAACACAGCTCAAGCAGCAAAAGAAAAATGTATGTTTTAGCATCAGCAACCCAACTAAAGCAAGCACTGATCTCTATAATGGTAACTTCAAACAAACATTTTTAATAACAACTTCTGTATGACAGAAATAAAGTCATACTGGTTAATAATAAGTGTAATAATGTGTAATGGCTGGAAGTCAGTTGTAGTTATTGTGTTTCTCTATTTTCTGTTCTTGTGTTTCTCTTTCCTTCAGTGATTCTGCTTATTAACAGCAGGTGTTCATCACTAATGCTCAACAATCACTTACATATTCCCTTAATTATCTCACTGCAACACTGTCTCAATGTTACTTTTTACTCGTTGTAGTGTGGATTTCCCTGTGGGGTTGAAAGGGTTAACAGTGTAAGATAAAAAGACACACCCACAAAATGTATTTTAACAGTAATAAACTGTAAGTTATAAAACAGGTATATACTGGCAACACTGTTGCCAGTAGTGTACTGTAAAATGTATTTTTTTGGGTCACCATTGTGCTGAAGAGTAGAGCCTGTGCTTCAGTCCAGGAGAAGATCTACAGACATTGATGATACGCTGCATGTTGCTTTATTTAACAGGCGGTGACTGTGTAGTTGCTGGTTCAGTGGATATCTCTTTATGTACAATAGTTTTTTAGTGGTCTCAAATGAAAGAAGTTCACAGTAATACTTTGCTCACATTATTTAATTTTAGTTAATACATTTAAATGACAGTTGGTCAATTTAAGGCAGTTGCTTTCTGCAAGTGTAATTAGTTAATTTGAATTAGAATTTAGTGCATTTTTACAGAAACAAACTAGACTACAGTAAAGAACTGTACAATTAACAGTATTTTACTGGCAACAGTGTTGCCAGTATTTTACTGTAAAAAAACCCGGTAAGGTCTAACAGTGTACTCTTAACATCTTTTGGATTAAATTTGGTATTTCTTTACTTTGCATTGTTAAAATAGACTGGAAAAGATACCGCTAAATACTTTACATTGAGCCTATAGGGAGCCACGTGAGACAATTTAAACCTACACTGTTAATTATTTCACTGTAAATTTACAATAAATTGCAGGTTACCAGTTGCATGACTTTCACAGTAAGTTACTGTATCATTTTTACAGTAAATTATTGTGAAATGACAGCTGTTTACTGTGACTTCACAATAATTATGCCGTCATATTACCGTGATTTAGCAGTAAGCTGCTGTATAATTACTGCATTTTACTGTGCAATTACAGTTAGTCTATCGTATTACTGTAATTTAACAGTAAGCTGCTGTAGAATTACTGTATTTAACTGAATGTCTATACTGTGATTTAGCATAAATGATGGACCAAACAAAACTGATAAAAACAATGGTTTAACTTTTATTTTTTAAAAGAAAAAAACATTTTAATAACAGGAATAAACACTGGGTAACATGAATGAACACTGGGTAACATGAATGTCTGTCAATATGTGTGTGAATGTGTTTACTATGTGATAATGGTACTTTAAAAATACAATTTAATAACAGGAATAAACACTGGGTAACAGGAATGAACACTGGGTAACAGGAATGTGTGTCTATGTGTGTGCACTGTGCATGTGTTTACTATGTGATAATGGTACTTCACAACGTAGGAGCTGAAAAGAGAAAGAAGGAGAGAGAGAGAGAAGAGAGAGTGAGAGAGGGAAGAAAAGACAAATAGGTGGGAAAAGAGAGGGTTGAAGGTGTCTCGCTCCTTCCCTTGCAGCTGGCACCTGCATAGTATGGGTTCTGTCCACTATCTACAAAAGATAAGAAAGACAAAAAGTTTAAGTTACTCTGTGGTGGACTGGCTACCTGTAAGTAGTACTCGCATTGTAAAACTATAATAAAATGTCTTCAATTTAAGAAATTACAATTGTAAAACTCATGATAAATCAGATAAATCATGTGAATAGTACCATATCAATTAATATTAAATCAACAAACCAGAGGACTCTCTCCTGTTACTTTTGCTCAGTCCTGTTATTTTTCATATGAGTAACAGGACTGAAAGTAACATGATTGAGGTTAAGCAAAAATTACATGACATGCGTACATAGTAATGCAACCCAGTAAGCCAGTAATGTGATGTAAATTTACACTTAAAACTATTGTAAAGTACGTCTGTAAATTTGACGTTTTTATTCTAACCTATCAATAACCTATAACATTGAAAAGGCATGTTTAATTCAAATAAACGTAAGAACAATGAATTTTACACATTTTGCACTTGCAGTCTGTCTAAACTCGTAGAACAGATTAAAGGGATAGTTTACCCAAAAACCCACCCTCATTCCAAACACGTCAGCCCTTCGTTCATCTTTGGAACACAAATTAAGATATTTTCTGACTCCTCCATGGACAGCAATTTTATTACCACTTTCAAGGCCCGGAAAGGTAGTGAAGATTGTTAAAATAGTCCATGTGACTACAGTGGTTCAACCTTAATGTTATGAAGCGATGCAAAAATACTTAATAGTGTGGAACGCACAAAAAGTATTCTCGTCGCATCATAGCAATAAGTCAAGTCAAGTCAAGTCATCCTCATTTATATAGCGCTTTTAACAATGTAGATTGTCTCAAAGCAGCTTTACAGAGATAAATGTATAATTTAACGTAAGATTGTTTTGGCTTTATAGCGGTTCTTTAATAAAGTTATTTTCCAGCTAAAGTTAGTTTTGATTGATTCGCTTCCGTCGCAATGATCATTTGTTTTTAAATTAGGGGCCGCCAAGACAACACCATTCTCTCTACACAGACTTTAAACGCGAACCTGTGAGAAACGCTGATGGCGTTCACATGCGCATTAAGAACGGGTTCTATAGTTATGTGCGTTTGAATATACGTGCGCAGGTTTGGAATTCCCTACAAACCAAGCCTAAACAAATTACTGGTGTTTCCTTATAGTTTTGATTCAGAATTTTATTTTATTTGATCAATTCGGGGTAGATACGCAAATTGAGTTTTCCCGACGACGCTTTATCTGTAGAGTGGGAAAGGGATCCTCCATAGGGAGAGACTAGTTGGCATTTCAGCACTGCGTTGACATCGGGTCCAGACGAAGGTCCTTCATCAGATCTGGAAACGGCCTGGATCCGGCAGGCTGCGGGAAAACCTTGGGATAAACAAAGACACTAAAATTAGCATAGATGCCATTCTTCTCATGATGTAACAAGTACATCAGGATTTATGGGAAGTGTTCCTGGTTCCAGCTGATCTAATCTATGCAGCCTAATATTGAATTATAGAAGTCTATAATGTATTATGTGAACGCTATGTCAAAGAGATGTGTCTTTAATCTAGATTTGAACTGACAGAGTGTGTCTGCTTCCCGGACAATGGTAGGAAGGCTGTTCCAAAGTTTTGGTGCTAAATAGGAAAAGGATCTACCGCCAGCAGTTGATTTTGATATTCTAGGTATTATCAACTGGCCGGAATTTTGAGATCGCAATAGACGTGAAGGAGTATAATGCGTTAAGAGCTCGCTCAAGTACTGCGGAGCTAAACCATTTAGTGCTTTGTAAGTAATCAGCAATATTTTAAAATTGATGCGATGTTTAATAGGGAGCCAGTGCAGTTTTGACAGAACCGGGCTAATATGGTCATACTTTCTGGTTCTGGTAAGAACTCGAGCTGCTGCGTTTTGAACTAGCTGTAGTTTGTTTATTAAGCGTGCAGGGCAACCACCCAGTAGAGCATTACAATAATCTAGCCTTGATGTCATGAACGCATGAACTAATTGTTCCGCATTTGTCAATGAGAGCATATGACGTAATTTAGATATATTTTTAAGATGGAAAAATGCGGTTTTACAGATACTAGACACGTGACTTTCAAATGAAAGATTGGTATCAAAGAGCACACCCAGGTTCCTAACCGACGACGAAGACTTAACAGAGCAGCCATCAAGTGTTAGACAGTATTCTAGGTTATTACGTGAGGAAGTTTTTTGTCCAATAATTAGAATCTCTGTTTTTTCAGAATTTAGAAGTAGGAAATTACGAGTCATCCATTTTTTTATATCAGCTATGCATTCTGTTAATTTAGTGAATTGGTAAGTTTCGTTAGGTTTTGAAGAAATATAGAGCTGAGTATCGTCGGCATAACAGTGGAAGCTAATTCCATGTTTCCTAATGATATCTCCTAATGGTAGCATGTACAGAGTGAACAGCAGCGGTCCTAGTACTGAGCCTTGTGGTACGCCATACTGAACTTGTGATTGATAAGACATCTCTTCATTTACTGCTACAAACTGATAACGGTCAGATAAGTATGATTTAAACCATGCTAGTGCAATTCCACTAATGCCAACATAGTTTTCTAGTCTATTTAAAAGAATGTTGTGGTCAATGGTGTCAAATGCAGCACTAAGATCGAGTAACACTAATAGAGAGATACAACCACGATCGGATGATAAGAGCAAATCATTTGTGACTCTAACGAGAGCTGTCTCGGTACTATGGTACGGTCTAAATCCTGACTGGAAATCCTCGCAGATATCATTTCTTTCAAGAAAGGAACACAGTTGTGAGGATACTGCCTTTTCTAATATCTTTGACAGAAAAGGTAGATTTGAGATCGGCCTGTAATTGACTAATTCTGTAGGATCAAGTTGCGTTTTTTTAACAAGTACAGTTAAGAAGGGGTATTCACAAACTCCAAGGAAGTTTATGTCCTGGCCACGGACATCAAACTTTCTTAGTTTATTAATTAAAACTACTAAAGTAGTCTATATATCGAGCTTTGTAGCTTATAATTGGATCTTTTAAGTTTCATTGACTTATAAGGTGGATTTTTCAAACACAGAGACAGTGGGATTAAAAAGGTTTCAGTTCCCAGTCATCACCTTCAGTGGGTCACTGCTGTTGCAGTACTGAGCAAAACTAAAGTTAGCTCAGTTTTAACAAGGTGACATTACTTGGATTCAGTTAAACAGCAACCATTTAAATAACTTAACAGCAACTGAAAAACATTTACATCACAAACACACAGTCAAGAATAGTCCTGCAACAAAGTAAGTTAGATGTGTGTGATTTACCCAATTTACATCATTTACACGTACTGTTTGCAGAGGATGGAGTAAGAGCCTGTTGCCAGTCCATCTCCCTGTGGCTGTTTCTGCTTGTACTCTTCCTCCTAGAATTATTACCCGTTCACAGACAAAATGGCTCCTAATATCGCCAGATGTCGACCTGTTTTACTTTAGAATAGCACAGCTTACGAAGCTCCACTAATTCAGTGATAAACACATTTATTTTCCTATATCTTTTTTATAAAAAACCGGTGGTAGAAAAATGCTGTGGGAAAAGAGAGAACGCTGTTAGAGTAACGAACGTTAACTAAGAAAAGCATTAAGCAAAGCTAAAGTTCAATTTTGATGGTGTAGCTAACGTGAAGTCTCACAGTTAACTTTATACGGTACACATACTAACTTACACTTTTTAACACAACCAACGTCTGTTCATTCAAATTTGCGCGCTCAAACCTAGATGCGAGTCTGCTCCAGCTAAGTTACAAAAACATGAAACATAACCTACAACTAACGCTAATTTGGTTCATACTTTTAAATAACATGCAATTTCATATTAAAAACAAACAGTCATCAAATTGACAAAGTTTGAAATTTAAACACTTACCGCTGAATCCGTCGAATGAGACCACGGAGGATTATCAGGGAGCTCAGATGACGCAGTTGCAGCGCGGAAAAGACGGAATTCACAGTAGTTTCTTGTAAAAGCCCCGCGCCTGCATTATTTTCACAGTAAAAGTCTAAATACGGTATTATATTGTGAAATATCACAGTTAAAGGAGAACTCCGGTCAATTTTAACATTGAGCTAATTTTTTTGTCAATTTGGAGTGCTGTCAATACAGAGAACAACGACAAAAATCGGTGTTGCCTACACCGTGTTATCCTCTTTTTTTAAATTTGCACCCTGTTGACTTCAGTGGGGCAATATTTAAACCTGCTTTTAGCCTCTTTACATCCTTGATGTGTCATTACAAGTGCACAGGTCATGTGAGTGATTCCTTCAGAATGAACACGAGTGAATTTGACTGCAGTAGATGTGAAAGATATGGATAAAAATTATGTTATTTAAGACAGCGCAAATACCTGTGTTTACATCCTGTTTTCGGTTGAAGTCCAAAGTAGTCGATTGCCGAGTTCACGCGCATAGGTTTAGTTACCTATGATCACGCGCGTGAACTCGACAATCAGCTTCTTTTCAATACTATTTCATCACCCAAAACACTCCCACTCTCTGCTGTATATTCATAACCAATTATTTCAAAACCAACAACCAAGCCACATAAACAATGCCATTGGCACTAGTCTACATTGTAGACATGTCTCTTAATGCACATGAATTTTCACCTTTTTGCACAATCTTGAAAAAAGTACTATTGTTGAAATTCTCAGATCAAGCAAACTTCAACGCACCCTTATCCACAACCTGCTAACGTTAGTGAACCGCACCCGAGCAAGCACTTTGCAGTTCCCCTGGAAATGCATTTTTCTAGTTTGATTTTGCGATGTAACTTGTTGTTGTGCAGTTTGCTCGCTCTCTCTCTCTCTCTCTCTCTCTCTCTCTCTCTCTCTCTCTCTCTCCTTCTGTGCAGGCTTGATTTGGCTCAGCTGCACGGCAGATCACGTTGATGAGCAGGAGTGTTGATAAGCTGAGAAAGACGGCAATGCAGGAGAGCTTCTTGGGCGCGCGTCGTAGAGCTCTGTTGTCGTTCTGTCCCTCATCTCCTGCCCCAGACATTTAGTTTATTGTTGGAGTGTGGTTCGTTCAGTGAGATTTCCATGTGTGGGGTTGTCACCGTCGAATTATGAGGACATCTGTCTTGTTATTATGTATCATGAGTTTCTCTTTTGTATTATATTTTATTTATATTTTCTTGTTTATTTAAGCTGTTACTGATTCATGTCATTAAGTTGTTGTTTAATTAGTTTCTTTTGGAAGCCATAGGGAGGAGGTTGCCATTTTTGTTTTCTTGAGTAATTTTCTCCTGGTTATTGTCAGTTAGGGAGCAAGGGAAGACGTTTGTACTTTCTTTGGTTTTTTTTTTTTTGTTAGGTAAGTTACATTTAGTTCCTTTTAGTTATTTTGGCTTGAACCCCTCCTGAAGATTCACGCTTCCTGTTATTCATTCCTATGTTAATAAAAACTTACTTTTGTGTCACAAAAATACAAAACTTTTGTAAGGCTTCTCGTCTTCTACTTCTCTTGTCAGTGTGTATACAGTCCAAAAACCTTTGCATTTCTCTATCTTAACAAGTGTGTGTAATACCTGATGATCATGTTCTCCAGCATGCTTTAAAAATATTCTAAAGAGCATCTTGGAAGCAAGAAAATTTGACTGAAAAACATTTCGTTTTGTAGTATTTGTATGTGAGCTGGGACAGGAGAAGGGATAGATGTATCAATTCAATTGATGCTTTGTTTGTCATTGGCTTTCCTAAACCTAGACGGGGAGGTCGTGACAAAACACTCAGAATAAAGTGAGATGATCTGCTGATGATCCTGAATGGCTTGTTGAATGAGTGTTGATAGTCTGAGGCTCATCAATATTAACAGATCTGCTGAAAACACTCTTTATTTCATGATAATAGTTCCTGTTTTCACCTCATTTATTATGCTGATGTCTTCAGATCTCCTGTAAATTGACACTTAAAGCTCATTTTATTGGTGTCAACAGACTGAGGGAATTTGTTTGGAGACAAATCTGTAGATTTACTTCTGTTTATGCTTATAACTGTTTTTCTTATCATTGTTTATACATGGAAGATTTTACACTATTTATATTCTGTTATCCACGAGCATAAAAACAAACTCAGTAACTGATATATTTTTGATTTGGCTAGATCAGCTCCTCAAACTGTGAAGCTCCTCCCACTGTAATTCATCATCAGTGAAGCTCCTCCCACTGTAATTCATCATCAGTGAAGCTCCTCCCACTGCAATTCTCCAATAAATGCTGGAATATTCCCATCAGCTACAAGTGAAGACGAGCATCAGAGCATCAGGAAGAGCTGAAATCTGCAAAGACTGAGTCTATTAAAGAGGACGGTGAGAACATGAGTGATCCAGAACCCTGCAGAATGAAACACACTGAAGATCCTGAAGAACAAAGAGGTTGGTGTTTATTCTTAATTCATTCATGATGCTGAAGAACATTCATGTTAGAAACATTCAAGCACTTCATCACTTTTAGATAAACAGTTCAACTATGAAATGGTATAAATGGTTTCATTTTTGGTTTTCAAAAATGGTCTTTAAAGCGAAGCTTGAGAAATGTTCATATTGATTGTCAACATCAGGTCAAACTAAATATTATTATACCTCTTTTATTTTACATTTATATCTGGTTCATATTTTTCACAGCCATTTTACCAAAATGTTTGACATTTCTCTCTCTCTCTCATATATATATATATATATATATATATATATATAGAGAGAGAGAGAGAGAGAGAGAGAGAGAGAGAGAGAGAGAGAGAGAGAGAGAGAGAGAGAGAGAGCAATTCCAGCTTTATGGACGTGACATTTGCAGTCAAAACGTAAAATATAAATTCTCAGAAAATGTATTTAATACCAATATATTTAAATGTCTGTTTATATGTCCATACTCCCTTAATGGTACAATATGTAATTTTTTTACTTTAAAAATAGCAAAAATCACTATATCTTTGTTATATATTTTTTTTAGTTGTGTGCTTACATTATCCTGACTGTTTCCAACAACTTTCAAACCAGGAGAAATTTGTAATTTTATTCGAAGACACGTACCGTTTCTTTATTTCCGTTTTGTCGCCATCAATGGCGTCATATCCGCGTTCTCCCTGGTTTCCGCTCGTGCTGCCATGGCAACCAGAGCTATGAACCAGAGCCGTCTGATAGTAACCATGGCGACAGACGTGGACAACTGTGTAGTTCGCAATGTCTATCTGCACGCTGTTGTTGTTTCGTTCAAACATTATGGACCATGGCAAGCAGACTTTGGATAAAAAAGATGCCTAGAGCTCCACGTCCGAGACTTCGACCACTCCTACATGTACTTTATTAAACAGGTGTGCACATTTACATAAAACTAATCAATGTTATATAGTTCAACAATGATAAAATGTTAGAATATGATCTGTATGTTATTCTAATGTTGATCTAGTTTACTGCTAGTCTCATACAGACAAACTAACACATAAATTTAAACACATTCAAATGCAGTTTATTGTGATAGTGTAATGTTAGACCAAGTGAAACAGTGCTGCGTTACCTCAAAAGTTTAATTTGTCTAATAAACTGACCTGTGAGTTGTAATTCTGCACTTGCGTGTAGTTCAGTAGAATGAAATGTCCATATTTATATAAGGCCTGTGTCTATATAGAACAGTCTGGAAAGCGGTATGCAAAACGCAATCGTGTCACAATGATTGCATCACGAAAGGTGCGTCTCATATTTCTCTCTCTCTCTCTCTCTCTCTCTCTGAGACTGTAATATGTCAACGTTATGGTATTGATTTCTAAAATGTTCTGATGTACAGTAATAGATCAATTTAATATATGTGCAGGATTTTTTAACAGTAACAACATGTTGAACATGTTGAAAGACCGGGGTGGGTTTAAATAAGTTTGACATCTTCCCACTCCATTTCAAGCAATAGATTGATTTATGTTGTAAAGTTGCTGAATTTATCTTTTCGTATCGATTTAATCAGAATGCTTCTTGATTGCCTTTTGTTATGTGTCATTATATTGCTTGAAATAAATTCATTCATTCATTCATTCAACAAATATGCGCTGGTGCATGATTTAATATGAAGCGTCCGTAACGGTCACGTCCTTAACGCATAATTAGGTTATTTAGAGCAAATAAGTGAGATGAATTGTCAATCATAACTAGAATGGACATATTTTGGCTTTGTACATAAAGTTTCAAATTAATTGTAATAATAATTATTATACAATATAAACTTATTCTTTAAATCGTTACGGACGTGACTTCCTAAATATAGCGTTTATAAATTTAAAGGGCAATGCAGTTATAACAAAGTGGGTGTATTTATATCTCAGTCATGATCCATCTTTCTGCAAAATGCTTACTGTCAACATAAAGTATTAAAAAAGGAGTCTTTGATCCCTCTTTTTAAAGCATGAAATATGTTTGTTTGAAAAAGCAATTAGTATCTGTGCACACACCTTATCTGAGGGGAATAAACACAGAAATGTCCTTAAAATTTACATGACAGCACATCAATACAATAAAATACAGAACCAAATGGACAACTTAGAAAGGGTTTTGATATTTTGATAATAACTTTATTTTTTCATGGCAAGGTTGACATTTGCATGGAATCGCCCTATATATATATATATATATATATATATATATATATAGAGAGAGAGAGAGAGAGAGAGAGAGAGAGAGAGAGAGAGAGAGAGAGAGAGTGAGAGAGTGAGTGTTTTTGGTACCTCTAGGGGGGGTCGGGCATGCCGGGAAAAAGAAAATTTTAAAATACAAAAAAAAAATTTGTACATTTTAAAGATAAATTCATTAATCTGGTGCACTTTGAGTCACCCAAATCCACTGTTACAAATAAACAATACACCCGCAAATCGCCCATATTCTTTTATATTAACAGTAGAACTCCCAAGGTGGTCATTTTGACCGTTTTTAAATTTTACAGTGGAATATCTTTGTTAAAATAAAATAAATGTGGCTGTAGGACTCTGACTTTTCCTAAATATGTGTATATTTTATTCTGACACTGTTACTTTATTAAAATCACAAAACAGTTCTGACTATAGAATGGCCATGGAGGCCATGAACTTCGCTCCGACCACATGGAATCAAAAGCTATCCAACTGGAGGAACTGCAAACAAAATAAAACCAAGGAGACATGTGCCAGATGTCACGTGTGTGCCAGATGTCACCAAAGTGGTGTGTGGAAGCTGCACACGAAAGGCGGTGTGCGTAAGCGTCAATCATGCGGGGTGTTTGCGCTGTTCAAATGGGTAGTTAACCTGATTTTGTGTGTTAATATTTTTTGTTCACTGAAACTAATCGTTCTAAAGCAGTTTGTTTTCTTGTTTAGCTAATGTTCATGTTTTTTCTTAGCCTGTTTGTCCGTTACTCACATAGAGGCAGCATCTGTCGGGGGAATCTTTCTTTTGTGCTTTTTTTAAGGGCTATGACGACAGGAATTAAAAGCTTCATTGGAAGAGAGAAGGTTAACATGTACAATAGATATGACATGACAAAAATGACATTCAGTACGGCCACATAAATGTAACACCTGCAACACCTGCTTGCAATAGGTAGTCTATTTTTTGTGGACCACTGGGTTCGTCTAGGGAGCCTGAGAAAATCGTAGTTTAATGATATGTGCAGATTAAATGAATCAGGACTTCTTTTGATATCAGCCGACTATTTACTTTTTGAAATGTAAAGATAATAATGAAATAAATTTGTTGTAAACACTCGATAAGAACAATTACAAGAAAAATAACATCAATAAAATGAACAATATACCGGTATGAAAAATATACAAAAGTTAGATCTCACAAAACCCTATAGGTGCACCTTTATAAATAAACACACACTTATATGTATGTCAAATAAATTTCGTTCACATTCATCCAATAGTTTGGTATGAATATAAAACTCAATCAATCAAAAATGAAATAAAAAAATAAAAAAAAATAAAAATCAATGAAATTCAAGCTGAACAGTTCTCAATTTTTTTCAGTCAGGGTTAGTTTTTGTTTTCCTCAAAAAAAAAATGAAGGAAAATGATTGTTTTAGGAAAATAAAACAAAAGTCCAGTCCTTTGAACCTGATCCAGGAAAATTTGAATCACTGTCTCAAGTGATAGGAAAAATATTGAAGAGAAAAAAAATGTGCGTGAAGATCCCACCTCAAAGTTGAAGAAATAGAGTTCACAAATCGGGGGTTTAGGCCTACTCAATCAGATAGTCTAGTGTCCAGATCCATGGGGGCTCGCCATCAAAGGAAATTTCCAGGAATTATCTCCACAGGAACAAAAACCTGACCTGTATTTTAAGTCAAAATGATAACAAAATTACTTAAAACTTCTATCTTATTTCAGAGGGAAATAATTTTAAGACAGTGGTAAGCTGCAGTGTCATCACATTACAGCAATAACCAAAATAAAATTACAAATGACAACCACATAAAGAAAGTTTAGATAAAACTCATTAAACCATATATACACTTTATCATAAACTCAAGACTTCACTTAAAACACATGCTTTCTAGAACTTCGTCACACAATTCGATGTAACTCATTTACCGATCGTTATTAAACCAGCATTTATCTCACTTCAACCATAAACATACAAAAAAACATTAACACTCACCAAATCCTTGTTTACTGATGTCTTTTATCAAATATTTGGTCTCAAAATAACGATGTTCAGACACATTACCCACAGGTAGTGATGTGACATTTGAAGCGAGGCGTCGGAGCGTGTGTCGAGAAAAAATGGGCGTGCCAGATGAAGCCGCGATTCGAGGCTTGTGTTGTTAACGTGAAAATCACGTGACTAATGACAAACGAGGCCTCGGTTTGTGTGGATACGTCATCGGTTCGGTCTGAGTGTCGCTTCCGGATAAAATGCGGTTCGAAACTCGCGCCACCTTGTGGGTGTTGTCAGGAGTAGTAGAAGCAGTTGTAGTAGTGTCAGAGAGTCAGAGAGTTAGAAAACTATCATTGTCAGTGTCAGTGTCGTTATTGTGTCATTATGTGAGGGCTGTATATTATTACATTATCAGGTTAGAAAAGTTGTAGTATATTATTATTATAGTAGGCCTAGCTATATTATAGTCTTGTTATATTAATTAGATAAGATTATTTGGATTGCTCTGGATTTTTGGATCTGGACTGGACTGCTTTTTGATTTGGATTGCCCTTTTGGATTTGTTTGCTTTTTGTGACTCTTCCTTTTTCCTGGTAATGGAGCAGCAAGAAAGAGGGAATCCTCCGCTGTTTGGGCTCAACAGAAGCATCAGTGTCCTCATTTATACCAGCTGGCATTTTTACGTTCCCCTGCATCCTCTGTTCTTTGTGAAAGGATCTTTTCCAAGGCTAGAGAGATTTTGTCCAAGAAGAGGAATCATCTAAACTGGTTCAGAATGAATTAATTTGTCTGCTATTTCTTTGCACAGTAGCTAGGTGTCACTAGTGAGCAATGCTGAATGAAGCTTCGAGTAATGAACCTTTGGCTGAAGCAATGGGCTGCGAGGTCTCAGTGGTTCAGGAAGCCTCATTTTGCCATCACTACCCACAGGAGCTTTGCTCTAACGCTCTTCTCAAAATGGAGGATTCAATTCTCCCTCTGCCCGAGAGCACGTTCTAGAAAGAGCAGGCTTAAAGGGGCAGTACTCTATTTTCACATACATGACGTAACCAGATGAAAAACTCAAAAATAAATTAAACACATACAAAAACAATTTCTTTCCATTTCTTTCTTTTCAGAAATATTTTTTCTTCTTGTTTTGTAATCAAATAAATTATGAATTTGAATAAAATCAACATAAATGAGCACTACTGTGTGTTATGTATTGTATCTCGTCACTACTATGTAGCTAAATCACCTGTGCTACATAAACGTCAAAGTATGAACTGTCAGAATGACCGCTGTGGTCGTTCTAGTAGTTATGGAATTCTGGTAGTTCTAGTGTTAAAATTGTTTTAATCAGGGCATTTGTGCGGCCCTTAAAAAAAAAGAAAAAAACACAACGTGTCCCGGACAGAGTCTATTGTCCCCGACAAGACAAGCGTTACTCGAGCCCTGATATGTTTTCCTTGATTGGTTTTCCCCTGAAGAGAATTACGTTGTTGAAAACGAAAGTAAAAGAATGACGCACGTTCATTGCGTTTTAACATGATGAGAGTTCCGTGTCTTTATTAAACTCAACACATTATAATGATTGATTTGTCTGTCATCCACCCTCGATTCATTGGAATGTAATGTTTTTATTACTTGGCCCGCCCGACCCGCGGATTATCAGCGATCCGCGCAGCACTATAGACCTTATGTAGCCCCGCCCCTTTTAGCGCTGAGCTCGTTGTCTTTTTTCTTCCGGTCTGTATTTTCACAGCGATCACGCGTAGGCTATTTATGAATGAACGACTTTTTTAAAAATCTTCCCCGTTAACTGACATTTGGTAAGACATCTGCTTTAAACATTACAATCCTCATGATAACTTTCGTTAAAGGTGCAATGCGCAACATTTCATGTTAAAAATACCCGTTTTTCTAACCCATACATGCTTAAACAATTGCCTGATGGGCTGAATGAGCCCTTCTCTGATCACTGCGATTGCCTCTATAATCCTGTACAGTAAAATAAATAAGAGTGATTCGGGACGGAATTTGAGACTGGGCGTGACGTCATGAGCGTGCACACCTCTGGTTGCAGTTTCGCTTGTCGCCAGAGGGGGCATAGTTCTGCAAAAACTCAGAGACTTGCGCAATGCACCTTTAACTTTAAATTAAGTATCCACTTCAAAAGCTCATTACTCCTGGACAGCAATGCCATAGAAATATACAGAGCCACCGCAAAAACAGAAGTTCAAAGACAATATTCTAAAGAAGGCGGCACCCTCGTTTCTCTGGCACAAGCGGTAACCCCAACAGAACCGTTACGGTGGAAAAAGTGTATTTGACCATTTGACTGTCTGTCCGAGTTTTGTCGAGAGACGGAGGCGGCACGAAATTTGACAGAGGCGGTCGCCTCATAATTCTCTATGCAGGAAAAACCCTGGAGATAGTATATATATATATATATATATATATATATATATATATATATATATATATATATATAACATATAGTATATATTTATATTACAGTATTTCACAATTGCTAAAACACTAAACCCCATTCTCTGAACCCAGTGCTCAGTGGCCTAAACCCATCTGTCGAATCAGTCACTCTGTAGGCAAAACCTTAAACAAGTTCAGGTAGTTAAGACACTGTTTGCAAATCTCATCCACTCTTTTTGCAAAACTCTAAACACATTCTCACTCACTAAAACACATTTTGCACTGTGTTGCAAAATGGTAAATACATGTGGCAAAAGTTAAACACAACTACAACACCGCTGTCATCGTTTACACACAACAACTCAAAATTGTTCACACTTGTTTCTAATGATGTGATAAAGTCAGTTGTCTAGAATATAAGCCAGTTCAGAGTACACAGTTGGCCCAGGTACGGTGAATGTTGATTCCAACAATGGATGGAAACAGTGTGAGAGGCAGAGGAGGAAGAGTTGGTGTAAGAGGTGGTGGACGAGGAGGAAGAGTACAAGGACAACGAAGAGCAAGACCAAGAATAGTCATTTCAGATCAAATTGGGGCAACTGTGATAGACCATGTTCTTGTTCATGGAATGACAATGAGGGAAGCAGGACAAAGAGTACAACCCAGTCTGAGCAGATTCTCTGTGGCCACCATAATCAGGACATTCAGAGAAGAAAACAGGTAAATGTATTGTTTTTCTCATTTGTGCGACTGAAAGTTTACTGTATACATTTGATACAGTACATCAGTTTGTCAGGGGACTGGGGGAAAAAGAAAAAAAGATTTACAATACATTTTACATATGAATGTGATGTCCATTACTGTTGTTACTGTATGTATACATTTGTAAGAGCATTTTCCCTTTTGTAGAATTGCTAGAGGTTGACAATTATTTTTTTTTAGTTATTAGCTATTTTTTTTACTACAAACAATAGGACAAAAACAATAGGACTAATTATTACTTGAAATAGCATTCCAGTTTAGAACAGCACCAGACAATTCACACTAGAGAAAAACCTTACAAGTGTTCACACTGTGACAAGAGATTTAGTCGTTCAGCAAATCTGAAAACACATGAGTGGATCCACAGCAGAGAGAAGCCGCACACGTGTGATCAGTGTGTGGTGTAATCCGTTACAAAATATAAATACTGTATGTATACTACATATAAACATTGTATTATTTGACCAATTTTAAAGTTTCATAATATTATGTTTCTGAAAGTTATCCCAATCCTACTAAAAGGTTTGAACAACACAAACTGAAGGTTTGGTCCAAATCAGAACCAAGACTGGATTACGTGATCTAATCCTTTTTAAAAAAAAAATTTCACGTAATTAGCCTGATTACTGAGTGCAGAGTCTGATATATTGATTATTTATCTCGCATCCTGTCTGTTAGAAATTAATCTTGTTTGTTTTTGGCAGAATTACCAGAAAGCACCTGGAAGGAGAGAACGGAGAGAACGCCAGTGATCCAGAACTTGCAGAATGAAACATCATGATACTGAAGAACAAAGAGGTTTGTGTTTATTCTTTATTCTTCATTAATTCATCATGATAATGAACATGCTGATGCTCACTAGATTTACATTGCTTCAGGAGCAGAATAAAAACATTACAAATTAAAGCACAAGTAAAAAACAATGTTTATTGAGTATTTTTTTTTCTTTAACTTTTTAGATTTTTGACATCTTATATAAATTTGAGACTAGAATAGAAACAGTGGATTCCTATGAGACTTTATTCAATATGTCAATATTTCAACTGTATTTCACCTTTTTTGACCAATTTACCATAAACATTGAACCAATGTATTTACAGTTTTTTACGATTGCTATGACAGATTTTTCAATACATTTAACAATTTTCCAAAACTCTTAACACAGTTAGCACTACATCCGTCTGTGTAAGCTATACTATTAACACATTTCTTGTTGCTTTAACACAAAATGCATACAATTAACACAAATTTAAAATGCTTGAACTTCTTTTACACACAAGCTCAAACAAGAACAAAACAATGGATTTTTACTGCCAAATTTACCAATGCTTTAACACTGTATGTCAGAACAGATAACACCATGTTCTAAACCTAACCTTACAGGCTAAAGTCAAGGTAAACAGCTGCTTATGTGAATTGAAACACAAATATATCCCCTGTATTTTATTCTATTCTTACTGAGAAACAGCTGATTGAATTATGCAAATAATTAGAAGATCTTTTTTATTTTTTTATTTTTTTTTATTCTTCTGGTGCTTTTTTTGTTCATATATTTTGTATTTTCACATCATTCCATTGCTAGTAAGAAACAGCTGATTGAAGTTATGCAAATATGGGACAATGTGGCATTCCACCATTCCCGTCTAGTCACAGCCAGGTTTGACGCCCATCAGAGGATGATGTCCATTTTCCTTGCCCCTTACTTCCCTTTCCTCAACCCCATTGAGGAGTTTTCTCAGCCTGGAGATGAAAGATTTTTGACCATAGTCCACAGGACCAAATGTCCCTCCTGTATGCAAAAGATGCTGCATACCAAGACATCACAGCTGAACACTGCCAGGATAAGGCAAGCCAAAAGATTCTTCCCAAGATGCCTTGCCAGGGAAGATATCATGTGTGATGTGGATGAGAACGTGGACAAATGCAGAAGACCGGGCAGATTAGAAGATGGCCTTTTCTGTTTGTATATTTTGTATTTTCACATACAGTAATACTGTAAATGGCACTATATTGCATATTTTTGTTATCTTGCAGAAATGTCCTGTTGCAAATATAGCCGTTACTGCAGCAATTCTGTCTCTGTCTTCTTTTTTTCATAAACCATACATTCTATAAAGCTACTCTAAGGGGGGTCATTTATTTTGTTGTATTGAATTTCTGCTGCTGCTGCTGCTGCTGCAAAAAAAAAATGCATGCATTTACATTACAAACAAAACAAAAATGTAGAGAGACTTAAAAAAAATAAAAAAATAAACTGCAGTGCAAAACACAATCTATGATCAATACAATATACTGTCTGTTGTATAAGGGCAGACCTGACACATATAAAATAATGCAGTTTCTGTAATTCCATCTGATGTTAGTGTTTTTTTTGTCATTGTGTTATGATTGACTAAATGTTCCTGTTGGAAGACAACATGTGTTAGTGTTTTGAATAATTATTTGATTTTGAAACATGTTTGCAGTGTTTTGGTAGACATAGTGTATTGTGTTAGTGTATTATTGTATTTTGAAAATTAGTTTTGGAGTTTAATTTACAATGTGTGATTTTGAGCATGAAATTAACCGTTTTGCCAATTGTGTGTTTTAGGTGTGTTGGTGCGTTAAGAGTTTAGGAAACTTGTTAAATGTATTGAAAAAATTGTCATAGCGATTGTAAAAAACTGTAAATATTGAGCAAGCAAGCTCATTGGCTACGGAAACAACCTTGGCCAATCAGCTTTTAGTGTGTAGTAAACAAGTCACCTTAATTTATATAGCGCTTTATATAATACAGATACAAAAGCAGCTTTACAGTGATCAGCAGGACAAAAATAATAATTCAGTGTTGCAAACAGTTCAATTCTGCTGTAGAGCAGCTCTAAAAAGAAAATGGTGTTATTGTTCAGCTGAAGTCAGTTCAGGTCCATGGGAAAGATCATCAGTTATTATATTAGTTCAGTTCAGCTATAATATTATATTTGTATTCGCTTTGGGAGTTTGAAGCTGCTTGCTGAAGCGAAATATTTGGAAAAGTTCGCTCTGGCTGGTAAACACCTTGGTACTATCATTGGTCTGTGGCGATAACACATAGGCAGAACTTCCAGATCATACAAAATGCATGTTATTTTTTATTTAGTACTGTCCTGAACAAGATATTTTAAATAAAAGATGTTTACATATAGTCCACAAAACAAAAAAATAGCTGCATTTACAAAAATGACCCATTGAAATGTTTATTATAGAAGTTTATGTCCCCTTGATTCTTAATATATATATATATATATATATATATATATATATATATATATATATATATATATGCTTTTATTACAGACAAGTACAGTGCAAAAAGTTCAAGAAAAAATGCAAGGCATTTTGGTGCATGTAAAACAAAGATTACAGTTTTTGCCCGTTGCTTGAACACATTTTGCAAAACTTCGCTCATTGTGCCAAAACTCTACACACAAGTAAACATGACACAACACTGGGAAATATACCATTCACATCTGTGTCAAATTGAAACTCTGCTATCAAAACCTAACATTCATTTGTCAAAATGTAACTCTGATGACAAAATGACACATACTTGCATCATATGCATACACTTTCAGATCAGGGGGAACACACTAGTCTACTTTATATAAAACACTGCAGTCTTTGATTTTCACTGTTTATTCAGAAGGAATATTTTCAGGAGGCACATTTTCAAACAACCAAAAATTGTGCAAAAAATAAATTTGTCCACAATTGCCCTTTGGCCAATTACATTACGACCCCGTCGTCTTGTTTTGCTCAGGTCGAATTCAGCTTCATCAATGAAAATGAATTCATGAGGCTGTGCAGCTCCATCCATGGCCAAGATTCTCTGTAACAAAAAAAAAAACATATTACTGTACTACAGTACACATACAGAACCCTCACCCCATCACACAGGTACCCGTGTAGCTCTCCAAATGGATCCATGTGGTGCTGATATGGTACATATTCAGCTGCTACTGGATTTCACCAATACTGTATTGTAAATGTAAAGGACAGTTACACTTACCCGTACATATTCAACTCGAAGTCCTTTGACCCTGACACTGTTCCTCTCAAATGGGACCCTGTAGAGCTGCTTCATGGTGATGTTGTGTTTTCCCAAGATGCGTCTGATGGTGGTGATGCTCACATGGTTTATGTTGTTGAACACTTGCCTGTCTGCAAATATTTTCTGTCGTAGCTGGTGGAGACGGATGGCATTGTCTGCCCTCACTAGGTCCACAACGGCAAGTTCCTGCTGTTGTGTGAACAGGCGTTGGCGTCCTCCCCCAGAAGGTCTTCTAGTCATTCTAGAGAAATACAACCACAAATTGTCCTCGGTTTGCTTCTTTTTCTTACAGTACTTTACTGTATATACTGTATCATCCACTGTACTGAAACATCTCAATATAAGTAATCATGGTATGTTTCACAAAAACTACCACTTTGGCTGCAAAAGGAGCATTAGCACCCTGCAATACCCTGTTGTTTTACATGATGTGGTAATGTGATATACTGTAGTACAGTGCTGTAAATACCATCTGAGTAGAGTAGAAGGTAGAGAGGTGAAGACATACCTGTTTTCTAGTCAGAATGTTCTTACAGATGCCACTGTGAAGCGGCTTAGATGTGGGTGGACTCTCTGCCCAGCCTCATAGTCAGGCCATGGTTGATGACATGGTCCACCAAAGTTGCTCTTATATCATCAGAAATAGGGGTGGGTGCATGGCCTCTTCGACCTTGACCTTGTCCTCTTCGTCCTCCACGTCCTCCTCATCCTCCTCGTCCTTCTCATCCTCCTCATCATCCTTGTCCTCCTCATCCTCCACATCTTCCTCGTCCTCCTCATCCTCCACATCTTCCTCTTCCTCTTGCTCTCCCTCTATCCATGCTTGCAAAGTTCTTGAAATGGTTAAACTGAGGGCTTTTTGTAGCTGGCTGATTGGTGTTCAGTTTTGCAAGTAAGTGTCTTCATGTGTGTATTTGAGTGGTTGCAATTACCCGATGTGTTTTGTATTTTGGATACATGTGTTTTCCAAATGGCACCCTGAGATTTCATTTTTGAACGAAGTGTCTTATGTATGAAATAGAGTGTAGTATGCAGGACCAAGTGTGTTGCATAAAGGAGTAAGTGTGTTGCAGAATTGCAACTAGAGTGCAAAGCAGCGCTTTTGTTTAAGGTATGGGTACATGTGTTTGAGGTATGGTAACAAAAGCTTCAAGTTGTGTTACTTTAGTCTAAGCATGGGTCTATAGTGTTCAAGCAACGGGCAAAAACTGTAACAACAACATTAATAGTGTGAATATTTCCATTGTTCCATCTAAAATACCTGCTTGGAGAAAATTGTGTTTGTACAAAAGTGGCCATAGCAATCTGACGTTCAACAGTTATATAAGCACATTGCAGATAAAAAAAAATTGCAAACAATTTTCTTCAGAAATTATTCCGTTTTTTTCCCCTAAGTAAAACATTTTGAATTTGAAGAAAGTTAAATTTGACTTAATTTGTTTTCTGGGAAACATGCATGTATCTTCTGTTGCTTGATTGTTCAAAAGTTTTCACCCCCGGCTTGTAATGCATCGTGTTTCCTTCTGGAGCATCAGTGAAAGTTTCTAGAGTTTCATGACCCAACTAGTGATTAATAACACAAATCATCTTCATGACAATAAAATAGATCATAATCATGCACAGCAGTTGTTGACCAGATTTGATGGGATTAAAATGACTATTGAACTCATCAGTGATCTTGACTTTGAGCTTCACTTCTCATTTCACGTTTGTCTCTCATTTGAAATCTCACTTGATTTAATGCTTCTTTTAGACCAGATGGACGTGAACAAGAAAGGGAAAAAAAGAAGCCAAAAAATCTGTCACCTGTAAATCTGTCACCGTTTCACATGTAAATCAAGTCTGAAGATTCACATGAGAGGTCACACTGGGTAGAAGCGGCTCAGGCTTTCTCTCTGAAATCACATCAGCTTCTCAGTACATTAATGTTAACAAATACAACCTTTGATTTTAATAATGTATCAGTAAATGTTGTAATATTAACTAAGATTAATAAATGCTGTAGAAGTATTGTTCATTCTTAGATCATGTTAACTAAGGTAGTTAACTAATGAACCTTATTGTAAAGTGTTACCTACTTTCATGTATCTTTGAAACTGGACACTTTTCTTCTCCTCTTGAGATGTTTTGGCTCTTATAAGTCAATAAAGAGAGAGTCACTTTTACTTAATGTTTGTATTTGCTTCATGTAATTATTGATTAAACTCATTACTCCATATCAACACCTCGTTGTTATTCTCCATCTTTATTTTCTGCTTGAATCAATAACGTTAGTTCTTAAAGCTGTGAAGCTTTCCATGTTGTTAATTTCTCTATAGAGCTTTTAAATGGCTAATAAATTATATTTCACCCACACATGACTGACACTGAATGAGATTGCTGTCTGTCTACATCAGGGGTCGGCAACCTAAGGCACGCGTGCCAACACTGGCACGCGGAGACTTAATCGCTGGCACACAAGCAAATGCAAGAGAAGTGTATGCATTACATTCAGATAAAGTAGTCTACTTGCACACAGATCTACATTTTGATGTAATAATTCCTCATAGTAAAAAAAGCCTATTTTATTAAGTTGGGACTTAGGAGTTATAAATACTATTAAATTGTCTATCTAAATCTAAAACAAATTTCAAGAGTAATATTTAAATTTCTTTACTATTTCTGTGTAAGCCATTATGAAAATGTAAAATGTTTGTGTATTTATATGAGAGTGTGTGTGTGTGTGTGTGTGTGTGTGTGTGTATGTATATATATATATATATATATAGGCTATGTGTGTGTGTTGTGGCACAGTGATGAACTCGGAAACTTAAAAATGGCACTTTATGACAAAAAGTTTGCCGACCCCTGGTCTACATTATTAACAGTTTCACCCTTGATATCCAGTATCCATTTCAAAGAGTTTGGTCTAGTCAGTTTGATGTTTTATTCACACCATGAGGCTTCATGAAATCAGAACAATCACTATGAACTTTAAACAACACACAGTGTTGATTACTGATATGATTACTGTCTCCATCTCACCACAGCTTTACACAACCAGCAGAAAGAGAGCAGCTGGAATAAAGAGAAGTGGTGTGTAATCCTTGTTGTTATTTTTGTGTGATAATGTTGATGTTAAAAGTGTTTTGACATTCTGAACAGTATTTGGACGCATTGTTTAGTTCCAGTTTCGATGAAGCCCCGCCTTCCAAATCTGAAATGCGCTGTGATTGGAAATGTGAGTTTTGGAAATGTCCCGAGTAGTGTAAATATTACGATTCAGATCCTGACAATGTTATTGTTAACAAAAAAGAGGATCATCCACAACGGATTTGACAGGGGTATGTTTTTCTTATACATTATAAATACGATGTTATACACCATTAAATCATGATATTTGTTGGAAAACTATGGTAATACAAACAGTAATTCATCATAAAAACATAGTTAATTAACTTAAGAGGCGGTGAACAGTCTTACAAAAGCGAGAGCTAAAAAACATTATATCAGCTAGCAGGCGAGCGTAGTGTAACCCCAGTAATGCTACCCGCTATGTTAAAGCTGGGGCATGGGTAAGTATTTAGTTCACAGTTATGATTAACTATAATCATAAAATGTATTTTTGTGTAGAATATCCTTTTATTCAGAATATACGGAATACTTCTTTTTCGTAAACAAACACAAATAAATCTTCCAGATGGTTCGTTCAAACAGTTCTACACAAAATCCACACTCCAGACCCCAAATCAACCATCCAGGACCATAAAGACTAGGGTCCAGCCAGTCTGAGCTAATCAACGAAAAGCCCCAGTTAAGAATATGAAGGTAAAAGAGTAGCAAAAATCGAGAGCATGTAGATGTGAATTTGAGAACTTGTACAATAAATATTCGTACTTGTACGCGAAAATACACTCGTAGCTCCGATGTCAAAACCTGTAAAATAAAAATCTGAAGTTGAATGTTGACATTTGCACTGGCAGACAATAGTCACAAACTTGTATTCTGAATTTGATGCTGCAGAAAAGTATTGTAATATATTTGCACTTATTCTTACATTCACACTTGCAGTATACAACCTTAATTAGACAATTGCAACTTCTCAAATCTGTCACTGTCACTGTTGACTTTTGCTACTCTTTTCGCAATATACTGTAAAACTTAAAATAATAGCCCAGGCTTTTATTTTTCCAAATCGCCGAACTGCACCGGCTTGTATTTGAGACAGGCGTCTATATGAGACAGGCCTTTAATTTAGTGTTGAGATGAGCATGACAGTAGGAGGTTACCAAATCTGTGTTTAACAGATCAGTTAATGTAAGAATTAGCCTACTATATTTCTGTATGTCTAAAGGGGGTCGCACACCAGACGAGAAGCGCAGGCTTTTGGCTTTTGGGAGATCTTTATTTAAGGGGCAGAGATCTAATTACAAAGGCTGAGGGTATTTCTAGACTGACTTATACAGCAATGGCTTTGCATCTGAATAGAAACATTTGTTAAGAGATTGATATATTACTAATTGACTTTATATGGAAACCAAAATACATTACATAATGAAATTATGTGAATTCATATGAAAATTGTGAATTTTAAATAATTCATTTGAAGTAAATTGTCTTAGATTGATAGAAATCCTTCCTCCATTTGGAACTTCATCCCTTCCCATATGCTTTCTAAAGTTGGTAATATACATTTTCTTCTTGTTTGTTATTATAACATTGACAAAATACCAGTGAACTTATCTGAATTTCATCGCCAGGCATTTTTATCATGGTCCTTAATTTTCAAGCTTAACTTTTTCCGCATAAGTATATGGGACAACAAGGATATGTTATAAATGCAAAAAATCATTGTTTTTGAAATATTGTTTTGACAGTGGCATCATATTGGTAGATCAGTTATTTAATTTAAATGGTTTTCTTTTCACTCACAGTGAGTTTTTTGCACATTATAAGATTCCTGTTACAGGGGAATAAATGTTTTGATGCAATATCTCCTGAAATTTGTATTTGTATCCCCACCTACTATAGTAAGTTCTAATAGGTAATATTAATTTCCCCCTTAACTCACAATAAGAGCAGGGGCGCAACTACCCAGTGTCAGAGAGGTATGCAGCAACAATTTTGGCGCCCACAAATATAAATTAAATATAATTTATTTATTTATTTTATTTTTTTTTACCATCACTTTGGCGCCCCCATGGTGCTGCCCCCCATGCACCGCATATAGCACATACCCACTTTTTGCGCCACTGCATAAGAGCGTTATTTCAAACAGGTCTGGCTTATAATCAATATTTAATTACAAAGTTAATGATGTATAATTTAAAATTATACATAGAATTTGCCCAGTTAAACTTTGTGAAATTCACAACCAATTTTGTGACTGATTTAAAATGCACTTTTTTTGCGACGGATGCGCTGAAACTGTAGTTCATGTATTTTGACTCTGCCCATTTGTAAAACCATTCTGGCAAAATGTGTGTGATTTTATCACTCAGAACATTGATGGACAATTTGTGTTGTTTTGGAAACATCTATCTTTTGGAGAACTATGAGATGCATAGTCAGGTTTATATAATGCATTGTATTTAACATGTTTTACATCATTTAAGAAAGTAATTGAGCTTTATATTGATCAATCCGATTTTCTATGAAGAAAAAGGGAGTTCAAACTTTGAAAATTTATAAATGTGTGTCAATGTGTTTATGTAGTTCTACATTAATCCCCCTAGTGTTACATTTGTTGTGTTTTCTTGTATACTGTAGTATTTGTAACATACTCATCTTTTTTGTTAACTGTAATAAAAAACTACCCCCAAATGAAGGGTTCAGCCTTTGGATTGGGACATCCTTCGTCGCGCCGCTGTGACGCAATCGCACTTCAAAATACGCCCCCCCCCCCCCCCCTGCACTAACATTTAGTGCAGCAGCAGCGAGCATGAGGAGAATATGTTGAGTTCATTCAGACCTGAGCGATTTTGTGTTCGTTTGTGTGATTGTCTCGATGTTTGAAGTGAGAACTGTTACTAAAAGTCAAGTCAAAAGTTAAAGTTTGAGATCTGTGAGGGGAATGGGACTCGATATCAAGTGTTGCTGCTGCCGTTTTATTTACTCTTAACATCTTTGGATTAAATTTGGTATTTCTTTACTTTGCATTGTTAAAATAGACTGGAAAAGATACCGCTAAATACTTTACATTGAGCTATAGGGAGCCACGTGAGACAATTTAAACCTATACATGCAAAAAATAATTTATGTGAATACAGTTTGACATTGTACATAGGCCTAGTACAATAATGTTTAAACGTTATTGTTTTGTGGTGCTCTTTATTTTAATAAAGGTTTTATGATCATTGTCAGTTTCTGCACAAACCTTTAAAACATTAATGAATTACATTATTGCAATGAATGTAGTTATTAAAATGTTGAACTATATTTAGATTCATATGGACATTTTATGGTTTAGTAGGGTAGTTATTTACCTGAGTGTCAGCGGTGTTTGTTTTGTGTTATATGTTTTATCCATGTCATATTGTGAAAAATAAGTATCCTCTTCCAATAAAGCAGTTTTACAGGCTTTTATCATCTATCCTGACTCAAATAATGTGTTTCTAACAGCAAACACTCAGAATAAAGTGAGATGACCAGCTGATGATCCTGAATGGCTTGTTGAATGAGTGTTGATAGTCTGAGGCTCATCAATATTAACAGATCTGCTGAAAACACTCTTTATTTCATGACAATAGTTCCTGTTTTCACCGCATTTATTATGCTGATGTCTTCAGATCTCCTGTAAATTGACACTTAAAGCTCATTTCATTGGTGTCAGCAGACTGAGGGGATTTGTTGGAGACAAATCTGTAGATGTACTTCTGTTTATGCTTATAACTGTTTTTCTTACCATTGTTTATACATGGAAGATTTTACACTATTTATATTCTGGTGTCCATGAACATAAAAACAAACTCAGTAACTGATATATTTTTGATTTTGCTAGATCAGCTCCTCCCACTGTAATTCATCATCAGTGAAGCTCCTCCCACTGTAATTCTCCAATAAATGCTGTATATTCCCATCAGCTTCAAGTGAAGACGAGCATCAGAGCATCAGGAAGAGCTGAAATCTGCAAAGACTGAGTTTATTAAAGAGGACAGTGAGAACATGAGTGATCCAGAACCCTGCAGAATGAAACACACTGAAGATCCTGAAGAACAAAGAGGTTGGTGTTTATTCTTCATTCATTCATGATGCTGAAGAACATTCATGTTAGAAACATTCAAGCACTTCATCACTTTTAGATAAACAGTTAAACTATGAAATGGTACAAACAGTTTCATTTTTGGTTTTCAAAAATGGTCAGTAAAGCGAAGTTTATGAAATGTTCATATTGATAGTCAACGTTTAAATCTGGTTCACATTTTTCACAGCCATTTTACCAAAATTTTGGACATCATTTCTCTCTCTCTCTCTCTCATATATATATATATATATATATATATATATATATATATATATATATATATATATATATATATGTATTCAATTGAACCGAAACGGTATGGGCGTCACGGTTCAGTGCATACATTTACACGGAGAATACACAGTATAAAAATAAATAAAACTCGCATGCAAATTAATTAATGTAATGCGGAATTACTGTTAGATACGCGTGTTCTTTAGGGACACCTAATCTGTAGCCCCGCCTTAGCTCTGAACAGGCTGATGTGTGTGTGTGTGAGTGAGTGAGTGAGTGAGTGGGGCGCGATCGAAAAGTCGCAAAGTGTTTACTTATATTTCTGTGTGTGTGTGTGTGTGTGTGAGAGAGAGTGACAGATAATGAGAGAGAGAGAGGGGCGCGATCGAAA
This sequence comes from Squalius cephalus, assembly GCF_949319135.1. Taxonomy (NCBI): domain Eukaryota; kingdom Metazoa; phylum Chordata; class Actinopteri; order Cypriniformes; family Leuciscidae; genus Squalius; species Squalius cephalus. The sequence continues at coordinate 16,725,219 of NC_137122.1, forward strand.
AGTCGCAAAGTGTTTACTTATATTTCTGTGTGTGTGTGTGTGTGAGAGAGTGACAGATAATGAGAGAGAGAGAGGGGCGCGATCGAAAAGTCGCAAAGTGTTTACTTATAGAGCTGGTAAGTCCCGCCCCTTCCGCTAACCCCACTGGACCTCTAGGTTGAAAAATCGTCAATGCAAGTGAATGGGAGAAAATAATTATTTTCTGGTCCCGTTTGAATTGTGCCATGAATGTGAACATATGTTGTCTGTGAATTTTTAATATAATTTTTCGTGTAAAGAATGCTACAATTTAGCGGGTAGAAGTTTGATACGGTTAGACTTTGTGTTAGAGCACTTTGTGGACTACAACTCTTCGCTGCTTTCGTCGCGTTTGAAACGTCAACACCATTGCACACGGACACTAGCTCACGGATCCCGCTAAACATGACTGTGTCTTTGGTGCACTTCACCGCCTTCTTTCAGGGAGAGGACAAAATCGTTGAGGTTGGCGAAAACCACGGGTAAGTCAACTTTATGGGGTGACGTCACATAGGTGTAGCAACAATGGGTTGTACATTAATATTAATATTAGCTCAAATGATCTATAGGGAATTTTAATAATTACTCATGAATATGATTAATATTTTGTATGTTACAGTTACATTAATTTATCGCAGCTGAACTAGATTGATATATGAACGATTACCATAACGGGTTATGGTTCGTCATTAATACATCAATTGTTCTTATTTCAGCTCGAAGTTATGGGATAACTTTAATGGAATTAATTTAGTTATCAAACAATCTGTTTGTCCAGCAAACATACGTAAGATTAACTTAACTCTCAAGGAAAATTATCCTTCTTACAAACACGAGAAAGAGTATCTTTTCCAGGCCTTGAAAAGACACTCTCGGTGTTTGTAGACTAAAATTAGGTTACTTAAATCGTAGCCTACCAAGATAAAGCATATAGCTAAGATCGAACATTTCAGGGACTAAGTAACATGGGCAATTAAATCAGAGTCAGTCAAGGGCATATGGAATTTAATAATTGGACTAATACTACATCGAACTAAGGAATACAAGTTCTACAATTTACACGAGTAAATATGTATGTACAGGACACGTAAACAAAATACAAGACTAAACGGATAACAGATGAGAGAGGGAGAGGAAGGGAGAAAGTGAAACTAAAGTTTCAGGACGAGAGAGATCACCGAGATGATCTCAGCATGGCAAAATCACAGACAGTAACCCGTAAGAGACAACAAAGAAATCACATTGTAAGTTCAATTCAATAATCGATACTTGCATGGCACATGGTTCTCTTTGTATTTGCTGAAGAAGAGCTCCTTTAAGAGCGGGGCGTGTTTCCTCGTGTCTTCGGGGCGAGCAGACTCGCGCGCAGTTTAAAGGTTCACTGAAACGTGAAGTGGCCAGAAACATGATTCAGAGCTCAGTTCCCTTTGTGGAGGGAGTAACGAATATGAAAATAAAACTTAGTAAAGAAAATAAAACGGAGATGAGGACTCCCTAGGTCCCATGGAGCCAGGAATTTCCTCAGACGCAGTGCTCGTGCACGTCCTCAATGAAGAGGAGCGCGCGCCGCGGGATTTTCAACAGTCTTTTCCTTTGAGTTGAAGTTGTCGGCTGAAGTTCGAAGACGAAACAAAACTAAAAGACTTAAAGAAAATAAAATATAAAGCCCCCTAAACGGGAGCCATTGATGGTCTCCCTGATGAGGAGGGTTCGAACAAGCAGGAACAAACAAGACGAAAGAAAATACCGAACTCAACTGAACGGAACGCGGAGTGTTCTGCTTTTCTAGGGTAGCGAAAAATTCCTCCTCCCTGGCGCTTGGGCCAATTGGAACGCGAAATTCCAGGCGGGAGAAATTTCCTTTGTCTCACTTAGGAGTTCGATTTGCATGTTTTATGACAGTCTTTAGGATCATGCCATTTCTACTTTAACCAATTATAACTGCAGTAAAATGCATTTTATCATAATTTGGTACCCATATCTTTCCTACGGGTATATGGAGGTTCAATTCAAGACCACATTTGGTATGTTTAAAAGCTACGGCATAGAAATGACTTCTTATTCTGTAAAATAAGCATTAAGAGTTCTACTAACAATCTAGGAATAAGATTAACCCAAAATGTGATGTACATTTACAAATGGAAATGAAAATTGGACTTTTAAAAAGATCCACATGGCATATCTATGATTGCAACAGGGTGCACATCTGAAACATTATTCCTTTAAGGTTTACAAGAATACAAAAACCCATCACAGAGAAGAACAATCGTGGAAAAGAGAAATTACATTCAGGTTTACATATTTCTTCAATGGTTATACATATAGAAAATGTAGGATTTAAGTAGGGTTAAAGATTAACACTAACTCTGCTCCACTCCTAAAATCTCTGTTGCTGGACATTCCATTAGGCAATAAAACACAGTTCAACACAGGGGGGAAGGGATTGCCAGAGAATGTTAGTGAACCTTCTCTAACTAAAACACTATTGATTAAAGAATACATTTCAAAACCACACCTCTAGAAAATCATAATTATATGATCAAACAAATTAATAAAACATGCATACAGGAAGGTCAAACCCAAATCTGAGTTACATACATTAAAACTATATTTCTATAGGAGGATGTTTGTGTGTGTGTGTGTGTCTGTGTGTAGAAAGTTTCAAGTTTCGTTATCTCTCTGTGGTCCAGAGAGGGGAAAGGGGGGGGGGTTTGGAATGCAGAACTTATCCTCCAAGGTGCAATAAGGTGTCGCGAAGGACCATTTATTGTCGACTAGCTGGAGCCAACACAACTGATTTACCTTCGGGGGTTCAGAGTGGGACAGCAAGAAGGAATGTGCGTTTATGTTCTGATTCAATGAGCCATGATTCATAGCCAATGTGGCTACATTCCCCCTTTTCGTCCGATGTCCCTGTGTGGACATCATCGGACGACAATCATCACAATGGTCACATGGCAGGTGAATCATGACAGTAGGAAGGCAGGTGTTTCTTGGAGCTGAGGATTCAGCTCGATGAGGTTCGGCGTGGTCTCTGACTTGACACCCCCTTTCCGGGGATTCCGTCTGAAACCTTTGGACACAGCTTTCGTGCGCTTGGCTGTATCGCATCTCGTTGAGTCTTCTGTACAGGATGGAGACCAACCTAGTGTTAGGGTGTGGCTGATTACCTGCAAAGGTGCACAGCCCAATGTCGGCGGCGTTCCAGCCTCGGACCGCAGATGAAGTGTTCAGAACGGGCCGTCGAGCCGGTGCTCGGAGGGCTTTGTTGGCAGGAGCAATGTCCATGAGTTGGGACCCCCTTTTCTCACTACGGAGTTCCAGTCCTGGATTCAAGGTGACGTTGAAGTTTTTGGAGGATGGTAGTTTCAGTGCTGTCTGGTACTCTTTGCTGGGAAGCTGGTACCATGTCAGGCCATCAAGGTGTAGGATGACACCTTTCAGTACTTGAAGTCCCATTTTCTGGTTGAGCATGTTGACACGGCTGGTTGTGTCATGCTGGTCGTGAGTGACAGTGGCGGTGTGCACAGGTGTGTTAGCAGACCACCTTTCACCTACAATCTCTGCTTGCGTCTCTGTCACTTGTGTGTGAGGCTTAGCTTCGGCAGGGCAGAGATAATGAATGTCTTTGGTCATAGTGCACAGGTGCAGGTTTGGGGCTGAGTACGGTTGTATGTCGCTGTCGTGGTAGGCCACCACGTCTGGAGTGCGTATCTTGATGTGGGTGTTGCGTTCCCAAAACCTGACCTTGCAAATGTCTGTAAGTCTGTAGACTTGGCTTGACTCGATGATAGGCGGATTTAGGAGAAAGCCCACTTCTCTCTGCTCGGGATCGACGCAGAGTGAGATGGTGCTACCCAGAGAGTAGGCCAGGTGTTTTTGTAGAAAGTCAGCTGGCGTGTTGATGGCGGAAACCAGCACAGTTAGCATCAGGCTTAATATCAGGTACGGTGGAATTACACCTGTGGCTAGGTTGTCATTGGAGGGGCTAACCTCCCACAGCATGTCTGTCGTTGGCACTGTAACCAGCTGAGTCTGGACAAAGTCACTCTGTAAGACAGTAAACTGCGGCTTCATGGAGTTTGCGGTCTGGTTCGCTGCATTTACACTGGACACACCAATGTTAAACAGAGTTCTGGCGGCAGCTCCGGTTCCGAGCAACGCTCCCAGGAACTGGCTGGAGTGGTGGTTGGTGCTTAGGAGTCCCGATTGTGCAACAGTCACTCTCTCAAGTTGGTTGAACATGTGTTCGACCTTGGCCTCGGCGTGAGAGAGGGAGTCCTCTGTCCGTCGGACACTTGTCCAGATGTATTGGGCTACGGAGCTGGGGTGGTGTGCTCTGTAGACCGGGCGGGGCTGGATGAGTCGAACATGCACTTGCTGGGGGTAGGTCCTGCCGTCAGTGATCTGGGGTCTCGGTCGTTCTCTCGGTGGCAGCTGTCCTCTGGTTGGCAGACAGTACAGCATGGCGAACCACAGCAGCAACCTGGTACAGACAACAGGGAGAGAGAGAGAGAAAGGGGAGGAAGAAGCCAGCAAGGGTTGTCTTTGATTGGACAGGGCAGTCTTTTTACTTTGTGGGCGACGACTGGGTTTAGTTCGCCTTGGCCCATGTTTTGCCACATCTTGCTGTCGGCTTGTCGCTTGCTTCAGTGTCTCGTCAGTGTCTCTGGTGTTGCGGTGTGCAGCACATGATGCGTTATAGACGAACATTAGCAGTTTATCCCCCTTTGTGCGCCGTGGCATTACATGCCTTGGCATAGTGATGTCAATCGGTGCACAACTCATAATGTTGTTCTGTACGCGCAGCGTGTGCGTGGTGTCATGCAGTGGTCTGAGGCACTGGTTGTTAGTGAGGTCAGACTGCGTGTGAGGGTGGATAAGGAAAGTCTTTATGTAGCTGACAAAAGCCCGCATGTCCATTATGGTTGTCTTTTCAAATAGCGGAGCCAGCGTAAGCGGCTCTGAAGTAGGCAGTTGAGCTTGTAAAGTTCTTATGCTGTGTGTAAGCTTTTCAACCTCTAGGGTGGGTGGGTGGGTTGAAAGTGACCACAGCTTGTTGTTTAATGCACCAGGCTTGGCAATGGCTTTAATGAGGTCATGTCGCTGCAGGTCAGTCATGACATTGAGGCAGCAAGTGTCAAAGTCTTTGGTGGGCTGTAAGGTGCAGGGTAGCGGATTTGAACCTTCAGTTGGTGCTGAGTCTGTGTCTTTTTGGCTGGCTGTGGGAGTTCCCATGAACTCTGTGACCTTTGTGACCTGACCGTCTGGCTGTGACTGGAGGGGGCAAAGTTCTCGTACTTGAGCCCAGACTTTGAGCTGTTTCAAGTCCAGTAACGGTTCAAAACGATCTAGAAGGTCTCTGCCGATGAGGAACGGAAAAGTGTCCATTTTTGAGATGAACACGGGATGGACTAGACTCAAAGGACCAATCGTCAGGTGAATGTGGGCTACCTGTTCGAGCCGGATGTCATGTTGACTGTATGACTGTACGTTCAGTTCACAAGTTTGAGGTGTAAGAGTTTGATCTTGTCTCTTAGCTTCAAATTGGAGTCTCTTGAAAAGTTGATTTGAGATCACCGTAATGTCTGATCCTGTGTCGATCAGGGCTTCCATGCTCACTTCCTTTTCCAACGTGATGTTCAGGTAGAGTTTTTGGGCCACCCCCTTTTTGATCAGGTTGCCCAAAAACATTGGCATCGGGACAGGTGTAACGGTCGTTGGGTGGTTAGGACCGGTCTCGTGTAGCTTGCTGTGGAGGTAGTTAGACAGAACAGCGTTTCCTGGTACCTTGGTATTTTGGTACCTGGTGTGAGGAAGTGTGCCGTCTCGTTCAGGGTGTGCAGCTGTCAGCTGTGGAGCTTTGGTGATGCTGTCACCTTGTGATGTGACAGTTAGCTCTGTGGTCTGTGGATGATGAGCAGTGTTCGAGGTGCTTGGCTCAGTCAGATGGCGGTCAGACGGTTTGGTTTCAGTTCTTATGCTTAGGCATAAGATGTCTGGCTCATCCTTCTTGTCTTTCTTGCAACGTTTCTGGTGAAGAAGCTCTTTCAGCACCCTTAGGATCTCTGCTGTTTCAGACGTGGCTGCACTGTGGTTATCTGATGTGAGCTCAGGCTTGAGCTTACCAGTGTCGTGTCGAGAGTGGTTCCACTCTCTGTCGGGGCTTGTTGTCCTGGACGGTGGAGATCGGCTCTTCTTGGGTCGCCGGCCGGCTTCCCGGAATCTTTCAGAGCGCTCGCTCTGGTGCTTTGGACGAGCACCACCGCGATTGTGTTGCCCTCTGCTGGTTTGGAACGGTCGTGACTCTCTGTAAAAATGTCTGTGACTGTGGTGTTGTGGGACACCCTCTAAAGTCAGTTTTGAACAGTGTTCAGAGACAGAATAGATTGTGGGGTTTTTCACAGTCTTTTCAGAAATAGTCTTTTGCTTGGTGTAAGCTTTATGGGCTAAGTCACGCAGCTGTTGGGTAGACATGGTCCGTGCATCGGCCAAAACCCCAATATGATGGGATAAGGTTGGATGGAGATTCCGCAGGAAAAGAGTTCTAAATGTAACATCCTGTTCCATCCCTGGCTCATTCCGTGCTCCGAAGAAGGCTTGTCGGAGTCGGTTGTAGTAGATCTGGGGGTGTTCACGCCGACCTTGCTTGAGGTCTACAGCAACGATGAAACCTTGATCGGAGTCTGGATCAGAGAATTCACGGATCAAAGCTTGCCGTAATTGTTGGAAGTCCATTTTGACAGCCTCAGTTTGACGGTCTAGGAAGCTACGAACATCACTGCTAGCCGTTATTCTTAACAGATACAAATTGTCCCAAGCTGTCACGTTGGCGACAGTTTGCAAGTGAAAGTCAATGTCTTTTAAATAAGCATGAATGTCACAACCTTCTGCAGAATCTGGATTGAACATAGGAATGTTTCGGGCTAGCTTGTCAAGTTCTCGGGGGGTCGTGCCGTGGTTAGTGGCATGGGTTGTCTGAAGGGGTCCTCCCCCTTTCGCTGTTGACAGATGGTTTTGGAAGCTGGCTGGTGATGTCTTGAGCGGTGGGCTTACATCTCCCTTTCCAGCTCTGGGTTCTTGGCTGAAAGGTGCAGACCAGCTGGTCAGGGGAAACTCTGTGATGTGCGTTTCCCCTTTCCGGTCACTCTGCAGTCTATAAGAATGTTTCAGTTCTGCATGAACAGTGTCAAGTTCATTTTGGAGCTCGTCTCTCTGCAGAGTAAGCTCGCTGATTTTAGCTCGGGCCTTTTGCAAATGTTTTTCGCAAGCCCTGGCTTTTGCGTCTGCTTCTTTTAGTTCAGTCTCGGCTCTCTCTAGGAGAGCGTCACTTTGTTGGAGTTTTTCGTCGAGTTCTTTTCTGGTTTCTCTCTCCAACTGTTCTCTTTGGTCTGTGTCGAGGCGCAGATCTTGCAGGGCATTTCGAAGTCTTTCTACTTCTTTCTGTAGCTCTGGATCTGTGGCGTCCTCTTTCTCGCGCTGGTTCTGGGTCTCGAGGAGGAGCTGATCTAGACGACTCTGGGTACGGGCTTGGTCCTTCCAGGCCTCATCCGCTTGAAGTTTGAGCGTTGCGGCTTGCTGCTCCAGGTCGATGTTGCTCCGTTCGCTGAGCCTCGCCTGGGCGACGACGTTGTGGGCGACGCTGCTGACGATCCTGGCCCCGTCTTTGTAGTTGTAGCTTTGGGTAGGATCGTGTGTTATCAGTTCGTCTAGCTCGGTGTCCAGTTGCGTTTGGCTCAGATGCTGCAGGTCACTGGCGTCCTTGGTTAAGTGCTCCCGACGGACCGCGGGACTGGATGCACGGGACATATTGGCTTCACTGTAGGCGAGAGAAGCACAGCACACACACAAAGAGACCAATGCAAGTTCGTTCTAAGGTTAAAGAGCTATACTCATACGGGCTATGCCGTTTATGAGAATTTTGGGCTAACTGATGCACAGTTAGACAGTTAGCGGAGCCAATTGACTTGGGTCGAAAGACCCGAACTAGAGATTTGACAGGCAGTAGCCTCGCGGGTCACGTGATGACACCGGCTGCTTGGTCTGTCGCCCTATTATTTAGCTTCCTTGGTGGCTCTCACAGGTTACTTGTCTCTAGGTGAAATGAAAGAAACAAATCACAACAGAACAAAGGATAGAAAAGACTGAGGTAAAACAAAACACTAGTGATGACTAGGTCTGAAATTAAATAAACAGAATAGTAACACAGTACGTGTTCAAGAAGATAAAGAGACCTAAGCTATTACCACTGTTAGGGTTTAAGATAGGCCAACAGGTGAGGGGGGGCTATCGGGGGGGTAGGAAACCTAGGAAGATGGTATGGCTTAGAGAAGAGATGGGCCAAACACTTAAAATATCCGGGGGAATATCTAATATTCTGTGGCTTATAGTAAGTGGAATGGGTTTTACTAAATTTAGATTAACCTGTGGTGAATTGAAGCCGCTCTGGTGGGACCCGTGGCTCAGTCAACCCTTCCGACGGTTCCCAACACTTGACCGCAGTGTTCCCGGGCAACTTCGTTTTCTCCCTGTACCTCGCTGCGCCCTCTCAGACAACTTGCGACTTTAAAACACAACCTGGCAACACCAAGGTTTCCCCGGCCAGACAATACGGCAAAATTGGGTTTTAGCCCGGAACTCTCCGAAGAGTGGCCCACTTTTAGGCCTCAGTTCGGGTTTATTGTCCCAAAATTGCTTTGTGTGTGTCGGCTGGCGCGGTTGACCTTTGGAGTGCCAAATTGCTAATGTCGAAGTTGCGTGCCGCAACGATGGTACGGGATTCGGAAGTGTCCGAAACTCACAGAACGGCGAGTGTCAGTAACGCCGGTTGGACAACCTCGCTCGCGGAAACCAATCCGAGATGACTGCAACTTCCCACAGTGCTCTAGTGAATGCCACCTATAAATACACAAAGGATAAACAAGTGAAACTTAAAGTGAATTAAGGCTAGTTTGTTTAAACCAAATGGATTAGTTATTTATGTGGCAATAAGAGTCAAAGGTTTTACTAAATAATAATAAACAAAAGGAGATTATGATAATGTTACTTATCAAAATGACCTAACCCAAAAGAGAGAAGGAAAAGAATAACAGTAGAAATAAAATAATAGAATAAAAAAATAAAAATTTAAAAATCAAAATAGAAAGGGACAGGATTGAAATACGGGAGAAGAAGCAGGCCGCAGTAGCTGGTTTTCACCACAAGGGGGCGTGCTCCCTCTCTGTGCTTAACCTGGCAAACATAAAACTTAATTCAAATTAAAAATTCAAAACTTGTTTAAATTAAAATTAAAAATAAGCATGTAAGGAAATGTAAAAATCAGAATGATATCTTATAATAATCCAGATACCCTAAAGTATCAGTCCTATTTATAAAAATAATCAGGAGAGAAAGACGATATAAAGAGTGAAAGGAGGAAAATAGTGATGCCGACTTTAGTATCCACAAGGCCACACGATGGTGCTGTTTCCTTCAAGTGGATGTAAGTGGCTGAATACACAACTCAATTTAAATTTAAAATTCAAACTAGTTTAAATCAAATTTGAATGAGCATGTAAAGAACATGTAAAAGGAAAACTCAGAATAATATCCCATAATAATTAATGGTAACAGTGAAGTCTCATCAATGATTATTAAGATAATCAAAAGAGAAAAGTGGAAGTAAACAATTCCCGACAGGATTCGTAAAGAGAGAAAAGAGAGCTGAGTGGACCGACCTAGCGGGAGGCGGCCACTAGGTGCCGTTGTTTCCTCTAAGGGAATGGCTGAGATTTAATCTAAGTTTTAATTCAAATCTTGTTTGAACCAAACTCAGAGTAAATGTATCAGTTAAAAGCAGGAAAATTGTCTAACACAAAATAATATTTGCACGAGCAAAGCTGTAAATGCGAATAGTTATTTAGAGTTTAAACATTAATTCACAGGGAAATGAATTCAGCCGTAAAGAGAGCGTTATCTGATAACTGGCCACGAGATGGCGTTGTTGCGCTCATGCAGGCGGAAATCAGGGGGGCAAAGGGGTAATTTGAGGCTGCTAACCACTTACGCCCTCTGGCGTTTAGTAAATGGAATTACACAACTTCAATGTGATTCAAACGCTAAGAGCTTTTCAGCTCGCGTCACGCGCTGATTTCTGCAACACTCACAAATAGGACAGAGGTCTCGGCGGACCTTTTGGTGCTATTAATACTGCACAGGAAAGTATGGCGGGGTTTCTTCGCCGCAAATACTCAAATGTGGGCAACAGGAATTTTCCGTCTGTTGCTAGACTCCCATATTACACATTTATCAAAATAGCACTTATGATTTGTGTATTTAGGTTTTCGATTGATTAGCTAGGTCAATGTTAACCAGGAGTTTACCGTTTTGTTGAATATCACTGGACTAACCACGAATTCAATAACGATATAGCATGCATGCATTGCAAGGCCTAAATGTTTAAAAAGGAATCTCGCTTTAGAAACATATTTATTAATGACGGTAGTACGCACGTGAGAATTCTTCGTTCACAGCGATTTAAAACAAATATTAGAAATGTATCAACTGCAGAGATATTTCTTCATCTCTTAACAGGACATTTGTAATATTAAATACTGCAGTGTACGTAGCATTTAACAGTGCTAAAAATCGTCTAGGCATATTTTAGCAACTTGTTAAAATGTACGTTAGGCCTACTGACTTCGGCTTTTTGCTTTGGACAGTTAGGAGTGAGTTCGCGTTAGCGACTTAACTCACAAATTCATAATTTCATAATGCGCAAAAATTATTAATAACCATATAAACAGACTGAAACTGAATATTGCCCATAACAAAGTTTGAAATGCCCCGCATTCGTTCCACCAAACTGTAGCAACAATGGGTTGTACATTAATATTAATATTAGCTCAAATGATCTATAGGGAATTTTAATAATTACTCATGAATATGATTAATATTTTGTATGTTACAGTTACATTAATTTATCGCAGCTGAACTAGATTGATATATGAACGATTACCATAACGGGTTATGGTTCGTCATTAATACATCAATTGTTCTTATTTCAGCTCGAAGTTATGGGATAACTTTAATGGAATTAATTTAGTTATCAAACAATCTGTTTGTCCAGCAAACATACGTAAGATTAACTTAACTCTCAAGGAAAATTATCCTTCTTACAAACACGAGAAAGAGTATCTTTTCCAGGCCTTGAAAAGACACTCTCGGTGTTTGTAGACTAAAATTAGGTTACTTAAATCGTAGCCTACCAAGATAAAGCATATAGCTAAGATCGAACATTTCAGGGACTAAGTAACATGGGCAATTAAATCAGAGTCAGTCAAGGGCATATGGAATTTAATAATTGGACTAATACTACATCGAACTAAGGAATACAAGTTCTACAATTTACACGAGTAAATATGTATGTACAGGACACGTAAACAAAATACAAGACTAAACGGATAACAGATGAGAGAGGGAGAGGAAGGGAGAAAGTGAAACTAAAGTTTCAGGACGAGAGAGATCACCGAGATGATCTCAGCATGGCAAAATCACAGACAGTAACCCGTAAGAGACAACAAAGAAATCACATTGTAAGTTCAATTCAATAATCGATACTTGCATGGCACATGGTTCTCTTTGTATTTGCTGAAGAAGAGCTCCTTTAAGAGCGGGGCGTGTTTCCTCGTGTCTTCGGGGCGAGCAGACTCGCGCGCAGTTTAAAGGTTCACTGAAACGTGAAGTGGCCAGAAACATGATTCAGAGCTCAGTTCCCTTTGTGGAGGGAGTAACGAATATGAAAATAAAACTTAGTAAAGAAAATAAAACGGAGATGAGGACTCCCTAGGTCCCATGGAACCAGGAATTTCCTCAGACGCAGTGCTCGTGCACGTCCTCAATGAAGAGGAGCGCGCGCCGCGGGATTTTCAACAGAGTCTTTTCCTTTGAGTTGAAGTTGTCGGCTGAAGTTCGAAGACGAAACAAAACTAAAAGACTTAAATAAAATAAAATATAAAGCCCCCTAAACGGGAGCCATTGATGGTCTCCCTGATGAGGAGGGTTCGAACAAGCAGGAACAAACAAGACGAAAGAAAATACCGAACTCAACTGAACGGAACGCGGAGTGTTCCGCTTTTCTAGGGTAGCGAAAAATTCCTCCTCCCTGGCGCTTGGGCCAATTGGAACGCGAAATTCCAGGCGGGAGAAATTTCCTTTGTCTCACTTAGGAGTTCGATTTGCATGTTTTATGACAGTCTTTAGGATCATGCCATTTCTACTTTAAACAATTATAACTGCAGTAAAATGCATTTTATCATAATTTGGTACCCATATCTTTCCTACGGGTATATGGAGGTTCAATTCAAGACCACATTTGGTATGTTTAAAAGCTACGGCATAGAAATGACTTCTTATTCTGTAAAATAAGCATTAAGAGTTCTACTAACAATCTAGGAATAAGATTAACCCAAAATGTGATGTACATTTACAAATGGAAATGAAAATTGGACTTTTAAAAAGATCCACATGGCATATCTATGATTGCAACAGGGTGCACATCTGAAACATTATTCCTTTAAGGTTTACAAGAATACAAAAACCCATCACAGAGAAGAACAATCGTGGAAAAGAGAAATTACATTCAGGTTTACATATTTCTTCAATGGTTATACATATAGAAAATGTAGGATTTAAGTAGGGTTAAAGATTAACACTAACTCTGCTCCACTCCTAAAATCTCTGTTGCTGGACATTCCATTAGGCAATAAAACACAGTTCAACACAGGGGGGAAGGGATTGCCAGAGAATGTTAGTGAACCTTCTCTAACTAAAACACTATTGATTAAAGAATACATTTCAAAACCACACCTCTAGAAAATCATAATTATATGATCAAACAAATTAATAAAACATGCATACAGGAAGGTCAAACCCAAATCTGAGTTACATACATTAAAACTATATTTCTATAGGAGGATGTTTGTGTGTGTGTGTGTGTCTGTGTGTAGAAAGTTTCAAGTTTCGTTATCTCTCTGTGGTCCAGAGAGGGGAAAGGGGGGGGGTTTGGAATGCAGAACTTATCCTCCAAGGTGCAATAAGGTGTCGCGAAGGACCATTTATTGTCGACTAGCTGGAGCCAACACAACTGATTTACCTTCGGGGGTTCAGAGTGGGACAGCAAGAAGGAATGTGCGTTTATGTTCTGATTCAATGAGCCATGATTCATAGCCAATGTGGCTACATAGGCGACATGTAGTCTTTCTCGTTATGTCTTTTCCACAACTGCTAGCCTAAGATCCATATACTGTCAAACTCGTAACATGAAACATTATAAAAAATTCACAGACAACATATGTTCACATTCATGGCACAATTCAAATGGGACCAGAAAATAATTATTTTCTCCCATTCACTTGCATTGACGATTTTTCAACCTAGAGGTCCACTTGGGGTTTTACGGATGGGCGGGACTTACCAGCTCTATATTTGTGTGTGCGCGTGTGTGTGGGGCGCGATTGAACAGTGGAAACATAACAACATACTCTGTCATTTTGTTTATACAGGACTTCATTCAAACTGCAAAGTGTTTAAGTTACTGTTAATTAAAATTTAAAGGAAAACAAATATATTAATCTGAAATGTAGCAAATTAATTTTCAATTCATTCAGGTACAATTACCAAACATATCTCAAGGTATTTTTGTCTTTTTATTAATTTAATTAATAAACTAATTATATAAAACTATTGTCAGTGCACTACAAATAAACTGGTTCTATGCCTTTACTTTATTAATAAAACTTATTTAAAAAATACAAAGCTTAAGTAATTTATTTTCCTTTGGTGGTCCAGCCTGAGACATGCACAAGCCTTCTGCATTTTTGTTTTGCTTTTCCCACCATTGTACCGAACTCGTACCGGAACCGTGATGTCTGAACCGAGGTATGAACCGAACCGTGACTTCTGTGTACCATTCCACCACTAATATATATATAGATATATATATTTCTCTTTGAATTATTTTGATATGCTGAAAATTAAAACATTTTCTTTCATTTCAGACCTGATGGAAGTGAAGGAGGAGAGTGAAGAACTGAGTAAAGTGAAGGAGGAGAGTGAAGAACTGAGTGAAGTGAAGGAGGAGAGTGAAGAACTGAGTGAAGTGAAGGAGGAGAGTGAAGAACTGAGTGAAGTGAAGGAGGAGAGTGAAGAACTGAGTGAAGTGAAGGAGGAACATCATGTCAAACTTGGAGAAAAACCTTTGAGTCGCTCAAAGACTAAAAAGACATTTTTAAAGAAAAGAAGAGCCAAGAAATCTTTCACCTGCACTCAGTGTGGAAAGAGTTTATTAAGCAAACAAAGTATTGAGCGTCACATGAGAGTTCACACTGGAGAGAAGCCGTTTATATGTGATCAGTGCGGGAAGAGCTTCACACAATCAGGACACCTTAATGTTCATATGATGATCCACACTGGAGAGAAGCCTCACACATGTGATCAATGTGGGAAGAGTTTCGCACAATCAGGACAACTTAATGCTCACATGAGGATCCACACTGGAGAGAAAACGTTCACATGTGATCAGTGCAGCAAAACATTTCTTAGTGCATCAGACCTGAAGGCACACCTGACAGTTCATATGAAGAAGAAGTCTCACTCATGTTCTGTGTGTGGAAAGAGTTTTTCACTGCTGTATAATTTACAAGTACATCAAAGAATTCACACTGGTGTGAGAGAGTACATGTGCTTTGAGTGTGAGAAGACTTTTACTACAGCACAGAATTTAAAACTGCACCAGAGAATTCACACTGGAGAAAAACCTTACAAGTGTTCACACTGTGACAAGAGATTCAATCAGTTAATAAGTCTGAAAACACATGAGAGGATCCACACTGGAGAGAAGCCGCACACATGTGATCAGTGTGGAAAGAGTTTCGCCTTTAAAAGTGAACTGAAGATACACAAGAAGATCCATGCAGAGGTTTGTTCAGTTATCTTCTATATTCACTCATATGAAAAACAATCACAGTCTGAAATCACAGTGAGTAGTTCATCTTTAGATGTTGAGAAACAGACTCGTTAGTTTCTTATCAGCCAGAATGAGCGACTGCACATTTTGTTGGTTGATCTCACATAGGGTTGTGTGATATTAAATAGAGGGCTTCTATTATGCAAAATTCACTTTTACATGGTGTTTGAACATAAATGTGTCTTGGCGGTGTGTGTACACAACTACCCTATATTGATAAAATTCCACTCAGTACTTTTTTTTAATCCCCATAAATCATAAGTACTGTCTCAGAACAACCCGTTCTCAGATTCGGGGCAAAATGAGTAGATTTGCACAAGCCCCTCCCACACCTGTTGACTGACACTGCAGTTTTAGCATAGACCCGCCCCGATTGAGATGTTTTGTTGCTGGATGTAAGAATGAACATAGCAGTCGTCATTTACTCTCGTTGTTACTCGAGGATGGATCTGTGCTAACTGTTCGTGATCCAGCTTATAGTCTCCGGAGTGATACTGGTCACAGCAGAAATGCAAGGGAGAGCGCGCACTTTAATTCAGTTCATCAGAGTTGTTTTGTGGATATGAAGTTTACCAGTTTATTAAGCATCCCCTGAAAAGGTGTGTATATTTGTTTGCTGTTAGTTGTAATGAGTGTTTTGTGTAATTCGCTGTGTATGTTGATGATAATACAAGGGTGTGAAAGAGTTTATGGATCAGACTAGCCTGGTTAAAACCAGACCATTCTCAGTAGTAACTGAGTTATGGTCTGGCAAAGCTTCATTAATAACTCATTTCCAAAGGGGCGTCACCAACGGACGTCGCTCAAATGCCTCTGGGCGCAATTGGATAGACCTAAAACAACAATCAATTAGCCTGTTTGTCCCGTGAACACTCAGGATTAATTGTTTATTAACTCTAAGAAATGTACATTTCCGGAGCATGGGAAATATCTTTCTTAATAAAAAAGATACAGTACTGCTAAGAGCAAGTAGCAAAAATCTATATGATTAGTGACGCCAATTATGAGCTTGAGACACGGACAACTTTACGTGTGAAATGAACAAGATTTTATTAACTAGTCTAAACACTTAAACTACTCTAACATACACACACATACATGCATACAGTTTGCCAAGGGAAAGAGAGCTGAAGCATAATACAGGAAGGCAAGAAGTTATAGCATTGTTTGAAATTCAGCAGATCAACAGCCTTTAGCAAACCATCAGTTTAGTTCTAACACGCCCTTCTTTAAAAGGGGTAAGGATACTTAATGTATCAAATAATGAGACCAAGTTTGATACTTGCATGTCTCGCCCATTTGAATTAAACTGATGCAATTTGTTGAGGCTCCAGTTGATCTTTGCTGATGTGGTCTTGATGAGAGAGAACCAGTGGGAGTCAGAGTATCTTTGGTGAATGGAAAGACAAGGCCGCAGCCTGGCACAAGCTTGGTGGGTCCTTAGAAACTTCTAGTTCAGCATCTTCTTCACGTCAGCATTCCAGTACAGGAGTAAGAGAGAGAGCTAAAAGCTGATCTGTAAAAGCGTGAAGATGGCACAACATTTTGGAAGTGTGTGAGCCAATGAGAAGATTTTCCCTTGGAGGGAAATTTTTACGACCCATTGTGTTCTAGCAGGGCATTTGAATATGTACTTTCATTAGGTGTTTAAGAAAAGAATCTTTAAGATTCTTATAATACTAATGCGTCACAAAGTTAGCAAAATGTAATGCAAATTAACAAATCAGGGACGAAGATTGGATTTTATAGAGACCAAACATGCCACACATATGATTTTGGTTAACCATAATATGCAAAGTCTGAAACATTAACCCAAGTGTTTACAAGAATACAAAAGCCACACCACATAAAAGGAAAATCATGAGATGGGAAAATTAGATACATGTTTACACATTTCTCAAGTGGTTATATATAGAATATATAGGATTACAGAGTTTATTTCTCTTCCACGTTTTGCCAGTGTGTTAGCTTCATTTGGGATGTTCGTTTTTGGGGGAAGTTTCACAGGCATTTGTTGGGAGAGTGAGTTTGCTGGATTATTCATTAAATAAATTCATAATTTGTGTGTGTCTGATTGGTCCAGACGCTACATTGCACTCACACAGACATGCACTGAAAATTTCAAAAACTTTTAGACTTTTATGTTCAAACCGGATTCAGACAAAGATGGAGAGACTCAAGAAGAAGTGACAACATGTAGAAGCAACAGGACATTTCTGAATGGTTAGTTAATTAATTTATGTAGCTTATATGTGTAGTTATCTTCCAGTCATTGATTAGCATATTCTGTCATCATAATCTATAAATCGTTTTCAGGGGGCGGGGTTTATGACAATTTTAGGGTTAGTGATGTCACTAACCCGGGAGGAAGCTTGTGTAGTCTCTATCAGCCGTTTGCTGTAGTCCTTAAAAAGCAATTTCTTTAAAAGCAAATATCTCCCTTTGCTTTGAACTTTGAGCGTTGTGATTTTGCAGTTGTTGTTTATGCTCAAACATCAACATTACACACTAACTATAGTTAGAAAAGTGAAATCATAATCAACCACCTGTTTAAACATCGACTTGGCACCGAAGTCGGTACTTTTGACAACTATAATTGGAAGAACTAGGCCTAGCTATTCAACCTGAACCTCCATCGCAAGGACGACTTGAGCAGGACGTTTCTCAGTGATACGCTACTCAGTCTGAGGTACATTATGAGATGTTGCAACTGTAATTCCAACAACTTTTTGGTCACATTGGTAATATATAGCCTAGTTATATCAACACCTGAAAAAAACACCTTAAAACTAGAGGTTGACAATTAGTTATATTTTTAGTTATTAGTTATGTTTTTACTACAAACAATAGGACAAATACCATAGGACTAATTCTTACTTAAAATAGCATTCCAGTTTAAAACTGCACCAGACCATTCACACTGGAGAAAAACCATACAAGTGTTCACACTGTGACAAGAGATTTAGACGTTCAGCAAATCTGAAAAAACATGAGAGGATCCACAGCAGAGAGAAGCCGCACACGTGTGATCAGTGTGTATCAGCTGCGTGCCCATTCTATTTTCTGCTATTTGCGTTGACTTAAAACTTTAACTATTTGCAATGTTTTGAAGTAGCCTATTAAAATCATTCAGATATCGCAAGCCTCTGTGATATGTACATTTGCGATGTTTTGATAATTTCGATATATCGTGCAGCCCTAATCTCACATCATGTCTTTATATACTTGATCACTACAATGTAAACAAATCCATTACAAAATATACCGTAAAACTTGAAATAATAGCCCAGGCTTTTATTTTCCCAAATCGCCGAACTGCACCGGCTTGTATTTGAGACAGGCGTCTATATGAGACAGGCCTTTAATTTAGTGTTGAGATGAGCATGACAGTAGGAGGTTACCAAATCTGTGTTTGTGTTTAACAGATCAGTTAATGTAAGAATTAGCCTACTATATTTCCGAATGTCCGCAGCGCCAAGTCTTTAAAATTCCAACACATTATTCTCTATGAGTGTACATTGTCTGTTGTTAATGTACTGACTTCACCCTGTGCTCCAATATACATTCAGTTTTACACTCAAATCAGCTGCTTGAATGAAAATTGCTGATGTTATCGGATTTTCCGGTGATATTCTCAATTCATTCAGTTAACGGATCGCTCTGAGATAAAGTGAATTCAGACTGCAGACTAAGCAACGATTGTATTTAATTGTACAGTACAATCATAACATAGTACAGACATGATCTTAATTCCATAATATCCTTAAACAACAATATTGCTGGCCATAAACTGACCGTCCATTGTGCGATACCTCGAGTTGTCATAGACGCGACGCGGCGCTGTGCTTCTCGTACAGTGTGCGACCCTCTTTAGATTATTGGCAGCATAAAAAAACTAAATGATGTGATAGCCATGGGATGAACAATACAAGTTACCGGTAATATCCATCAAGCTTATGAACTAGTTGCCCGAAACACATGGTGTTTGGTGTTTTAAGCCCCCAACGGCGCCTTCCAGGCAGCGAGGGGATGGGTAGGTTTAAGGGTTAGCTGCCTCTAAGGAGCCATTGGGGGCTTAAAACAACATCGAGCGAAACGCATCAACAAGAAAGAATGAAGGCTACCCTGTAAAACAACTGCAATCATGTGATACAAAAGGACCCTATTCATCACTATCATCATCACCGCGATCCTCAACTACAAGTTGGCGAATTCCTCCTCTTTGTCGCTTCCTCATCGCCTCCCCCGCTAACTCTGCCTACCTTGCTTGCACTAACAGTTCCCGCCCAGATGCGCAGGGCTTTCTTGTGTGCACAATCTGCTCCATAGAACTGGCTTAAACAGACGATCTGACGGGTTTTAGAAGATTAAATACAACCCGAAACTAAAAAACAGACCAGGCCTCTATTTGAAACCAGCCTTTATTTATCCAGACCTGTAGCCACACCCGGCGTGTAAACGAGACGGGCCTCTATTTGGGACTCGGCTATTATTTTAAGTTTTATGGTTTATACTACATATAAACATTGTATTATTTGACCAATTTTAAAGTTTCATAACATTATGTTTCTGAAAGTTATCCCAATCCTACTTAAAGTTTTGAACAACACAAACTGAAGGTTTAGCCCGAATCAAAACATCAAAAAATGAAACTCGTTTGTTTTTGGCAGAATTACCAGAAAGCATCTGGAAGGAGAGGCCGGAGAGAACGCCAGTGATCAAGAACCTGCAGAATGAAACATCATGATACTGAAGAACAAAGAGGTTGGTGTTTATTCTTGATTCTTCATTCATTCATCATGCCGAAGAACATGCTGATGCTCACTAGATTTACATTGTTTCAGGCTGAGAATAAAAACATGATAAATACAAAAAACAAAAAAAAGTTCATTGATTATTTTTTTTCTTTAACTTTTTAGATTTTTGACATCTTATATAAATTTGAGACTAGAATAGAAACAGTGGATTCCTATGAGACTTTATTCTCCTGAATAATCACCTGTTAATAAATCAACTGTCAATATTTCAACTGTATTTCACCTTTTTTGACCAATTTACCATAAACATTGAACCAATGTATTTAAATATTGAGCAAGCAAGCTCATTGGCTACGGAAACAACCTTGGCCAATCAGCTTTTAGTGTGTAGTAAACAAGTCAAGTCACCTTTGTAGCAACAATGGGTTGTACATTAATATTAATATTAGCTCAAATGATCTATAGGGAATTTTAATAATTAATCATGAATGTGATTAATATTTTGCATATTACAGTTACATTAATTTATCGCAGCTGAACTAGATTGATATATGAATGATTACCATAACGGGTTATGGTTCGTCATTAATACATCAATAGTCTTATTTCAGCTCGAAGTTATGGGATAACTTTAATGGAATTAATTTAACTATCAAACAATCTGTTTGTCCAGCAAACATTAAACGTAAGATTAACTTAACTCTCAAGGAAAATTATCCTTCTTACAAACACAAGAAAGAGTATCTTTTCCAGGCCTTGAAAAGACAACTCTCAGTGTTTGTAAAATTAGTTTACTTAAATCGTACCAAGATAAAGCATATAGCTAAGATCGAACATTTCAGTGACTTAGTAACATGGGCAATTAAAACAGAGTCAATCAAGGACATATGGAATTTAATAATTGGACTAATACATCGAACTAAGGAATATATCAAACTACACAATACACACGGATTATATGTCTATGTACATAAAATACAGTTAAACAATACAAAATAACGAATAACAGTGAGAGAGAGAACAAAATGATAAGAATTAGAGAAAGATAGAATGACAGAAAAGGATGAGAGAGAGAGAGAGAGAGAAGGATGAGAGATGAGATCGGAAGTGAAAGCAAGAGATCGCAGAAGGCTATGGCAAAAATCACAGACAGTAACCCTTGAGAGACCACAAAAAAATCACATTAAAAGTTCAATTCAATAATCGATACTTGCATTGCATATAGTTCTCTTTGTATGAGGAAGGAAGGCAGGGTCCTGCGTGTCTTTAAGAGCAGCGTGAGTCGTCTGAGGGGAGGCGTGTGCGTGCTGTGTCTTCCGGGCGAGCGCGAGCGCGGGAGGTTCAACGAGTCTCTTTCTTTGAGGTAAAGTTGCCGGGAATGATTCAGGCTAAGTTCATTCCGCTCGTGAATGAACAGAGGCGAATCGGAAAACGAAACTAGGCTATAGAAAAACATAAAAAGAAAGAAAAGAGAAGAAAAGAGAAACAGAAGCAGGCCGAAGCCGGTCCGGACTTGGGTTTCCAAAGTTTTGGAAGAGGGAGAAGAGAGCGAGAATTGAAGGTTTGGACTTTTTATCAGTGTCCCGTGTACGCCTCCTTTTTCGTGGAGGACGAATCATCTTATAGCATTCTGAGCGGGAAGATTCTCTTTGTGTGTTAATGCAGCCCGACCCTCGTGTGGAATCACGAGGGGGCAAAATATGATATTATGCTCGGGGAATTAAAACGCATGGAACCATAACGTTTATCACAGTCTCTTATCAAAAATCTCCTTCGTCGTGCAAAGGGGATTAAAACAATACTAAGGACGACTATTGACAAAGATAGCAACATAGAGAGACATTCTTTTGTTGAACAAAGGCACTTTAAGATTACCTTACTGTAATCCAAAAAACACAACTATTCTAATATCACACTGGTGAACATGCAAATCACCTGGAATACTCTTTATAAATTTGTAATAGTTAGTAAAATGAAATTTTACTACGTGGAAGTCCATGGTGGCGTACCACGTGAGGGGTTGGGGGTTTGATTGGAAAATGGCATTCTCAGAGACAAAAGTAGTTTTGTATAAATAGTTTTGTAGCCTGAGGAGTCATAGAAGTTAATTTTTTTTGACAATGAATGGAATCAGTCTTTGTCCTTTGCCGTCAGTTCACAAAGAACAAACGTTAGACACAGTAGGCAGTTGTTCTTCCCCAGTCCGGTGACAGTTCGATAACAACAGGGGTCTGTTCGTTGACTTCATTAAGTCGTGTAAAACATTAACCAGGGCCTGCTTGTAGACACTTGTGTCAGAAAGCTAGTCAATTAGGGCTTTCTGGGTATATGCTCATAGGTGTTTTAGCATGAGAGAAACAATCAGGATTCGCTAATTCAGAACATCTGCCGGATGGACTGTCAGTGTCGTTACACCTTCGTTTCTGTAGCGCTTCATACAGTACAGATACAAAAGCAGCTTTACAGTGATCAGCAGGACAAAAATAATAATTCAGTGATGCAAACAGTTCAATTCTGCTGTAGAGCAGCTCTAAAAAGAAAATGGTGTTATTGTTCAGCTGAAGTCAGTTCAGGTCCATGGGAAAGATCATCAATTATTATATTAGTTCAGTTTAGCTATAAAGCAGCTCTGCAGAAAACAGTGCCGTCAAAGATCAGCTCAGTTAAATTCCCGTCAGATAGTTTCATTGTTCCTCTAAAGTTAGTTTGGTGTTGATTCAGTTCAGGTCGAAACAGTGTAAAGGCCCTGATATACTTCAAACTAACCAAAGAACGAACTGATGTGACATTTCAAACAAAATCAGGCCAAAACAAAGTTCGTTTTGTATTCGTTTTGAGAGTTCGAAGCTGCTTGCCAAAGCGAAGTATTTGGAAAAGTTCGCTCTGGCTGGTAAACACCTTGGTACTATCATTGGTCTGTGGCGATAACATATAGGCAGAACTACCAGATCATATGAAATGCATGTTATTTTTTATTTAGTACTGTCCTGAACAAGATATTTTAAATAAAAGATGTTTACATATAGTCCACAAAACAAAAAAAATAGCTGCATTTACAAAAATTACCCATTGAAATGTTTATTATAGAAGTTTAAGTTTATATTTCCATTGTTCCATCTAAAATACCTGCTTGGAGAAAATTGTGTTTGTACAAAAGTGGCCATAGCAATCTGACGTTCAACAGTTATATAAGCACATTGCAAAAAAAAAAAAAAAAAAAAAATGCGAACAATGTTCTTCAGAAATTATTACGGGTTTTTTTCCCCCTTGGTAAAACATTTTGAATGTGAAGATCTTTGAATTGTACTTAATTTGTTTTCTGGGAAACATGCATGTATCTTCTGTTGCTTGATTGTTCAAATGTTTTCATTCGTTTTGTATTCGTTTTGAGAGTTCGAAGCTGCTTGCCAAAGCGAAGTATTTGGAAAAGTTCGCTCTGGCTGGTAAACACCTTGGTACTATCATTGGTCTGTGGCGATAACATATAGGCAGAACTACCAGATCATATGAAATGCATGTTATTTTTTATTTAGTACTGTCCTGAACAAGATATTTTAAATAAAAGATGTTTACATATAGTCCACAAAACAAAAAAATAGCTGCATTTACAAAAATTACCCATTGAAATGTTTATTATAGAAGTTTAAGTTTATATTTCCATTGTTCCATCTAAAATATCTGCTTGGAGAAAATTGTGTTTGTACAAAAGTGGCCATAGCAATCTGACGTTCAACAGTTATATAAGCACATTGCAAAAAAAAAAAAAAAAAAAAAAATGCGAACAATGTTCTTCAGAAATTATTCCGGGTTTTTTTTTCCCCTTGGTAAAACATTTTGAATGTGAAGATCTTTGAATTTTACTTAATTTGTTTTCTGGGAAACATGCATGTATCTTCTGTTGCTTGATTGTTCAAATGTTTTCACCCCCAGCTTGTAATGCATCATGTTTCCTTCTGGAGCATCAGTGAAACTGTGATTTCTTACAGATCACGTCTGACCTGCGTCATCTAGAGTTTCATGATCATACTAGTGATTAATAACACAAATCATCTTCATGACATTAAAATAGATCATAATTGTGCACAGCAGTTGATGACCAGATTTGATGGGATTAAAATGATTATTTAACTCATCAGTGATCTTGACTTTGAGCTTCACTTTTCATTTCATGTTTGTCTCTCATTTGAAATCTCACTTGATTTAATGTTTCTTTTAGACCTGATGGACGTGAACAAGAAAGGGAAAAAATAAGCCAAAAAATCTGTCTCCTGTAAATCTGTCACCGTTTCACATATAAATCAAGGCTGAAGATTCACATGAGAGTTCACACTGGGAAGAAGCGGATCAGGCTTTCGCTCTGAAATCACTTCTGCTTCTCATTCTGAAGAAAGACCATTTAACTGTGATCAGTGCGGTAAACAGTTTCATTGAGCATCAGTCCTGAAGAAACACCTTCTCTTCTACCTCTACTCCTCCATGCAAATGAAATATATACTTTCAGGTAACACTTTACAATAAGGTACATTAGTTAATATATTAACTAACATGAACTATCAAGTTAATCTTAAGTTAGATAATAGATAAGTTAGATAATCACAGTGCATTAACTAATGTTAACAAATACAACCTTTGATTTTAATAATGTATTAGTGAATGTTTAAATTAATATTAACTAAGATTAATAAAAGCTGTAGAAGTATTGTTCATTCTTAGTTCATGCTAAGGCTAGTTAACTAATGAACCTTATTGTAAAGTGTTACCTACTTTCATGTATCTTTGAAACTGGACACTTTTCTTCTCTTGAGATGTTTTGGCTCTTATAAGTCAGTAAAGAGAGAGAGATCTGCTTTCACTTTTACTTAATGTTTGTATTTGCTTCATGTAATTATTGATTAAACTCATTACTCCATATCAACACCTCGTTGTTATTCTCCATCTTTATTTTCTGCTTGAATCAGGAATAATTTTAGTTCTGAAAGCTGTGAATCTTTCCATGTTGTTAATTTCTCTATAGAGCTTTTAAATGCCTAATAAATTATATTTTACCCACATATGACTGACATTGAATGAGATTGCTGTCTGTCTACATTATTAACAGTTTCACCCTTGATATCCAGTCTCATATACATTTCAAAGAGTTTGTTCTAGTCAGTTTGATGTTTCATTCACACCATGAGGCTTCATGAAGTCAGAACAATTACTATGAACTTTAAACAACACACAGTTTTTACATGATTACTGTCTCCATCTCACCACAGCTTTACACAACCAGTTGAAATGGAGCAACTGGAATAAAGAGAAGTGGTGTGTAATCCTTGTTATTTTTTTGTGATAATGTTGATGTTAAAGGTGTTTTGACATTCTGAACAGTATTTGGACGCGTGGTTTAGTTCCAGTTTCGATGAAGCCCCTCCTTCCGAAATCTGAAATGCGCTGTGATGCGCTTAGCTTGAGTTCGGGAAATGTCCCGAGTTCTGCTCTATTATGATTCAGACCCTGACAATGTTATTGTTAATAAAAAAAAGAGGATCATCCACAATGGATTTGACAGGGGTGTGTTTTTCTTATACATTATAAATACGATGTTATACACCATTAAATCATGATATTTGTCGGAAAACTATGGTAATACAAACAGTAATCGATCACAAAAACATAGTTAATTAACTTAAGGGGTGGTGAACAGTCTTACAAAAGCGAGAGCTTACAGAAGCTACAGTAAACAACACTATATCAACACTGATGGCTAGCAGGCGAGCGTAGTGTAACCCCAGTAATGCTACCCGCTATGTTAAAGCTGGGACATGGGTAAGTATTTAGTTAACAGTTATGATTAACCATAATAATAAAATGTATTTTTGTGTAGAATATCCTTTTATTCAGTTTCATAAACAAACACAAATGAATCTTCCAGATTGTTCGTTCAAACATAATTCTACACAAAATCCATACTCCACAGCCCAAATCAACCATCCAGGACCATAAAGTCTAGGGTACAGCCAACAAAAAGCCCCAGTTAAGAATATGAAGGTAAAGGAGTAGCAAAACTCGAGAGCATGTAGATGTGAATTTGAGAACTTATACAATAAATATTCTTACTTGTACGCGAAAATACACTCATAGCTCCGATGTGAAAACCTGTAAAATAAAAATCTGAAGTTTAATGTTGACATTTGCACTGGCAGACAATAGTCACAAACTTGTATTCTGAATTTAAAGCTGCAGAAAATTATTGTAATATATTTGCACTTATTCTTACATTCACACTCGTATACAACCTTAATTAGACAACTGCAACTTCATTGTTTTTGAAATATTGTTTTGACAGTGGCATCATATTGGTAGATCAGTTATTTAATTTAAATGGTTTTCTTTTCACTCACAGTGAGTTTTTTTTGCACATTATAAGATTCCTGTTACAGGGGAATATGCAAATGTTTTGATGCAATATCTCCTGAAATTTGTATGTATGCAGTGGTCCCCACCTACTATAGTAAGTTATTACTATAGTAAGTTATTATATTTATTTCCCCCTTAACTCACAAATCAGATCCATAAGAGCAGGGGCGCAACAGTGTCAGAGAGGTACGCAGCAACAATTTTGGCGCCCACAATTATAAATTAAATATAAATATAAATAAATAAAACAAATTTACCATCACTTTGGCGCCCCCATGGTGCTGCCCCCCATGCGCCGCATATAGCGCATGCCCACTTTTTTGCGCCACTGAATAAGAGCGTTATTTCAAAACAGGTCTGGCTTATAATCAATATTTAATTACAAACAAAGTTAATGATGTATTCCCAGTTAAACTTTGTGAAATTCACAACCAATTTTGTGACTAATTTAAAATGCACTTTTTTTGCGACGGATGCGCTGAAACCGTGGTTCATGTATTTTGACTCTGCCCATTTGTAAGACCATTCTGGCAAAAATGTGTGTGATTTTATCACTCAGAACATTGATGGACAATTTGTGTTGTTTTGGAAACATCTATTATTTGGTCTTTTGGAGAACTACAGAGATAAGCACAGTCAGGTTTATATAATACATTGCATATAACATGTTTACATCATTTAAGAAAGTAATTGAGCTTTATATTGATCAATCCGATTTTCTATGAAGAAAAAGGCAGTTCAAACTTTGAAAATGTATAAATGTGTGTCAAACAATGTGTTTATGTAGTTCTACATTAATCCCCCTAGTGTTACATTTGTTGTGTTTTCTTGTATACTGTAGTATTTGTAACATACTCTTCTTTTTTGTTAACAGTAATAAAAAACTACCCCCAAAAGAAGGGTTCAGCCTTTGAATTGGGACATCCTTCGTCGCGCCGCTGTGACGCAATCGCACTTCAAAATACGCCCACACACACACACACAAACAAACACACACACACACACACAGAGAGAGAGTTTCAGCGTCGAGTCTTCTGAGGTGAGGAGAGCAGTTTACGGTATTTCTCATATTTACACAACCATCAAACACACTTTATAGAGTTTGATTAAGCGACAGACTCATTTCTGTATTGTTTTCATCGATCACAGCGATACTTGTGCGTCTTTTCTGGCGTCTTCCTACTGAAATAAACATTTAGTGCAGCAGCAGCGAGCATGAGGAGAATATGTTGAGTTCATTCAGACCTGAGCGATTTTGTGTTCGTTTGTGCGATTGTCTCGATGTTTGAGTGAGAACTGTTACTAAAAGTCAAGTCAAAAGTTAAAGTTTGAGATCTGTTAGGGGAATGGGACTCGATATCAAGTGTTGCTGCTGCCGTTTTATACTCTTAACATCTTTGGATTAGGCTAAATTAGGCATTTCTTTACTTTGCATTGTTAAAATAGACTGGAAAAGAATACTTTACATTGAGCCTATAGGGAGCCACGTGAGACACTTTAAACCTATACATGTAAAAAATAATAGGCTATATATCCATGAGCATAAAAACAAACTCATATGAATAATACAGTTTGACATTGTACATAGTACAATAATGTAAACATTATTGTTTTGTGGTGCTCTTTATTTTAATAAAGGTTTTATGATCATTGTCAGTTTCTGCACAAAACTTTAAAACATTAATGAATTAGGCTACATTATTGCAATGAATGTAGTTATTAGAATGTTGAACTATATTTAGATTCATTCATATGGACATTTTATGGTTTAGTAGGGTAGTTATTTACCTGAGTGTCAGCGGTGTTTGTTTTGTGTTATATGTTTTATCCATGTCATATTGTGAGAAATAAGTATCATCTTTCAATAGGGCAGTTATGTGCCAGTTTTACAGGCTTTTATCATCTATCCTGACTCAAATAATGTGTTTCTAACAGCAGACACTCAGAATAAAGTGAGATGATCTGCTGATGATCCTGAATGGCTTGTTGAATGAGTGTTGATAGTCTGAGGCTCATCAATATTAACAGATCTGCTGAAAACACTCTTTATTTCATGACAATAGTTCCTGTTTTCACCTCATTTATTATGCTGATGTCTTCAGATCTCCTGTGAATTGACACTTAAAGCTCATTTTATTGGTCAGCAGACTGAGGGGATTTGATGGGTATTCTGTTTATCCTTATAACTGTTTTTACCATTGTATATACATGGAAGATGTTACTAAATATGCTGTTGTCCATGAGCATAAAAACAAACTCAGTAACTGATATATTTTTGAGTTTGCTAGATCAGCTCCTCACACTGTAATTCAACATCAGTGAAGCTCCTCCCACATCACTCACATCATCAGTGAAGCTCCTCCCACTGTAATTCTCCAATAAATGCTGTAACTTCCCATCAGCTGCAAGTGAAGACGAGCATCAGAACATCAGGAAGAGCTGAAATCTGTAAAGTTTATTAAAGAGGACAGTGAGAACATGAGTGATCCAGAACCCTGCAGAATGAAACACACTGAAGATCCTGAAGAACAAAGAGGTTGGTGTTTATTCTTCATTCATTCATGATGCTGAAGAACATTCATGTTAGAAACATTCAAGCACTTCATCACTTTTAGATTTAAACAGGTAAACTATGAAATAGTACAAACAGTTTCATTTTTGGTTTTCAAAAATGGTCAGTAAAGCGAAGTTTGTGAAATGTTCATTGATTGTCAATTGATTGGATGTAGAAAAAAAAACATCATGTGTCACAATAGGTGTAATTGTGATTGTCAAAACATTTGGTAACTAAACAGAATTTTACACCATTTTTACACCGTGCTGGTCATTAAATGGCTTTCCTGAGGTAAATGTAACGTTCTGTGGCATAATTGTTCTCCTGCGGTTTTATTGACCTCTTTCCGTGGCTGAAAAACACTGATTGATCGAAATTATGTATGAGGCATAAATACCTTTCGGTAAGTTGTACTGTATCTTAAAAGGTAACAGATGTTCGGTTTACTTGAACTACAGCGATCTGTCCATCACATTTACAAGCGCCAAAACGGTATTTATTGTCTAAATTTTGTAATAAAATGGACAGAACCTGAGAGCTGAGAATTGTTTTCATATCATAAGTAACCTGCTCTGTCTAGTCTGTCAGTGTCAGTGTCCTCTTTGCTCCGTGACTTTTCTCTGTGTGAGAAAATGGATGTGTAGCGTGAGAGCGTGTGAAAAGTGTAAATTGCGTGAGTCTCACGCTGTATGCGTAGAGTTGGCAGCCCTGAGTTTAGAAGGGGGATAAATCGACGGCAGCGTTCCTCCTTCCGCCATTCTTCTTCTCCATGTGAGGATTCATTACGTACACACAATGGGTCTCATTCATGAAACACGAGCAGAACGAATTTTTGTGTAAAACGTGTGTAAAGGGGTTCTGGCGTAAATTTTCGGATTCATTAAAATGTTCGTATTTTCCAAATGTTAGTTGGTTAATAATATATTATTTATATATACAAAATAATTATACACAGTACACATGTGTACTGTGTATAATTATTTTGTATATATAAATACACACACATGCATGTAGAAATATTTGCATACATATACTGTATATATTTATATATCATTTATATAAAATATAAATTTATTTTTTTATATATAAATAACACATTTTTCTTAAATATATACATGCATGTGTGTGTATTTCTAGATACAAATTTAATTATACACAGTACACTCACATATATTATTTAAACACAAACTTTTATTTTGGATGCGATTAATCGCGATTAATATTTTGACAGCCCTAATTATAATAGGTCTATATAATTCCTAAAACAGTGGTTTGTAGCTTGATGACTGTGGGGAAATGTGGGTCCCATGGCCAAACGAGTTGAGAACCACTGGTATAAAGCTATTCAAAACATACAAATATGTAAATTATTATAAACTTCATTAATAAACGCAATAACAATTTCAAGGGAATATTTCAACAGTTATGATTTTTGTCATAATCGTGCAGCCCTAATACGTTGTCAGAAAAATAAACCTATCATCCCAATTACAGAGTCCATCTCATCTGGCATGTTATCAGAATTATTAATGTTTTTGTCTGTCTAGATTATGAATTACCTGTTCGTTATAATAAAGACTCGGCACTCATTTCTTTGTAAAACGCACAGAACAAAATAGTGTTTTACACTTTACTGTGCGTTCAAAAACATGTGCAACTATTCTTCTGTGAAACAAACAGAATACAAAGTGTGTATTTTTCCAACCATACAAAGCTCTATATTTACCTGTGCGTTTACACAGAACTTCTTATTTGACATGCAATATCTCAGGAAGGAAACAAGGTGGGAGGACATTTCTTTTTTGGTGAAGTTCCCCTACATGTGAGCTGCATCCAGATCAGATTTTGTGGTGATATCGTAAAGTAATCAAAAGTTACAGCATTTGGAACAAAGAAAGCCTTTTTGTTTAGCCCTCGACGCCCCTAATGGGCATTTTTAAAACTGTTCCTCTATGAGGAATATCTCGTGATCAACGCAATAGATTATATTTTAATCGTGAGAATCTGCTGTAAATAATGATGTGCCATTTTCTACGATCTGTATGTTTCATGAAGGTATGAGCGAAAATACCATTTAGACTTTTATGTCCTTTCACTTCATATTTCTCTTTTAATTATTTTGATATGCTGAAAATTAAAACATTTTCTTTCATTTCAGACCTGATGGAAGTGAAGGAGGAGAGTGAAGAACTGAGTGAAGTGAAGGAGGAGAGTGAAGAACTGAGTGAAGTGAAGGAGGAGCGTGAAGAACTGAGTGAAGTGAAGGAGGAGAGTGAAGAACTGAGTGAAGTGAAGGAGGAGAGTGAAGAACTGAGTGAAGTGAAGGAGGAGAGTGAAGAACTGAGTGAAGTGAAGGAGGAGAGAGAAGAACTGAGTGAAGTGGAGGAGGAACATCATGTCAAACCTGGAGAAAAACCTTTGAGACGCTCAAAGACTAAAAAGACATTTTTAAAGAAAAGAAGAGCCAAGAAATCTACAACCTGCACTCAGTGTGGAAAGAGTTTCACAAACACACGTAATCTTGACCGTCACATGAGAGTTCATACTGGAGAGAAGACGTTCTCATGTGATCAGTGCGGGAAAAGTTTCCCAAGGAAAGATAGTCTAGAGATTCACATGAGGATCCACACTGGAGAGAAGCCGTTCATCTGCACTCAGTGTGGGAAGAGTTTCATGGACAAACGTATTCTTAAACAACACATGAGAGTTCACACTGGAGAGAAGCCGCTCCCCTGCGCTCAGTGTGGGAAGAGTTTCACAAGCACAGGTTATCTTGAGCTTCACATGAGACTTCACACTGGAGAGAAGCTGTTCACTTGTGATCAGTGCGGGACGAGCTTCACACAAAAACCAAATCTTATTCGACATATGATGATCCACACTGGAGAGAAGCCTCACACATGTGATCAATGTGGGAAGAGTTTCGCACAATCAGGACACCTTAAGGTTCACATGAGAGTTCACACTGGAGAGAAAACATTCACATGTGATCAATGTGGAAAAAAATTTCTTAGGGCATCAAACCTGAAGGCACACCTGAGGGTTCATATGAAGAAGAAGTCTCACTCATGTTCTGAATGTGGAAAGAGTTTTTCACTGCTGTATAATTTACAAGTACATCAAAGAATTCATACTGGTGTAGGAGTTCATATGTGCTTTGAGTGTGAGAAGACTTTTACTTCAGCACAATGTTTAAAACTGCACCAGATGATTCACACTGGAGAAAAACCTTACAAGTGTTCGTACTGTGACAAGAGATTCACTCAGTCATCATATCTGAAAATGCATGAGAGGATCCACACTGGAGAAACCCCTTACAAGTGTTCACACTGTGACAAG
This sequence comes from Squalius cephalus, assembly GCF_949319135.1. Taxonomy (NCBI): domain Eukaryota; kingdom Metazoa; phylum Chordata; class Actinopteri; order Cypriniformes; family Leuciscidae; genus Squalius; species Squalius cephalus. The sequence goes on from NC_137122.1 coordinate 16,757,290, forward strand.
AGATTCAGTATATCATTAAATCTGAAAACACATGAGAGGATCCACACTGGAGAAAAACCGTACAAGTGTTCGTACTGTGACAAGAGATTCAATCAGTCATCATATCTAAAAGTACATGAGAGGATCCACACTGGAGAAAAACCTTACAAGTGTTCACACTGTGACAAGAGATTCATTCGCTCAGCAGAACTGAAAACACATGAGAGGATCCACAGCAGAGAGAAGCCGCACACGTGTGATCAGTGTGGAATGAGTTTTTCTTTTATAACTCACCTAAAGAAACACATGAAGATCCATAAAGTGGAGAAACCACATCACCGCAGTCTGAGATCACGGTAAGTAGTTCATCTTTATGTGTTGAGAAACTCAGTCTCTTCTGTGTAAGTTAGTTTCTTATCAGCTAGGATGAGCGGCATGACATTTTGTTGGTTGATCTAACATAGGGCTGTGTGATATTAAAACAAAAGTGCGATATACAATACCTTGTTAAATAATGCGATATTCGATATGCTATACGATATTGCTTTAAGTGTATAAAATTAATTAAAATTATATTTAAAAGCTGAAAATGGTATGACAAATTTACACTATATTGCCAAAAGTATTGGGACAACCTCCAAATCATTGAATTCAGGTGTTCCAATCACTTCCATGGCCACAGTTGTATAAAATCAAGCACTAGGCATGCAGACGCTTCTACAAACATCTGTGAAAGAACGGGTCGCTCTCAGGAGCTCAGTGAAGTCAAGCGTGGTAACGTGATAGGTTTCCACCAGTGCAATAAGTCCATTCGTGAAATTTCCACACTAGTAAATATTCCACGGTCAACTGTTAGTGGTATTATAACAAAGTGGAAGCAATTGGGAACAATAGCAACTCCGCCATGAAGTGGTAGGCCACGAAAGAAGTCAATAGCTACAGACCTCCAAACTTCTTGTGGCCTTCAGATTGGCTCAAGAACAGTGCATAGAGCTTCATGGATTGGGTTTCCATGGCCGAGCTCTGCATCCAAGCCTTACATCACCAAGCACAATGAAAAGCGTGGGATGCCACTGGACTCTAGAGCAGTGGAGATGTGTTCTCTATAGTGACGAATCACGCTTCTCTGACTGGATATCCGATGGACAAGTCTGGGTTTGGTGTTTAGCAGTAGAACGGGACTTGCCTGACTGCATTGTGCCAAGTGTAAAGTTTGGTGGAGGGGGGATTATGGTGTGGGGTTGTTTTTCAGGGGTTGGGCTTGGCCCCTTAGTTCCAGTGAAAGGAACTCCTAATGCTTCATCATATCAAGATATTACAGACAATTTCATGCTCCCAGCTTTGTGGGAACAGTTTGGGGATGTTCCTGTTCCAACATGACTGCGCACCAGTGCACAAAGCAAGGTCTATAAAGACATATATGAGCGAGTTTGGTGTGGAGGAACTGGACTGGCCTGCAGAGATTCCGGACCTCAACCTGATAAAACACCTTTGGGATGAATTACAGCGAAGACTGCGAGCCAGGCCTTCTCGTCCAACATCAGTGCCTGACCTCACTAATGCGCTTCCAGAAGAATGGTCCAAAATTCCAATAAACACACTTCTAAATCTTGTGGAAAGCCTTCCTAGAAGAGTTGAAGCTATTATAGTGGCAAAAGACGGGCCAACTCCATATTAAACCCTATGGATTAACAATGGGATATCCTTAAAATTCATGTGCATGTAAAGGCAGACGTCCCAAAACTTTTGCCAATATAGAATAAATGCTTCACATTCTTTTTGGTAAAAGAAAGCCTCACTACAACTTCTGAAAGTGACCAGCAGTGTTTTAGCATTACATAAATAGTAATGTCACAAATCTGACAACGTAATATTAACATGAATGTAAAAAACTATTTAAATACCAACAACTCCTCTTTGGTCAACTTGGCAATATATAGTTATATCAACCTAAAACTTAATAATTTTGTGAACAAAAACTCCTGAAACTTGACAAATAGTTATTTAAAAAAAAAAATATCATTCAAGTTTAAAACTGCACCAGGCAGTTCACACTGGAGAAAAACCTTACAAGTGTTCACACTGCAACAAGAGATTCAGTCTGTCAGCAACTCTGGAATATGTGATCTAATCCGATATTTATTTATTTATTTTTTCCTGAGTACCAGAAAGCATCTGGAAGGAGAGGACGGAGAGAACGGCAGTGATCCAGAACCTGCAGAATGAAACATCATGATACTGAAGAACAAAGAGGTTTGGGTTTATTCTTTATTCTTCATTCACTCATCATGCCGAAGAACATGCTGATGCTCACTAGATTTTTTTTCTTATGACATTTTATATAAATTTGAGACAGATCTTCACTTTATAATACAGATCCAAATAATTAGTAATTCCCACAGACGTGTGCAGTAACACTTGAGTCACTAGTTAGTTACCATGATTCTTACAGTAGTTACTAATGAAAAGCCAATCCTAAAGTGTAGAATCTTCTAATCATTCACAAGATATTCACACACACACACACACACACATATATGAATATATGAGCTTGATAATTATTGCTATATGACAGCATAGGCTAAATACTGAAAGCTTTCTCAAATCATAAGTCTGCTATGCTATTAAATGTAAATTAAATTGATATATGTAAATAACCTTGTGTATTCGTTTACAATAGCAGTTAAAATGTTAATGTAGTGCTAGTCATTTGTCCTGCATTAGTTATTGATTAGTTTTGCATAAATTATGAAACTTGTTCAGTAGTTCTCTGGGAAGCATTAAAAAAATAGTAGTTATTGATTAGTTAATAGTGAACTACCACTTTCATCTGTGTGCTATTACTTACTAATTCGTTAATCAGTTTCTTGTTAGTTAATAGTAGTTACTAGATTGTTAATATTGTGTTGCTCATTTATTTCTGTGTAGATTTTCATTAACAAATGAACCTTATTCTAAAGTGTTATCTGATTATGTTGATGTTTATAGGTGTTTTGTCGTTCTGAACAGTATTTGGCGCGTCTTTGATCATCTACCGTTGGAGGCCGATGAAGTCACTGCTCGCGCCGTCTTTTCCATCATTCAGTTTCACCGTCGAGTCTTCTGAGGCGTTTCAATGAGGAGGAACTTGAACTTTGAGTTTTTGTTTTCAGAATGGATCCACAAATGAGCTGTGTTCAATGGGGTGTTCAAATGAGCTGTTTTATTGGTTGGCGCCGAGCCAATTAAATCACAACGCATTATTTAGCCAGCCGGGCCGTATCCAGATCACATGAAGACCTGCGCCTGGACACGACCACAGCGCATCCCTGAAGTGTCAGCAGAGATTGTCAACTAGACTCTCCTCTGCGAAGGCGACATGACACGACAGTCATCGGCACTCATCCTCAACAAACTCGTCTCAATACCCGTGACTCCGATCTTCAACCAGATGGAACCGGATAATATTCTGAATGTTCTGATCCAATCTGACTTCTGACCTGATCATAATCATACACTGTTCTCTCGATGGCCAGAGGAGAACTGAGCGACTGAGTCTGGGTTCTCCCAAGTTTTTTTCTCCATATCTGTCACTGAAGGAGTTTTGGTTCCTTGCCTCTGTCGCCATTTTTGCCTTTGTCTTTTGGCTTGCTTAGTTGGCTTAGTTAATTTAATATTCAACAATATTATTGATCTGCCTGCATCGACACCATTATATGAGAACTAAACTGAGCTGAATGATGACATCATGTTTTAATTTTTTTTTACATTAGTGTCTAGTGAGAATTCTTTTGCCAGGGTATCTACTAACGTACTTGGGAAAATTGAGCTAAAAGCTGATGAAAAATCCACAAATAGGATTTTAACACGAGTCTTTGGTTTCTCTAAATGTGAAAACAGCAGATGTAATACAGTTAAAACGGCATCCTCTATCCCCCTAGAGGACTGATATACAAATTGCAGAGGATCTACAGTGTGAGATGTACTTTTTTACTAAACGCTCAACTTTTCATCACTAGAGATGTTTGTGCTATTGGTCGAAAATCATGTTATCCTGAAGGCCTTGAAACTTTTGCCACTGGAACTATTGCAGAAGTTCTCCATAAGGCAGGAACAATACCAGAATTATAAGATACTCTAAAAATCTCAGTAAAAACCAAAACCAGATTACTGTGGCTACTGAATTAATCTGGAAATGTTCAAGGGCATCTGGTATATACATTTTGCTAAATGTGAGCTTATGGCCATCAAGGAATGTTCTGAAGCTTCTTCCCACGTAGCAAATTTGATCTGTTGTTGTATTTGTTATCCTTGAACTGATTATGAAATTGGCATGATACATTTACCTGACATAATAAATTGTTACATTTGATTTTACTCTGACTTGCTCTGAAATTGTTTTCCCAAGTAGATTAAACGGATTTGATTCCTATTTTGTCCCAGTGCAGGGCCAGTTGTGGGTTATTAATTGGCCGAGACTTGGGCCAGTAATGGTCATTGTGTGGCCCTTGTCTTTGATCCAGATCTGGGCCACTACAGGGCCGTCATTCTTTTCGTTATGTGGGCCGAGGGAAAAGGGGTTCTGTGGGACAGAGCTGGGCCAGATCACATTTCATATGTGGGGAAAGTGCATTTATATGACCCAAGGTCACACTCCTGATTTGGATCAGATGATCACTGGACTGATCTGGATCACACTCCTCCCACCAACATTCAACCGTCATGTGTTTTGCCGTGATCATGCTGTGCCATTATTGCCACACACGACACGGCCCAGCTCCAGCTGACAGGAGACATGCCATTGCCCACAGGAGGCCAGCAGTGCCAGATCGAGGACACATTCGGGACAAGACTGCTTGCTATGTGGAGTATTATGGTATTCCCTTGAAAAAATGTGGTTCAGTATTTGGGAATAGTCATTACTAAAGATCAGCACAAAAGGTGTTTACTAAATTTCATTCCAATTGTTGAAAAGGCGAAAAGGAAATTAAAGGAAATGAAATTAAATCAATGGCTTTTGGGAGATCTTTCTTTAAGGGACAGAGATCTAATTACAAAGGCTGAGGGTATTTCTAGACTGACTTATACAGCAATGGCTTTGCATCTGAATAGACACATTTGTTAAGAGATTGATAAAGTACTATTTGACTTTATATGGAAACCAAAATACAGTACATAATGAAATTATGTGAATTCATATGAAAATTGTGAATTTTAAATAATACATTTTAAGTAAATTGAAATCCTTACTCCATTTGGAACTTCATCCCTTCCCATATGCTTTCTAAAGTTGGTAATATTTTCTTCTTGTTTGTTATTATAACATTGACAAAATACCAGTGAAATTATCTGAATTTCATCGCCAGGCATTTTTATCATGGTCCTTAATTTTCAAGCTTAACTTTTTACCGCAGAAGTATATGGAACAACAAGGATATGTAATAAATGCAAATCATTGTTTTTGAAATATTGTTTTGACAGTGGCATCAGTTATTTAATTTAAGTGGTTTTCTTTTCACTTACAGTGAGTTTTTGGCACATTATAAGGTTCCTGTTACTGGGGAATATACAAAATGTTTTCATGCAATATGTAGGATTTGAGGGCGAACCAAACACAAATGAATCTTCCTGAGGGGTATTCCAGAAAGCTTGGTTAACTTACCATTTGGTAAATCATAACCTCTGGGTGGATTTACCCCAAACCCGCATACCATGAGTATGTCGGTTCCAAAACACCTGAGAAGAGTTAGTTTAATCAACCTCCTACTGGTTACCCAGAGTTAATGCGCGTGCATAAAGGCGTTTTCAATGGATCGCCGATTTCACGAGTCAAAATGGAAAATGACAACGAAAAAAAGAGAGCGGCATACTTTACTGAGGCGGAGTTGGAGGTTTTAATGCACGCATGCGAAGAATTCAAGCCAATAATAATGAAAAAAAGCAATACGGCTGCATGGGCTAAAGAAAGAGAGTTGGCTTGGCAAAAAATAACGGACAGAGTAAATGCGTGAGTGTATTAAATTGCAAATTTGATATTGCCTCCCCTTTTATTATAGTGCACAATAATTAAACACCCCTTCCGCATCCTTTTGACTGTTAAATCACTACGAAAGCATTTACTTTTCCTGCCATTCATTTCTTTAGATTAAAATACCAGTGTATATTGACTAGGAATATATGGTTTCTTATTTAATAAGGTGTAATCCTTCTGGAGCCAGAAGAACTTTGAGCCAAGTCAAAATGAAACACAAAAACATTCTGCAAAAAGGTAATATTTGATTACATAATTACTGAACTATTTATTAAACACGATTTAGTATATTCTTTCTGTCATGTAGCTAATAGAAAGAAGGCTGAAGCCTGTCTAACTGGCGGGGGCCCACCACCACCTCCCCCTCCCCCTCCCCTCCCCTTCCCCTTCCCCTTCCCCTTCCCCTTCCCCTTCCCCTTCCCCTCCCCTCCCCTCCCCTCACCCCATCTGAGGAGCTGGCACTGTCCCTTAATAAAGGGTGACCAGTGGTTGCTGGCATTCCTGGGGTGTATTCCAGAAAGCAAGGTTAACTTACCGTCAGATAAACCTTGAACTCTTGGTTGGTTAACCCCAAACTTGCTTACTCTGGGTATGTCGGAGTTAATGCGCGCGCACGGCGAGTACATAAAGACATTTTCAATGGATCGCCGATTTCAGGAGTCACCATGGAAACCCAGGGACAAAAAAAGCGAGCTACATACTTCGGTGAAACTGAGTTGGAGGTTTTAATGCTTGCTTATGAAGACTATAAGCCCATTATAACTAAAAAGAGCAATACTGCTGCATCAGCAAAAGAAAGAGAGTTGGCTTGGCAAAAAATAACGGACAGAGTAAATGCGTGAGTTTATAAAATTATAAATGGGCTATTTTCCTCTTTCATTGTGATGCAAAAATTCTTTGGGGCATGTAGTAAAAATAGACAAGTATTTACTTGTTGGCCTCCATACATTTCTTAATATTACAGTAGTAATGCACATAATTGGCTAGTAATATGTTGGCTTCTTGTTTTATCAGGTGTAATCCTTCTGGAGCCAGAAGAAGTGAGCCAAGTCAAAATGAAACACAAAAACATTCTCCAGCAAGGTAATATTTACTAACTTGTTACTGACGCCATGTAATTTAGTATTTAATGTAATTTAGTTTTCTATGTAGCCAATAGAAAGAAGGCTGAGGCCCGTAAAACAGGTGGGGGTCCACCTCCACCTTCCCTCACCCCAGCTGAGGAGCTGGCACTGTCCCTTAATAAAGGGCGACCTGTGGTCGATGGGATTCCAGGGGCAGTTCGTCAGACTCAGCTACCAAGACAAGTGGCTTAGTAAAATGTAGGTGTACCATATTAATACTTATGATTTATTGATGTTTTCAGTGTTTTTGTCAGTGTTTTAATAAAGAAAATCATCAACACTGTCACCTTTTTAAAAAGGCATTTTGAATGCATTTTACAGTCATTGATTCACTTGTGCAGTATGCATGCTGCTTTGACTGCATATGCTGTGTACTGTAATCTTATTACTAGTACTCTTAGATGTTCCTAATGTCCTTCTTTATTAGTTGTATTTGTTTAAGAATATACATTGAGTATTGAAAATGCATGATTATCTTATTGGTTTAATTATCTTGCAGTTGCTGATGGCCACATTGTATTATTGGATCCTCCTGCAACACCACACTCTGTCACAGTTGTAAGTGATTATTGTCTTTAGGTTTCTGTTTGCTAGACCAAGCATCCTTCCTTATTTTCACTGTAGGATGACGATGAAGAGACCACTTCTGCTGTGACAGAAACTGAAAATGTGGGGAGGCCCATAGAGGTATGATGCATAGAATGAATTCCCCCTTTTTTGCATAAGAGAATAAATAAATTGTCATTGTCATTTTACAGAATATGGCAGGAGATTTTAATACAGATGAGGGTCCATCTACCTCCACACAGAATCTTAGCAGTGTAAGAAATGTTCTGCAGTTCTCCTTCCTCATTTAAATATTTGGTCTGTGTTTGTGTTACAGACTTTATCAGTCATGTTTAATTATTCTGTCTTTCTAGTTGCCTGCCAAAGAGCTGTATAAGGTCCAACTTCAAAAGCAAATCAGAAAAAGTGACATGGAAATGGACCTTATACAGCTTCAAATGGAGGAGAAAAGACTTGAAATTGAATTGCTGGAGCACCAGCTTAAGGTGGGAAACAGTATGTGAACATTAATCTGTCATTTGTTGTTGAATGAAATCTAAAGCAATAAATACAAATGTCTTTTGTTACAGGAAATAAAGAAATAATTAACAACACTTGACTGTTAACTGGTTTTAATTAAAGTGATTTTGGCAAATCATGTCTCGTACCACCCTGCCATCTCTTTGGTCTACTGGGTTCACTGGGGGTTCCTCTTGGCCATCTTCAAGAGAAGGGGGGGCCCTCTCACCTCTCAGTGTGGCAATGTTGTAAAGAACAACACAAGCAGCTGTGATGTCACATGACCTTTCTGGGCTGACCCTGAGCCCACGCAGGCACTGAAACCTTGCCTTCAGGATGCCTATGGTCCATGTTCTGCTGTGGGCCAGGTTGAATTGTGCCGGTGGTCCAGGCTCAGGTTCAGGGTAGGGTGTCATCATATAGGGCAGACAAGGGTACCCTCTGTCCCCCAGCAAGTAACCATTGAAGTGTCTATAAAAGTAGTTAAAGTGTATAATTGCAAAAAAAAAAACATAAATAAAAAAAAAACATTGTGTAAGGCAAAACATACCCTGTTGAAATTTGTGGCACAATGATGACTCCCTAAACATTCTGGCATCATGTACAGACCCTGGCCATTTGGCTTCAACATTACTGATAAGGTGGGTTGCATCACATATTACCTAGTTAGTGGGGACCAGTAATGAGGGTGATTTAATGGTTTAAACACCCAGACATTTAGCACCCAAAAAATCTATTGTCACCTGCACACATTGATGCTATGGATTGAGTTCCTATTAACATAGTCTCCTTCATTGACTGAAGGAGCTTTAATGGGAATGTGGGTTCCATCAATGCACCCAATCACATTTGGGAACCCTGAAATTGAAAGTTATATAATTAGAAACATTTAAAATGATTGTGACTGTATACAGTATGGATAGATTAAGTAGTGCTATGTAACTAAAATGGTCTGTCATAGAATATCATAGAACGGACAAAGCTGCCACTCTGGAATTCCTCTTTAATGACCCTCAGTGGTTTATGTCCAGGGAACTGCACAAAAGTACGAACAGCCCTACACACAGTTGCCTTTCCCACATGCTCTGCATTGCCTATTGTATACAAAAAAACTCCCCGTCGCAAAAAAGCGAAGGGCAATGCACAAAATGTGCTCCGTGTTAAGCGCTAATCCGCGTTGTGTCAAGTTTGCTATGTATGGTTTCAAAATCTTCGTTAAATAAATTAACGATTCTTTTGAAAAACGGTAACGCTCCCGCAAATATTCATTTGTATACGAAAACACATCGATACGTGGTCGTATCACCCTCTCACGGCGGAAAAGATTTCGTATTATCTGTGCTTCCACATCCACTGGATCGTCTTCAAAAGGGCACGCCATGCTCCGTCACCTCTCTGAAACAAACTAACCTGAACATAACCTGCTACCGAGCAGGTTATCTTCAGAGAGTGAGTTGCTATGACTACTAACATACCCTGAAAGTTACCTCCGTTTTTGGAACCGAAAGTTGAGGTTATCCGCTTACTTACTCTTAAACATACCCGGGTATGTCACATAACCTGCTTTCTGGAATAGCCCCCTGGGGGCACTTCATCACACACACCATGCACCACAAGTAACATGGTGAAATGTAAGTTTGCCACTGTGATTTGTTCTCATTATGACTTAATAAATTACTCTGTGTCACTTATAAAGGCTTTTTGAACATGCTTAACGTTTTTATGCAGGCTTACTTTATTTAACTACATATGATGTATAGGCTACTGTGGTCTTAGTTATATTGCTTTGATATTTTTTCCTGCATTATTGGTTTCTCTTTGATAATATTGAGAATTGTATGGGTTGTATTTTCTTATAGATACTGACAGAGGGATTGTATTATTGGACCCTACAGAAATAACACAGTCTGTCACAGCTGTAAGTGTTTTGTTGTCAGGTACCTTTAGTTGCTTTTAGATATTTTTATATGTTTATTTTTGCCAGATAATGTTTACTTGCATATTTCCACCTAAGGATGAAGATGACGATGAAGAGACCACATCTGCTGTGACAGAAGTGGACAATGCTGGTAGATCCACTGAGGTATGATGCACACCATTATAATGCATGCCCCCTTTTTACATTAGAGTAACAAACTGTCATTGTCCTTTCACAGTACATACCTGGGGATTTGCCCACAGATGAAGGTCCTTCAACCTCAACGCACAATCTAACCGGGGTAAGAATTTGAGTGCAGTTGTCCATATTTTATTTTTATTGTCTGACAGAATCTCATTTATTTAACTTTTTTTGCCCTAGTTGCCAGCAAAGGAGCTGTATAAGGTCCATCTTCAAAAACAAATAAGAAAAAGTGACATGGAGATGGACCTTATACAGCTTCAAATTAAAAAAGCAAAACTTGAAATTGAATTACTGGAGCATCGCCTTAAGGTGAGAACTTCTGATTAATCTGTTGCATGTTAAAAGTGTTGTGTATATAAAGCATTGTAATAAAAAAAAATAAAAAAAACCATTTTATTTCATTTTTACTTTCATTGTTTTGCAGGAAATCAAGAAATCAACTGCAGAGCAGACCAGTGCAAACATTTTAATAAAAGTAATTTTGACAAATCCTGTCTCTCTTCCATCTCTGTTGTGTGCAAAACCCTGTAGGGGTTCCTCTGGGCCATCTTCCTCAATCCAAGGAGGGTGGCTCTCTCCTCTTATAGTGGCAATGTTGTGAAGCACAACACAAGCCACTATGATGTCGCATGCCCTCTCTGGACTGACCCGGAGCCCACGCAGACACTGAAACCTAGACTTCAGGATCCCTATGGTCATCTCAACCTTGGCCCGTGTTCGGCTGTGAGCTAGGTTAAAGCAGGTCTGTGGTCCGGGATCAGGTTCAGGGTAGGGTGTCATTAAATAGGGCAGACAAGGGTATCCTCTGTCCCCCAGCAAGTAACCATTGTACTGTCCTGTAATGATTCAAGTGTAAAATACAAATATAGTAAAAAAAAAAAAATTGTATACAGCAAAACATACCCTCCTGAAATGACTGACATAATGATGACTCACGGAAAATTCTGGCATCATGCACAGATCCTGGCCATTTTGCCTCCACATTAGTAATGATGTGGGTTGCCTCACATATTACCTATGATTTTAACAAGACAAAAAATTAGGAACACAAAATGAAATTGCTACCTGCACATTGATACTATGAATAGATTTCCTATTAACATAGTCTCCCTCATTTACTGAAGGAGCTTTAATAGGAATGTGTGTGCCATCAATGCACCCAATTACATTTGGAAATCCTGAAATAGAAAGTCATATATGGAAGTTTAAAGTGAGTGTGTGTGTGTGTGTGTGTGCAGGATGAATACATGTATAGATATCAGAGGTGGGAGTAAGTCACACATGAACAAGTCACAAGTCTCAAGTCTTAACCTTCAAGTCTCAAGCAAGTCCAAGTCAATTTTGTGAAAAGCAAGTCAAGTCAAGTCAAGTCACTGCTTTATGTCAAGCAAGTCAAGTCAAGTCGTAGCTTGGGTCACAAGTCACTGGCAAGTCATACAAACATTTGATGATTTCACTGAATTTATATATTAAAATAAGTTAAAACTACATAAGTTGTGGACTATGGTTTTATTTGAAACATTTTTTTAAATATGCATTTCCACATGCTGAGTGGTTAAAAATCTAAAAAGGAAAAAAGAAATAAAATTTCAAACTACATAGCCTAAAATGTAAATGTAATTGAAATTAGGCCAACATTAAAGCATGAAAAATAAATATGCCTCAAACATTGCAGAAGACCATTAAAAGATATTAAATAATTCACAATTCAAGTATAATTGTTCCTATGCCACCAAATGGCATTCTTCAAACTGGCATCCCCTTTATGGAACATGAACATATCCTTAACAACAAGTTAGATCTTTCCTTTTTAACAAAAGAATAACAAGAAAAAAAAAAAACAGTAATAATTTAATTGACACAAAACTTACACCTGTCAATCAGGTGGATTGACTATTGTACATTATTAATCTGTGTGAGTGATTTATTAATATTTGTGAATGATGTGTGTGCATGTGTACACAGCGAAAACTCCAGTGTTAAATTAACACTCCTGGGAGTGTATACGAGTCCACACTCAAGAGTGTAAAAGTGTTAAAATATGAGTGTTAAATTAACACTCAAGAGTGTTAAAGTTAATGAGATAATTAAGTGATTAATTGAGTGATGAGTGATCATTATTGAAGACACCTGATGATAACAAGCAGAATCACTGAAGGAGAAAATCACAAATTGTAAGTTACCATTATGGTGATGGGTGTTTGCTTTAGTTGGGCTCTTGACCCTTATATGTTTACTTTAAATTTTGTTTGTCTGCTGTTATTGATTTATAACAGTCAAATGAACAAAGAAAAGTGTGATCTGAAAGTGTTGGTTATGTTTTGACATAATCATGTTGTGAACCAAAAAACGAAATTTATTGAGGTATCTTAACTTGATAATTACAGCAGCTCTGCGATTCTACAGCATATGATTATCAGTATTTTTCATATAATTCAAAATATTTAATAAACATTGTTCTGATCAAAACACTTTCAAATGAATTTATTTAGAAACACAGATATCAATAATCTGCCTGTGAATCTCAACAATGGTGACAATAATAAAGCATGTTGCAGTGGCTGCCACCAATCACAACTCATTAATGGCTCCCATCATGCATTGTGGTATGAATAAATTATGATCTGAATTGTCTATGTAATTTACTTTTCCTAAATGAATATTCTGCTCGTCACCATTGTTGAGATGCATAGACTGAATCCTGACGTCTGTGTGTGCCTAAAAGAAAGATTGTTTTATCTTTTTTTTTTCAAAACAACTTTTAAGAAATCCTTTATATTATATCTAAAATGCTGGCCATTTATTCAGATTCACAGTTATGCTGTAAACAACAACGTAAATCTAAGTCAGAAATAAGGATCTTAATGAGTTCAGTGATCAAGTTCAAATGATGATTGTCATAATATAACCAACACCATCAAATCACTTTTTTTCTTTGTTCATCTGGCAGTTATAACTCAGATACAACAGTCAGACAAAATTTAAAGTAAACATAAAAGGGTCTAGAGCCCAACTAAAGCAAACACCCACCACCATAATGGTAACTTACAATTTGAGATTTTCTCCTTCAGTGATTCTGCTTGTTATCATCAGGTGTCTTCAATAATGATCACTCATCACTCAATTAATCACTTAATTATCTCATTAACTTTAACACTCTTGAGTGTTAATTTAACACTCATATTTTAACACTTTTACACTCTTGAGTGTGGACTCGTATACACTCCCAGGAGTGTTAATTTAACACTGGAGTTTTTGCTGTGTACACATGCACACACATCATTCACAAATATTAATAAATCACTCACTCACACAGATTAATAATGTACAATAGTCAATCCACCTGATTGACAGGTGTAAGTTTTGTGTCAATTAAATTATTACTGTTTTTTTTTTCTTGTTATTCTTTTGTTAAAAAGGAAAGATCTAACTTGTTGTTAAGGATATGTTCATGTTCCATAAAGGGGATGCCAGTTTGAAGAATGCCATTTGGTGGCATAGGAACAATTATACTTGAATTGTGAATTATTTAATATCTTTTAATGGTCTTCTGCAATGTTTGAGGCATATTTATTTTTCATGCTTTAATGTTGGCCTAATTTCAATTACATTTACATTTTAGGCTATGTAGTTTGAAATTTTATTTCTTTTTTCTTTTTTAGATTTTTAACCACTCAGCATGTGGAAATGCATATTTAAAAAAATGTTTCAAATAAAACCATAGTCCACAACTTATGTAGTTTTAACTTATTTTAATATATAAATTCAGTGAAATCATCAAACGTTTGTATGACTTGCCAGTGACTTGTGACCCAAGCTACGACTTGACTTGACTTGCTTGACATAAAGCAGTGACTTGACTTGACTTGACTTGCTTTTCACAAAATTGACTTGGACTTGCTTGAGACTTGAAGGTTAAGACTTGAGACTTGTGACTTGTTCATGTGTGACTTACTCCCACCTCTGATAGATATAAATAGTATGACTACATATTTAATATGCGTCATAGATTTTACTACAAAGGACAAACCTGCCACTCTGTGGAATTCCTCTTTAATAACACGCAGAGGTTTATGGCCAGGGAACTGTACAAACGTGTGTAAGAATCGTTTAAGTGCCAGACATACTGTGCGAACGGCTCTACACACAGTTGCCTTTCCCACATGCTCTGCATCGCCCACATTGTACAAAAAATGCCCTGACGCGAAAAACCGAAGTGATATGCACAGAATGTTCTCTGTTCTAAGCGCAGACCCGCGGTTTGTGACATTTGCAATATATGGTCTCAAGAGATGTGTTAAATAAATTAACGAATCTTTTGAAAATCGAACTAAACACAAATGAATCTTTCAGGTGATTCGTTCAAACATATTTCCACACAGACCTCAACACTCCAGACCCCAAATCAAGTCTAATCTTGGACCCTAAATGGAGTGGGCTCCAGCCAGTCTACGCTAACCAACGAAACCCCCCAGCTAAGAACTTTATGGCCATGCAAGCTTCAAAGAGATGAGTCCAACTAAAGGCTCACCTTTGTTCTGTTTTGTTATCTATTATTTGGTCTTTTGGAGAACTACAGATAAGCACAGCCAGGTTTATATAATAAATTTTATATAACATGTTTTACATCATTTAAGAAAGTAATTGAGCTTTAAATTGATCAATCTGATTTTCTATGAAGAAAAAAGCAGTTCAAACTTTGAAAATTTGTAAATGTGTTAATGTGTTATGTAGTTCTACATTAATCTCCCTAGTGTTACATTTGTTGTGTTTTCTTGTATACTGTAGTATTTGTAACATACTCATCTTTTTTGTTAACAGCCAAAAAACAAACAAAAAACGACCCCCCCCCCCCCCCCCCCCCCCCCCCCCAAAAAAAAAGAGAAGGGTTCAGCCTTTGATTTTTTTTATTTATTTTTTATTAATGCCATGAACCAGAACAATACAATGAGACATAATCACTTAAAGTAAAACAAATACAAAATAATAAAGTAAAATAAAATAAGAACAGTGCCAGAGGACAAGAAAAAAAGTATTATAAAGGTTCAGCCATATTAGACATTATTCTCCGGTTCAGCCTTTGAATTGGGACATTCGTCGCGCCGCTGTGACGCAATCGCACTTCAAATGCGCCGCCCTCCGGATTGACACACACACACACACACACACACAGTCACACACAGAGACTGTTCCAGCGCCGAGTCTTCTGAGGTGAGGAGAGCAGTTTACGGTATTTCTCATATTTACACGACCATCACACACACTTTATACAGTTTGATTAAGCGACAGACTAATTTCTGTATTGTTTTCATCGATCACAGCGATACTTGTGCGTCTTTTCTGGCGTCTTCCTACTGAAATAAACATTTAGTGCAGCAGCAGCGAGCATGAGGAGAATATGTTGAGTTCATTCAGACCTGAGCGATTTTGTGTTCGTTTGTGTGATTGTCTCGATGTTTGGAGTGAGAACTGTTACTAAAAGTCAAGTCAAAAGTTAAAGTTTGAGATTTCTGAGGGGAATGGGACTCGATATCAAGTGTTGCTGCTGCCGTTTTATACTCTTCTTAACATCTTTGGATTAAATTGGGTATTTCTTTACTTTGCATTGTTAAAACAGACTGGAAAAGATACCGCTAAATACTTTACATTGAGCCTATAGGGAGCCACGTGAGACAATTTAAACCTATACATGCAAAAAAAATAAAAAAAAAATAAAAAAAAAAAATATATATATATATATATATATATATATATATGAATAGAGTTTGACATAGTAAACGTTATTGTTTTGTGGTGCTCTTTATATTAATAAAGGTTTTATGATCATTGTCAGTTTCTGCACAAAACTTTAAGACATTAATGATCTAATTAGGCTACGTTATTGCAATGAATGTAGTTATTAAAATGTCGAACTATATTTAGATTCATTTGGGCATTTTATGGTTTAGTAGGGTAGTTGTTTACCTGAGTGTCAGCGGTGTTTGTTTTGTGTTATTGATGTTTTATCCATGTCATATTGTGAAAAATAACTGTATTGTCTTTCAATAGAGTTGTTTTACAGGCTTTTATCATCTATCCTGACTCAAATAATGTGTTTCTAACAGCAAACACTCAGAATAAAGTGAGATGATCTGCTGATGATCCTGAATGGCTTGTTGAATGAGTGTTGATAGTCTGAGGCTCATCAATATTAACAGATCTGCTGAAAACACTCTTTATTTCATGACAATAGTTCCTGTTTTCACCTCAATTATTATGCTGATGTCTTCAGATCTCCTGTAAATTGGTGTCAGCAGACTAAGGGTATTGGTTGGAAACAAATCTGTAGATTAACTTGCTTATAACTGTTTTTCTTACCATTGTTTATACATGGAAGATTTTACACTATTTATATTCTGTTGTCCATGAACATAAAAACAAACTCAGTAACTGATATATTTTTGATTTTGCTAGATCAGCTCCTCACACTGTAATTCAACATCAGTGAATCTCCTCCCACTCTAATTCATCATCAGTGAAGCTCCTCCCACATCACTCACATCATCAGTGAAGCTCCTCCCACTGCAATTCTCCAATAAATGCTGGAATATTCCCATCAGCTACAAGTGAAGACGAGCATCAGAGCATCAGGAAGAGCTGAAATCTGTAAAGACTGAGTTTATTAAAGAGGACAGTGAGAACATGAGTGATCCAGAACCCTGCAGAATGAAACACACTGAAGATCCTGAAGAACAAAGAGGTTGGTGTTTATTCTTCATTCATTCATGATGCTGAAGAACAGTCATGTTAGAAACATTCAAGCACTTCATCACTTTTAGATAAACAGTTCAACTATGAAATGGTAAACAGGTTTTCAAACTAAATATATTATTTCTTTTATGTTACATTTAAATCTGATTCACATTTTCTCCATCCATGTTACCAAACTTTTTGACATCTCTCTCTCTCTCTCTCTCTCTCTCTCTATATATATATACATACTGTATCTGTAAGCTGTATGAACTTTTCCAAAATGTCTAACAGGGTTGTAAGCAATTTAACTTGAGCAAAATTTGATTTATAGTTCCTGATAAAGTTGTATTTCTCAAATTATAAAAAAAAATAATACTTAGTTATTAATTTTTCTCACAGTAACTTTGGTAACAGATGTGATAAATGTGATCGACACGGTTTGTGTAAAAACTGAGAAAATGGATTGAGACAAACAGAATACAAAGTGTGTATTTTTCCAACCATACAAAGGTCTATTTTTATGTGCGTTTACACAGAACTTCTGTCATCATTATCTCCACACAGTGGTAATAATTTAGACGTTTAAGCCCTGAAGACATTTTAAGAATTGTTTTTTTTTTTTTTTTTTATGAAAAAAACATCAAGATGATCTCATCCTGAGAAACTGCTTATAAAAGAAAAAAATTTTTTTTTTCTTATTAGGGCCCAAGCCCTGAAAGGGCGAAGGCCCTATTGTTTTTGGTAGGATTATTATTATTATTATTATTATTATTATTATTATTATTACGACTATTCAGGTACTTTTGGGGCCCTTAACATGCTCAAAAACTCTTGAAACGTTGCACACGGGTCAGAACCCGTGGCCAGCAGGGCCGGGCTGAAGCTGGTACCCGAGCATCAACTCGACGCCCTGGAACGGGGTCCGAAAACTTGGTCCATAAATCAAACACGCTTGCATGTAATAATATGAAACTCGGTACACATATAGATCTCATCGGGCCGAACAACTTTCACGCTCTAAGTTTTACGCCAGCCCAAAAGGAAGTCGACTATTTAGGGTTGTTTGGAAATTTGAAACGCGTCTCCTAGGGAATTCACCCAGTCGCCTCCAAACTCGGTGTGCATGAAGTCAAGACATTGAGGATGAAAAATTGCCAGGGGATTTTTGATATCTCGAATGGTTTGGCCGTGGCGAGGAAACAAATTTATGGCGAATAATGGAAACAGTAAGTGTGCTATAACTTCTGCATATATTAACTGATCTTGATTAAACTTCAGCAGTGTGTTTGTTGTAAGAGGCCGATCACATGGATGTGACTATTGTGAGTCAAAGTTATAGCGCCACCAACTGGCAGCAGGAAGTGTGTCACTTTCAAAATGCTTTTGACAAAAGTGGGGGATTAGTTTTACCTACAGTTTAAAAAATCAATAGTTATATTGGTCTCATTGAGCCGGACAACTTTCTAATTTACAGTCATTAGCTCCGACCAACAGGAAGTCAGATATTTTGGTTTGAATGTGGATTTCTTTGCAAAATCAGCCTCTGAATTTTTACCCACTCCTCTTAAGTGGTTATAAATAGTCAACCTAACATATAACATATAAAAATTACACTGCTCTGTATAAATTGTCAGTAGTACAATTTGTACCATTCACAGTAAGCACCGCTTCACTGTGATGTTTCCAAGCACATTTTTGCGCGTGTGAAGAGGATGATAATTTTTCCGTCGATATTGGAACATGAGTGAAGTACAAAGCCTATAATAAAGAATAGTTTAGTATCCAAATATATTGCAAATGTTGAAACATTTTGATTCTAATGAAAGGGTTACGTGAGCCCAACACTGCTTACTTTCGTTTTTGTTTTTACGTTAAATTTAAAGGATTTGTTGTGGAATATTTTGAGTGTATCATAAAATCAGAATAAGGTAAGTCAAGTAACATTTTCTGTCTTTTTTATATATATATAGCTGCGAGCAGCGATGAAGGGCCAAAGCCGTCGGCACCGCCACCCAGGTGCCTTTAGGTAACTTAAGGCACTGGGGTTGCGGTGCCACCGGCTTGGGCCCGTAATCGGTGCTCACAGCTATATTTTTACATTTTTATTTGACATGCATTATCTCAGGAAGTAAACAAGGTGGGAGGACATTTCTTTTTTGGGTGAAGTTCCCCTACATGTGAGCTGCATCCAGATCAGATTTTGTGGTGACATCATAAAGTTATCAAAAGTTACAGTATTTGGAAGCCTTACAAAGGAAGTTACAAAGGAAGCCTTTTTGTTTAGCCCTTGACGCCCCTAATGGGCATTTTAAAACTGTTCCTCCATGAGGAATATCTCGTGATCAACGCAATAGATTATATTGTAATCGTGAGAATCTGCTGTATATAATGATGTGCCATTTTCTACGATCTGTGTATGTTTCATGAAGGTATGAGCGAAAATACCACTTAGACTTTTATGTCCTTTCACTTTATATTTCTCTCTTTTAATTATTTTGATATGCTGAAAATAAATCATTTTCTCTCATTTCAGACCTGATAAAAGTGGAGGAGAGTGAAGAACTGAGTGAAGTGAAGGAGGAGAGTAAAGAACTGAGTGAAGTGGAGGAGGAGAGTGAAGAACTGAGTGAAGTGAAGGAGGAGAGTGAAGAAGTGAGTGAAGTGAAGGAGGAGAGTGAAGAACTGAGTGAAGTGGAGGAGAAACATTATGTCCAACCTGGAGAAAAACCTTTGAGTCGCTCAAAGACTAAAAAGACATTTTTTAAAAAAAGAAGAGCCAAGAAATCTACAACCTGCACTCAGTGTGGAAAGAGTTTCACAAACACACGTAATCTTGACCGTCACATGAGAGTTCATACTGGAGAGAAGCCGTTCTCATGTGATCAGTGCGGGAAGAGTTTCACAAGGAAAGATAGTCTAGAGATTCACATGAGGATCCACACTGGAGAGAAGCCGCTCCCCCGCACTCAGAGTGGGAAGAGTTTCATAGACAAACGTAATCTTAAACAACACATGAGAGTTCACACTGGAGATAAGCTGTTCACTTGTGATCAGTGCGGGAAGAGTTTCACACAAAAACCAAATCTTAGTCGACATATGATGATCCACACTGGAGAGAAACCTCATACATGTGATCAATGTGGGAAGAGTTTCGCACAATCAGGACACCTTAAGGTTCACATGAGGATCCACACTGGAGAGAAAACGTTCACATGTGATCAATGTGGAAAAAAATTTCTTAGGGCATCAAACCTGAAGGCACACCTGAGGGTTCATATGAAGAAATCGTCTCACTCATGTTCTGAATGTGGAAAGAGTTTTTCACTGCTGTATAATTTACAAGTACATCAAAGAATTCATACTGGTGTAGGAGTTCATATGTGCTTTGAGTGTGAGAAGACTTTTACTTCAGCACAATGTTTAAAACTGCACCAGACAATTCACACTGGAGAAAAACCTTACAAGTGTTCGTACTGTGACAAGAGATTCAATATATCATCAAATCTGAAAATGCATGAGAGGATTCACACTGGAGAAAAACCTTACAAGTGTTCACACTGTGACAAGAGATTCAATCAGTCATCATATCTAAAAATACATGAGAGGATCCACACTGGAGAAAAACCTTACAAGTGTTCACACTGTGACAAGAGATTCAGTTGCTCAGCAGAACTGAAAACACATGAGAGGATCCACAGCAGAGAGAAGCCGCACACGTGTGATCAGTGTGGAATGAGTTTTTCTTTTATAAGTCACCTGAAGCAACACATGAAGATCCATGCAGAGGAGAAACCACATCACTGCAGTCTGAGATCACGGTAAGTAGTTCATCTTTATGTGTTGAGAAACACAGTCTGTTCTGTTAAGTTATTTTCTTATCAGCTAGGATGAGCATCATGACATTTTGTTGGTTGATCTAACATAGGGCTGTGTGATATTAAAACAAAAGTGCGATATACAATACCTTGTTAAATAATGCGATATCAGTATGCTATACGATATTGCTTTAAGTGTGTAAAATTAATTAAAATTATATTTTAAAATATTTAAAAGCTGAAAATGGTATAACATATACACTATATTGTCAAAAGTATTGGGACACCCCTCCAAATCATTGAATTAAAGTGTTCCAATCACTTCCATGGCCACAGTTGTATAAAATCAAGCACTAGACATGCAGACGCTTCTACAAACATCTGTGAAAGAACGGGTCGCTCTCAGGAGCTCAGTGAATTCAAGCGTGGTACCGTGATAGGTTGCCATCTGTGCAATAAGTCCATTCGTGACATTTACTCACTATTAAATATTCCACGGTCAACTGTTAGTGGTATTATAACAAAGTGGAAGCAATTGGGAACAATAGCAACTCAGCCATGAAGTGGTAGGCCATGAAAGAAGTCAATAGCTACAGACCTACAAACTTCCTGTGGCCTTCAGATTGGCTCAAGAACAGTGCATAGAGCTTCATGGTTTTTCGGGGGTTGGGCTTGGCCCCTTAGTTCCAGTGAAAGGAAATCTTAATGCTTCATCATATAAAGATATTACGGACAATTTCATGCTCCCAGCTTTGTGGGAACAGTTTGGGGATGTTCCTGTTCCAACATGACTGTGCACCAGTGCTCAAAGCAAGGTCTATAAAGACATACATGAGGAAGTTTGGTGTGGAGGAACTTGACTGGCCTGCAGAGAGTCCTGACCTCAACCTGATAAAAACACCTTTGGGATGAATTACAGCGAAGACTGCGAGCCAGGCCTTCTCATCCAACATCAGTGCCTTACCTCACTAATGCGCTTCCAGAAGAATGGTCAAAAATTCCCATAAACACACTCCTAAATCTTGTGGAAAGCCTTCCCAGAAGACTTGAAGCTGTTATAGCTGCAAAAGATGGGCCAACTCCATATTAAACCCTATGGATTAACAGTGGGATATCCTTAAAAATCATTTGCATGTAAAGGCAGACATCCCAAAACTTTTGCCAATATAGCCTAGTATAAATTAGGGCTGCATGATTAATCATATTTTAATCGCGATAACAATATCTGCGCCTCTCGATTCATTTTAAATAATCGTCGCGATATTTGTCCACTCGTTATTTATCCTGAAAACGCTTTTTTTATTTGACATTTGCATTATCTTGCATTGTTAACATGTCCCCACTAGCGTTGATGTTTGCGGTTGCCATATCTAAATAGCTTAAATTCCCCAAATCACCCACACAGAGCTTTTCTAGTGTTTTACTTAATCTATATGTGACTAAATCTGTTTCTAAATAAGTTTCACTGCTCTATTTTTTGAAGTTTAAGTTTTTTACCAGTTTTCATGATGTGAATCAGTTGAAAATGACAGCCACTGACAGTTTTCAGTGTGTATCAACAAGTAGACTATTTTTATTTGCAGTATGAATTTGCTGATCGATCTGGATCTGTACTTTGTCTCATTTGCAACCGAAATGGTCGCTTAGAAGATCTAATGTGAAGATGCATCACAAAGCGTTGATCAAAATCATGCAATTTGTATTGACTTGCTGTCTGATGAAGTTGTCATAGTTGGTTAAATGAAGTCTGATGGTTTGAAATTAACACCCGTCAACCTGCCAAATGCGGCTATAAATTAACTTTGACAGGTAAAACGCTGTCAAATCACTGGCCAATTTGGCATGTTACTATGTTTACTCACTTTGCTGGGGAAATTCGTGTAAGCCAAATCTGTGCGGATTTTGCGCAAATACTCGTGAGTCATCATGATCTATTAAATAAAGCATATTGCGCAGAATCTGCGCATTTCTGGCTTACTTGAACACACACGTCACTACACAACAAATATCGGTGCTTGTTCACTTTCATTGAAGCAATAGGGTAGATTAAAAAGCAAAGCATTTGGTTAACAGAAAAGACATTGCTATTTTACAACATCCTACATGTTCTTTGTACTGTATTGATCTGTTCACCTAAAACACATTTTTGGTAAAAAAAAAGATGAGAATGAATGAGGGAGGGAGGAGATTGCTGGATGACAGGCTTTTGTTTGAATAAGAAATGAATGTATGAAATCCAAATTTTAATATAGCCTTATATAAATAAGCTGTGAAATTTATTTTTTGGCTAGTAGAAGTTCTGAATTAGCTGTAACTAGAAGTTAATAACCCTGTTTATATATATATATATATATATATATATATATATATATATATATATATATATATATATAATACCAGCTAATATATAAACCGTTAACTGTCTCTTCTCTTTCTCTGTAGTTTCTCAAATGAGAATAATTGTGATTAGTTATCGCGATTATAATTTTGAGCAAAATAATCGTGATTATCATTTTAACCATTATTGTGCAGCCCTAGTATAAATATTTCACATTCTTTTTGGAAAAGAAAGCCTCACTACTGAAAGTGACCAGCAGTGTTTTAGCATTACATAAAAAGTAATGTCACAAATCTGACAACGTAATATTAACATGAATGTAAAAAAATTAACAATTTAAATACCAACAACTCCTCTTTGGTCAACTTGGCAATATATAGTTATGTCAACCTAAAACTTAACATCAAGATTTTGTGTACAAAAACACTTGAAACTTGGGGTTGACAATTAGTTATTTAAAAAAAAAGAAAGAAAAGAACTACAAAAAAATTGCATTCAAGTTTAAAACTGCACCAGGCAATTCACACTGGAGAAAAACCTTACAAGTGTTCACACTGCGACGAGATTCAGTCTGTCAGCAAATCTGGATTATGTGATCTAATCCAATATTTATTTATTTATTTATTAATTTATTTATTTATTTATTTTTTAACATGTGATTAGCCTGAGAACCAAAAAGCATCTGAAAGAAGAGGACGGAGAGAACGGCAGTGATCCAGAACCTGCAGAATGAAACATCATGATACTGAAGAACAAAGAGGTTGGTGTTTATTCTTTATTCTTTATTCATTCATCATGCCAAAGAACATGCTGACGTTCACTAGATTTACATTGCTTCAGGCTGAGAATAAAAACATGACAAATGAAAGCACAAAAAAAACCAATGTTTGATTATTTTTTTGCTGAAGAACATGCTGATGCTCACCAGATTGTTTTATTTATATATATATATATATATAAACTTATTTGATTTTTGACATTTAATATAAATCTGAGACTGGAACAGCGTAGAGTGCAAGTGACCTGATGGTTTAGGACTGGACCCCTCAGGTCTGGGAGGAAGTGTTTCAGAGCCTGGAGCACCGCCAACATTTCTAGACAATTTATATGCCATGAAAGATGAGGGTCCTGCCACAGACCAGCCCGTGAGAGAGGCATCCGTCGTTAGCGTGACGCGACGACAGGGAGCTCCCTGCACGGGCCCTTGGGACAGGAACCAAGGTTTTTTTCACATAACTAGGGCACGAAGACATCGTGTGACCCTGATCATGCGGAGCGGGTTTCCCCTCGGGGAGAACCCCTTGGTCCTGAGCCACCACTGCAACGATCTCATGTACAACAGGCCGCAAGGTATAACGTTGGACGCTGATGCCATCAGACCTAACAGTCTCTGAAACTGATTTACAGTGAGTGACTGGCTCAGCTTTGCTTGTTTCACAGCTGAGAGAATCGAAGCGATACGAGCAGGAGACAGGCGTCCCTGCATTGTCGTCGAATCCCAAACTACGCCCAGAAAAGTGGCCCTCTGTAGTGGAGATAACACACTTTTCTTGGCATTCAGCCTCAACCCCAACCTCTTGATGTGAGCGAGAACGACATCTCGATGCCGAACCGTCTGATGCTCCGATTAAGCTAGAATCAATCAATCGTCGATATAATTCAAAATGCGGAAGCCCTGGAGTACACTATGTATCTTATGTTGCTTCCAAAGGGCAGTAGTAAAAAAAAAAAAAAAAAAAAGATATTTCAACAAAATAACAAATTTTTACATTTTCATCCTGTTCAAAAGTTTTCACCCCCTGCTTTTAATGCATCATGTTTCCTTCTGGAGCATCAGTGAAAATATGTGATTTGCTTAAAGATCACGTCAATCCTGCACCGTCTAGAGTTTCATGATCAAACTAGTGATTTATAACACAAATCATCTTCATGACATTAAAATAGATCATAATTGTGCACAGCAGTTGTTGACCAGATTTGATGGGATTAAAATGACTATTGAACTCATCAGTGATCTTGACTTAGAGCCTCAATTTTCATTTCACATTTGTCTCTCATTTGAAATCTCACTTGATTTAATGTTTCTTTTAGACCTGAAGGACGTGAACAAGAAAGGGAAAAAAGAAGCCAAAAAATCTGTCACCTGTAAATCTGTCACCGTTTCACATATAAATTAAGACTGAAGATTCACATGAGAGTTCACACTGGGAAGAAGCGGCTCAGGCTTTCGCTCTGAAATCACTTCTGCTTCTCATTCTGAAGAAAGACCATTTAACTCTGATCAGTGCGGTAAACAGTTTCATTGAGCATCAGTCCTGAAGAAACACTTGAAGATTCACACAAAGGAGAAGATTCATTCGTAATATTACAGCAGAAAAGACACGGCGGTGTGTGTTTCAGTGCTTGAAGTCCTTTACTACAGAAGAGGAACTGAAAGACCACCAGAAAATTCACACTGGAGAAGGCCATAACACTTTTAAGAGAGACATGAATCTGGTATTAATTTTTAACTCGTTTATTAATTGTTTTTTATCAGAACATCTAGTTTCTCTTCTACTTCTACTTTCATGCAAATGCAAGATATACTTTCATGTATCTTTGAAACTGGACACTTTTCTTCTCTTCTTCTCTTGAGATGCTTTGGCTCTTATAAGTCAGTCAGAGAGATCTGTCTCATTCTCTTTCAGTTTTACTTAATGTTTGTATTTGCTTCATGTAATGATTGATTAAACTCAATATATATCAACAGCTCTTTGTTATTGTCCATCTTTATTTTATGCTGATTCTGCTTGAATCAAGAATAATTTTATTTCTGAAACCGGTGAACCTTTCCGTTGTTTTGATTTCTCTATAGAAATTAAATGGCTAATCAATTATATTTAACCCAGACATGACTGACATTGAATGAGATTGCTGTCTGTCTACATTATTAACAGTTTCACCCTTGATATCCAGTATCATATATAGTTTGTTCAGGTCAGTTGATATTTCATTCACACCATGAGGCTTCATGAAGTCAGAACAATAAACTTTATTACTATAAACTTTAAACAACACAGTTTTTACAAAATAAACAAATGATTATTGTCTCCATCTCACCACAGCTCTACGCAACTGGAATAAAGATAAGCAGTGAGTAATCCTTGTTGTTATTGTTGTGATTCGTAGATATTTTCTCGTTGTGAAAAGTATTTGGCAACTACCGTCTTTGATCATCTACCGTTGGCGGCCGATGACGTCACCGCTCTCTTCCCTCATTCAGTTTCACCACAGAGTCTTCTGAGGCATTTCAATACGGAGGATCTTGAACTCTTTTTTTGTTTGTTTGTTTTTTCAGAACAGCTGAATTAAATGAGTTCAATAACTCTGAATAGGCTGACTCGGAGTTAAGCCTGTGCACCACGAATATGTACGTTTTTTTGACTAATATACATTTTCATGGTATCCCACAGGCAAAAAAACTGAAAAAAAAGAAAAAAACATGGCAGCAACTACAAATGAAGTATAAAAACATATTATCAACATATATCAGGTAAAGCTTTAAGCATTATGGGGGTCCTATTATGTACTAGAATATGCTTTCATACTTGATTGTTCAAAAAACACATTCTTTTTCACATGTTTTACATTATTATAGCTCCTCTCTCCCAGTCAGTCCCAGTTAAATTTGTGTGTATAGCCTGCATTGTGGTTCTGGAAGCTGTCCTCCGTGAAATGTGCGGCACACAGATAAACATTTAACCACTCATCAGCCTTTGGATGATCAAATTAATTGTGGAAAAAACAGCATCTCTTTGACATAGCAGCAGCTCATCCAGGCCTTTTTGCATATTCTGTGGGTGGGGATTATTTTAATGAGGAACATTATGATTTCATAAGGTCCCAAAAATCACGTTGTAATTCTTGGAAAATGGACTCTGTTCAAGGTACTCTAAACAATGTTTTTTTAGGCCAAAACATTTTTTGTCACATCCAGCAAACATCTCACTATCCGCTAGCTGCCTGTCCCCTGAACAAACTGTAAAAAAACGCAGTCTCTGTAGACAGCCCAGGCTCCACAAATGGCAACAAAAACAAACTGGCCCAGCCTGGACCACGAAACATGACAAACCGTGTTCCAGACAATAACCGACAAGAATGATTTGGGGGTGGGGGGGTTAGTGTGCATGCACATCAAGGGGGGTGTGAGGAGTGGAGGAGAGAGAAGCATGAAGAGGGAAGTGAGCTAGAGGAGAGATGTCCTAACAACGACTAACAGTAAAATTGTATATTCTTGAGTATTTTGATATGGCCGACACACGACCAAAGAGACGACGTTCTGATTAACAAAGAATAGGGAAAAGGAGAAGGAACGCGAAGTCCCGAATTTACAACGGAAAATGTTCAAAAGGTGGCGAGAACTCCACTGACCACAATTTTATGACCTCAATGTTTGCTTTAAATGTCAGCTTCAACCACATCGCACATGTCAGCAATAGTGTGGTTCTGGCCTTGCAATTGCAAATTAAGCTGATTTAGGTGAGACATGATATCGCACAAAAAATGCACGAATGCCATCTCTGTGGTGTCGTTCAAAAACCTCAGAAATGTCTCTGCCTTTTGGCTTTGAAGGCTGCTTAAAAATGAACAAAATTAATTTTGAAGTCCACGCACTCTTTCCAGCACACGGTCCTTGCTCAGCCATCGGACATCATTGTGCAGCAAAAGATCATACCGTTCTGCAGACATTTCCTCCAGCAAGGCTTAGAAAAGTCGATGGTGATGACCAGAAATTGCGCAAAAAAAGTCACAATATCCATTGTCTCTTTAATTTTTCCAGACAATTTGGCGCACAACACCAAATCATGAATTATGCAGTGAAATGCTATGAGTTTTGGGCTACGTTTACACGTGGCCGGCTATTTTCATAAACGGACATTTCACCCTCTCTGTTTTCAAAAATAACATCGTGCACACCTGGCAGTTTTCAGAAAAGTGTTTGTTTACATATGCCGTTGTTGCTATTTTAGGGATTCTGATTGGCTAAAGTGGGCTTGAGCTTCTCGTTACACTGCCACCTACAGGTTTCGCATACTCTTCGTGTTGGAGGGAGGAGAAGTTGTTGCAAAATTGCTGACCTCCGAGCACTCATTTGTCTCTGCTCCTTGACATAATAGAGCAGCTGTATTTGCGAATGCAAACGGACAAAAAGGGTTTGCACCAACTTAAATGCGACTGCTACTCTGAATGCATCCATGATCACTATAGCCAAATGAAAATGTAAACATAGGTCGCACTTTTGACGCAGGTGCAAGTTCTGTCGCATACTGTGACGTCGGCTGCCTAAAATTAACTTTTCTCAGTTTACATGCAAACGTGCAAACGAAGTTTTCCAAAATCTCCACTCTGGCTTAGGGTTGAAGAGGAGATAGACACAACACCAAGCATTGGAAGAATAATAAAATCCAACAGGAAAAATAACAACTGTTGCTTTTGTATTTGTAGTTAATAAAGATGACCAAATAAATTGCTGTAGTGGGGGTTACAGCATATATCTTGGACTATCCTTCCAGGGAAACCAGGTTGTTTTTGGAAATTTTCCCATTCATTTAAGTTGCCATCGTCAGCCTAGGTAATCCGAGGTCCGCATGCTCGATATGGACGACATAAGATGCTTATTCCAATGGTGGCGTGGACATTTTCCAAAATCGCATATTAGCCAAATTGGCCATAGGCCCTGTATGGACACCTCTGGGGGTGCAGGCGCACTGCGGGACGGTCCACCAAGTGCTTTTGGGGTCCGCTAACTACCTATTCTTCACCATAGTCCTCCTCAGTACCACAAAGTGCCTATTTTGACCCCTAACCACCTATCCTCTTCTTCATTGCCACGAAGTGCCTATGGTGCCCCCTAACCACCTAAACTTCACCATAGTCTTCCTCATTGTTCACGAGTGCCTATTTTGGCCCCTAACCACCTATCCTCTTCTTCATTGCCACAAAGTGCCTATGGTGCCCCCTAACCACGTAAACTTCACCATAGTCTTTCTCATTGCCATGAAGTGCCTATTGTGCTCCCTAACCACCTAAACTTCACCATAGTCTTCCTCATTGTCCACGAAGTGCCTATTTTGACCCCTAACCACCTAAACTTCACCATAGTTTTCCTCATTGTCCACAAAGTGCCTATTTTGACCCCTAACCACCTATCTTCTTCATTGCCACGAAGTGCCTATGGTAGCCCCTAACCACCTAAACTTCACCATAGTCTTCCTCATTGTCCACAAAGTGCCTATTCTGACCCCTAATCACCTAAATCACCCTAATCACCAGGGCGAGATCCTTAGTTTCAAGGTTCTACGCTGTTCCCAAGAGTGTGTTTCAGCGGTTCTGCCTGATCCACACATTGTTCAGCTTTCTCCATCCACAAGGGTATTTCTGGACCCCAGTGACTGCAGGCAGATCAAGTTTGTGGCTGCCAGGGCCCCCGGGGGCCAAACGGCAAAGCGTCCCATGTACAACTTAACCCATTGATTTTCACAGTTGTTCTGTGGACATTGGGCAACAAGTTTTTTTTTTGTGTGTGTGTGCAGACGTTCCCCTCTCTGTATGTATTCGGGGGCTGTGTGATGCAGCTTTCTATGAACTATCGGGCCCCTAGCACCTCCAGGGGCCAAACAAGGTCCAGTGACACATGCAACTTATTCAATGCGATTTCATAGGTACTTCGTGGACGGTGGTCCGATTGCCCCAAAATTGACAAGGGGGTGGCTCTAGATGCTTCCTTAGCCTATTAGGCTCTCTAACCCTAACTGCTGCATTAACCCTAGCAGACTCATGATCCCATAGAGATCAATGTGAGACAGAGAGATGCATAAAAAATAGCAAACAATAAACTTGGCATCTCTCGACCTAGCCTGCTCGCTATGTCGCAGAGGGCCACGTGACGCAACTTTTAGTCGAATTTGGGGCCCCCGGGGGCCGGGCGGGAGCCTTTGACACGTGCAACTTATCCCATTCATTTTCACAGGTGTTTGGTGAACATCCCACGGAACGGTCCCAATGGCTCCAATTTGAATCACAATCACTCACCCGTATCTTTCCAACAACTCACCCGTATCTTTCCAACAACTCACCCGGCCATATCTTGGTGCCTGGTGGCTATGATTTAAGCAATAAAACATTTATAATTATGAAATATGACCTTTTAATGCACTGACCACGGACAGCCTAAGGAGGTCCCATCAAATAAGTTACAGGTGGGCCCTTCCTGTGCCCACCTGTAACTTATTTGACAGGGTCCCAGTAAGCTTTTCATGGACATGTCATTTTAAGTCTAATGATGCATAGTTCTGTCACCTTCTGTCTTTGAAAATGAACTTGCAGACAAGACAAACATCACACACAAGAAAAATTAAACCGTTTGCCTTAATCTCAGTGCCACTTTATTCCATATAGCCTATGACTAATTATTGAACCACAAGGAAGAGGACCTGCGGGCAAGTGATGATAACAGGCTAGTATTTATAATAAGATTGATTTCTACATTACAGGTGTGTTATGTTATGATTAAAAAGTAAAATTAATTATCTACAGTCTATATCAACAAATATAGTCATCAAGTTCCCAGTCAAGGTAATGCTGTCTCTTAATGTCTCTTAATGTCTGATCAGAGCATTCTAGATTTTCTGCCTACTTTTTTATCTAGCTTGTTGACTTGGCTTAACTGCTAAAGAAAACAATTGGGTGATCACATGCTGCTTTATCCTATTATGGCTGAAAGTAATGCTCATACTTTGCATCAATAGAAAAATAAAGATAATGACACTTGTGGGTTCACATTCCTTTGGGTTCCTTAGGGTTACCAGTGTTTTCAGATTAATCCAGAGCTTCATATTTGTAAAAAAAAGACTTGCTCTTTAGCATAGCTTCATACATAAGTTTAACCCTCTGAAGCAAATCAGGATCCAAAATATAATCCCCTCCTAGGATGACATCGGCCACCAAGCTTCCTTTGCACTTCTTCCCCAAAAGTAGTATGGGGAAAAAATCAAGGGCAGCAAGTTTGTCAAGCTGAAATAAAAACATTATTAAATAAAAAAAAAAACATGGTTGGTGAAACATGTAGTATAGTAATGAATTCCTTGATATGAGTTGTACATTTAATATGACCATTAAACAGTTGTCATGAAATTAATATTTAAATTAAATTATTGTATTCGGTGCATGTTTCCATCAAAATTTTGGGAAAAAAACGTCCTCAATTTAGCAAAAACATTTTACGGTCGCTTGAGGTGGTTTTTGTCTTTTTCGAAAAAGAGTTAATGTGCTGAATGGAACATGGTAACAGCTTTGCCCAAGTTCTGACAAAGAACATTTAAGTCACATCACTGATCAGCTGTTTACACAGTCAGGCACATTACTAAGCGGGGGAAAAGAAACTAACCAGGAAACCCTCAGTAGCGGCGAGCAAAGAGCCCAGCACTAAATCCCCATCTGACATGCGGCGTGGGAAATGTGGTGTATGGGAAACCGCTTGGGCGGTGTTGCTCGGGACCCTGACTCTTTCTGATCATGGCTCAGCATCTGGAAGGTGTGAGGCCGGTAACAGCCCCCATAGCGCCGAGGTCCCATCTCCTAAGGGGTGGGTTGTTTGCAGCCCAAAGCTGGTGGAAAACGGGGCGGGTTAGGGACAGCTTCAGTGTGGGAGGATCCCCTCGCGGGATCTTAATTAATTCTCTCCAACCCAGTTGATAGAAATACACATGATATTTTATACTTTTTTGAAACATTTCAAAAGTTCGCTTGACAATTACATGGAAACATGGCTATTGACTGTTAAACTTTATTGTGTTAATTGACTTAACTTCATAAATTCCTATTAGACTCCTGAACTTTGACCTAACCTTACCAACACATGGCTGCTATTGAGAACAACTGTCCTGTTGTTGTTTTTCTTGACTGACTCCTTCCATTCATTTTTTTTTTATTTTGAAAGTTGCATCTCTTCGCTGCAACTTTTGCTTTATACGGCTGCAGTTGTTTGCAAAGTGGGCAAGCCTTGTATGCAACACTTATTAGGGTGTTGCACCCTGGGCACATTTTCTTTGAACTTCCTGGCATCTCTAAAATGAAGTAAAAAATTACATTAAAACCTTAATACAACTTGTTTTTGGAACATGAGATCCAGTAACAAGAGGCACAAATATAACGTTAGATTTTTTTAAAACTAGGTTGTTACTATAAAGGGGGTTTGTACTACTGGCTAACCTAGCCACTTGCCAATGCCAACTGTCACGTGTCACCTATTACGCGGGACGTCTGTATATTGGGCCTAATTGATTTGTCCCATACGCGACGTCCCTTGTCCCGTTTATTGTCTGCTACGCTGATCTAACCACTAACTGATAAAACAGCAACAGCAGCAGAGTTGCAAGCACATGTAAAGTCATGTTTTTCCTATTTCCTGTATGACTGTTAAAAGGCGCGTGACATTTGTCTGGGGTTTCTCATTCCAGATTTATGCAGTAACGTTAGGCCAAGTTATATTGTTATTACTCACACATCATGAGTCTAATGACAAAGAAATGCATCAATTATAACATTTAAGCAAAACGTGATCATTACTTATTATGAACCTTCTAACTACAAGCAATGGCGACTGAAACAGAGTGGATCATGTTGGAGTTGGAACTTATCAAGGTGGAAAAAGAGTTTACATTTTGTGAAATTACTAAAACTAAAATGCAGAAACAAGAGAAGGTGTCGGAAGAGATGGTACATGCAACCCGTGAATTGGTTGAGGCAGAGTGAGGGGGAATTCTCTGTGCTTGTCTGGCCACTGAGAGACATGGACGAGGATATGCACTTCAGATATTTCCGAATTTCGGCCGGTAGATTCAACGATTTGGTTTGTCGTGTGCAGCCATTTATCGTACATCAGTGTACACACAGTATGCCTGTAGACATTACGCAACAGGATGTAGTCATCAAGCACAGTGTCTTCCATGGTGTCCAGGGTATAGCTTTGTGGAAAGCATTGTACAAATAGTTTCTTCCCTGCCCTTCAGTCGCCCAATGGGAAAATATTGCTGCTGATTTTTATGGAACTTTCCGAACTGTGTTGGCAATGTACGTAGACAGAAAGCACGTCAACATAAAAGCACCACCGCACTCTGAGAGCAACTACTTCAACTACAAGGGCGCACACTCCATTGAAAATATATTTTTTTAACTTTTGTGTTCTCTTGTAAAACTTTGCTTTCTCTCACAAAACCTGTTTTGAGTTCGGACAAACATGAACTCTTTCCCCCGCCAGCATTTAAAAAAGAAAAGTTGCCAACCACCACCAGCATTTTTGATAATTTACACAAAAATGTCATGGCCCCCAAAATATTTGTTTTGTATGAACATCTAAAAATGCAATATATCATCTTTGAGATAGTGACCATAGACCTGCATTATATGACTGACAGACAAAAACGGTTTGACCTAAAAATATCAAAATTGAAACTACTGCGGAAACAAAGACACCTACATCTTGGATGCCCTTGGGGTAAGCTAAAACATACCAAAATTTAATTTCAAAGTGAACTATCCCTTTAAGTAAGACTTGCGTTATAAAGTAAGTTTTGCATGCAAAAACTTGCTCGAAAGTTTGATCAATTATCATTAGATCAATTATCAATTCAGAGATCAGATAATTTAGAAGTATTTACCTGGTACTACACACTACGCACAGATTTCCTGAACCTTTTATTACCTGCTTTTAAATAGATAATTCATAAATGTATCAAATGGTGTTTGCTTATGATCAGCATTTGGCCACCTCACTCCTGGCGGGAGGAAGTTAGTGGAGAGAGTTCTTCCATGGGCGTAGGTTTAGGGGGGGACGCTAGGTACTAGTCCCAATCAATATTTCCCAATCAAGCTCCTTTGAACTGCTATTTGGATCTTTGCGCTGCTATTTGGATCGATTCCAACGGCCAAAACAACGACAGTACAAGAAACGCCGTAATTTGATTGGCGGCGGTGTATCTGGCAGGCTACACGCGCGGGCCGGGACTACTTTTGTGCTTGCACTGGCAGCGAGCGTGTGGTGTGTGTGTGTGTGTGTGTGTGTGTGTGTGTGTCGACGACGCCGCCGACGGTAAGTTACCAGGGCTGTCTCTCTGCCACATACAAAGGCCAGAGTAAAACATTTTAATATTCCGTTTTTTGCCACTTTTTGTACTTTGTAGATAGATCAGCTATGCCACCCAAGAAGAAGAAAGGGGACATACGAAGCTTTTTCATAAAGTAGAGTGTAAGTAGGCGAAATAACTAGCCACACAAATAAACTAGCAGTAGTAGTGACTGACCAGGCTTTCAAATGCAGATTCTACTGTGGAAAATAGTATTGGTGTATGTGTTACCCAGGATGTTTTTACAGTTAAACCTAGCAGCAGCAATCTTTCAACTTAGGTTAAGAGTATTGATTAGGCTGTGCAGCACAGCACAGCACTGATAGACTTATAGAAGTCGCGCTATCATGATAGAATGCTACGTTAGCAAGTCACTGAATGTTAATTAGCTGACCTTAACTTAGAATCTTGCAGTCAACATAAACAGTGGATCTGAGACATTTTTCGTTTCTACATTCTATTTATGTAATGTATTTGTGAGTGAGTGTAGCCTAAGAATTTAATATTTAAGAAGAATAGAATATATCAATAGAATTTGATATAGAATAGTAGATACAATTTTAGTATTAATGGAATACTGTAATCATGGATAATAATAATAATAATAATAGATAATAATAATGGATTTGTTGTGTTGAATGCATACTATGATACGTGTATGAATTATTAAAGCGTGATTAAAGGAAATCATGCATGTTAAAAGTTTTGAAAACCATGTCCCCTTCATATTTAAATTGCTCTGAAATATAAACATGATGTGTTGAATGCATACTATGATACGTGTGTATTTTATTCATTAGTTCATTATTTAATTACATAGGAAACTCAGACATCTTGTGAAGATGTCACAGAGCATGTTGAGGAAGAAGTAGCTGGACCTTCAGGGCTTCAGGTGAAGTCTTTATGAACTATGTATGAATTATTAAAGCGTGATTAAAGGAAATCATGCATGTTAAAAGTTTTGAAAACCATGTCCCCTTCATATTTAAATTGCTCTGAAATATAAACATGATGTGTTGAATGCATACTATGATACGTGTGTATTTTATTCATTAGTTCATTATTTAATTACATAGGAAACTCAGACATCTTGTGAAGATGTCTTAGAGCATGTTGAGGAAGAAGTAGCTGGACCTTCAGGGCTTCAGGTGAGGTCTTAAAGTGATAGATCGTCTTAAAGTAAAGGTCTTAAAGTGATTCTGTGATGAGATATACTACTATTGATTAATAGCAAATTATTAAATCTAAATATAGTCTACCTGTTTTATTATGTGAAAGTGAAGTGAATTGGTACTAGTATAAAAGGATATCAGTGTGGATGAAAACCAGGGTATGTTTTGTTTGCTCTTCAGGAGACAGTCAGTGAGAGCAACAGCGATCCTCAAGCAAGTCAGTGTAGCAGTGTCCTGGACATGGGAAATGAGCCATACCAGCCTGATCCAAAATTCATAAAAGTACAGAAACTTCGAAACAAGAAGTTAAGTTTTCAGGCAAAGTGGTTTAGTCAATATCCATGGCTGCATTATAGTCCTACATTGCAGAAAGTTCTTTGTTTTGAGTGTGTCAAAGCATACACCATCAAAAAGACCACTCTAGAGAAAAGAAATGACCCTGCCTTTTGCTCTAATGGGTTTAACAATTGGAAACATGCCATAGAATGCTTTAATCGCCACAAGAAAAGCAAAGCCCACCATCATGCCCTTACTGTCAATGCACTGGAGCAAACTCCAGTGCACACACAAATATCCAGTTCAATGGCTAGATTACAGGAGGAGGCGAGGTACTGTCTTAAGCAAATCATGGGCTCTTTGAGATATCTAGCAAGGCAGGGAGTTGCCTTTCGAGGACATGAGGTTAATGATGGTAATTTTTACCATCTTGTAAAATTCCTTGCACCCAAGGGCCCTATTTTATCCTCTTGGTTCAAACGTTGCCATGATTATATCAGTCCACAGTGCCAAAATGAGTACTTAGCTTTATTTGCCAACACAATTGTGAGGGAAATTGCCTCAACAATCAGGTCCTTGTCTGTGCTACAGTTTTCAATCATAATGGATAGTACTCAGGATATACAGGGGAAAGAGCAGGTTTCCATATGTCTCAGATATGTGGATCATGACCTTGTGCCGCAGGAAGTCTTTGTGGGATTGTATGAGGTGCTAGGGACAACTGGTGAGCAGATGGCTAAGCTAGCTATTGATGTGCTCCTGAGATTGAATATTCCAATCTCTGGCTTGCGAGGTCAGACTTACGATGGAGCAGCCAATATGTCAGGGAAATTCTCAGGAGCACAGGCAGTGTTGAAGAGAGAACAGCCATTGGCTTTGTATGTGCATTGTGGTGCACATTGTGTAAATCTTATAACACAGAGTGCTTGCAGTGCCTCTACCTTACTACGTGACACATTGCAGTGGGTCCATGAGCTTGGAACTCTGAGCAACCAATCAGGGAAATTCAAAGGGGTATTAGCTAGCCATCTAACATCTGAGGGGCCTACCAAAACAGTTAAACCTCTGTGTCCAACTAGGTGGACAGTGCGTGGTCAAGCTGTTGATACAGTTCTTAGCCAGTATGAGGCTGTGTTGTGTAGTTTGGAGGAAATGGCCTCTGTTGGTTCTCAAAATGGCACTAGAGCCAATGGTCTCCTAGAACGCTTCCAGAAGGGTAAGACTGTTCTTGGACTGCTGGTAGCATCAGAGGTGTTAGGAGAGCTTGAGTGCTTAAACAAATCGTTGCAAAAACAGTCCCAAACAATTAAAGGCATGCAAGCTGCTGTTGACTATGTTAGTTCAACTCTTCAAGAAAAAAGGAGTGAGGAAAAGTTTGCAGAAGTGTTTGAGAAGGCAGTGTCAATGGTAGACTCCATGGGAATTGAACCTATTCAACTCCCTCATCAAAGAAATCCCCCCAAAAGATTCACTGGTGGGGCTAGTCAGCATAAGCCAAAAACACCAGAGGAATACTATAGAATAGAATTTGTCAAGGTGTTGGACAGTTTGGGCATTCAGTTCA
Organism: Squalius cephalus; assembly: GCF_949319135.1. Taxonomy (NCBI): domain Eukaryota; kingdom Metazoa; phylum Chordata; class Actinopteri; order Cypriniformes; family Leuciscidae; genus Squalius; species Squalius cephalus. Next base: position 16,794,649 of record NC_137122.1, read on the forward strand.
AGGAACGGTTTAACCAACCAGACTTACAGAAACTGAAACAGATTGAAAATGTTCTCCTCACTGGGCAGATGGATGATGTGATTGTACAGTATCCAGAAATAAACAGGGATATTTTGAAGGTTCAGCTACCAATGTTTCTTTCAAAGCATACAATCACATCAAGTGATGAAGCTGCATGCATTCTGAAAGCAATGCCAAGTGAGGTGAGAGGCTTATTTGATGAGGTTGAGAAGGTTGTTAGGTTGTTGTTGGTTGTCCCTGTTGCCTCAGCTGAAGCTGAACGAAGCATCAGTGCACTGACGAGACTGAAAACTTGGTTACGATCTACTATGTCTCAGCAGCGCCTTAATAATGTAACTGTATGCCATGTACATCAAGAGGCCCTTGACAAAGTGGACCTTAATGATGTAGGGCAACAGTTTGTATCTGTAAATGACAGACGTAGGCATCTGTTTGGAAAGTTTAGATAAAAGGAAGGAATCAAGAAAATGCAGTAAAATGTGGAAAGTAGCCATAATGGAGTTATAATTTTGGGTGCCAAATAGTAGAATAAAGAAGATGTTTTTTTGCTTTGTTTTTTGGGTTTATTATTATGCTCCAAAAGTTCTCAAAGTCTACCTCTTGCAACAGTGTTTTTGTAAGTATAAATAGGCTACTAACGTACATTATGTTTGTTTGTTAATAAACCATATGGTTGTTCAGCATTTCACATTCCCAGGTATTAACGTGAGTGTGAGTATTTGTTTGAGGTACTGGAGAGTAAATAGTGTTTATGATAGAAAAAGATTATTATATTTATTTATTTAGATTTGTTTTGCTCCACAAGTTCTGAAAGTATTTCCTTGTGACAGTGTTTTTTGTTAGTGTAAATACTAATGTACATAATAATTTATGTTAATAAAACGTTTGGTTGTTCAGCATTACACAGTCTCAGGTTTTTATTTTTATTTTTTGAGAGTGCATTTTTGAGATTATACAGTTATACTAGCTCTTTAGGGACAGTATACAGGATGGTGTATTGGGGTCAGGATACAATATAATGAGATGAAGTAGATTCACTTCTGTATTGTGATATTCTGTATTGCCAACAGTCTGAAATCGCAATTAAAGCACTGGTATCTTACAACAAAAGAATTCCAGGGGGAGGGGGAGGGGGGATGTCCCCACCAAAGCTGAGGCCAAACCTACGCCCTTGAGTTCTTCTTTTGATTTCTGTGTGAAGATGCATTTTATTTAAAACCCCTGGCAAAATGATGGAATCACCACAATGCTCACCCAGCGTTTTTACTTTATAGCAAACAAACAAAACCATATCAAGATATCATTCCATATCAAGTAGAGGAAAAAAGTACCAGACCCTTTGAGACCTTCAAAATGATACCAAACATGAATTATCATGCTCTTTTTAGGTGATATTTGAGCATCTTCAGTTCATGATGCTCAATGAGGAGGATGAGGGGATAGAGAAAGTGGGAACAGAAACCGATGTGGGCAATCAATAGTGAGGCGAGACTCTTCTGTCTCCACACAGTGCGGTGGGTGTGTTAGATGTGGTCTTCTTTTATAAAGTGTTTAAATGTTGATTCCAGCAAGAGTTCTGTGTTTCCTCAGAGTGTGGTCGAGTGGGTTCAGCCATTTTGGCACCAGTCTTACACCACTATCAATCGGCACTTACACTAAATGTAACAACATCAGAATCATTCTCTCGTTTTGGCGATTACCTAGTTATTTTTTGTTACTGACATTTAAATCAGGCTACTCGTCGAGTCAGCCAAGTAAAATTCTTTCACTTGGACCTTCAAAAAATCCACTTGGCCCAGACATGCGTTAATGTCGAGCCCTGGCTTCAGCTGACTTTCAAAAGCGAAGCTCGTTCCGTTCTGATCACACGTGTGTGGCTTCTCTCTACTGTGGATCTTCTCGTGTGTTTTCAGATTTGCCGACTGACTGAATCTCTTGTCGCAGTGTGAACACTTGTAAGGTTTTTCTCCAGTGTGGATCCTCTCATGTGTTTTTAGACTTGATGACTGACTGAATCTCTTGTCACAGTGTGAACACTTGTAATGTTTTTCTCTAGTGTGAATTCTCTGGTGCTGTTTTAAATCACTCACTAAATTAAAACTCTTCCCACACTCAAAGCACACATGATCTTTTACATGAATATGAATTTTCTGATGTGTACGTAAATTATACAGCACTGAAAAACTCTTTCCACACACAAAACATGAATGTGGCTTCTCCTTTGTATGAACTTTAAGGTGTTTCTTTAGGGCGGGTGCCACAAGAAATGTTTTTCTGCACTGATCACATGTGAATGGTTTATCGCCGGTGTGGATCCTTATGTGCTCTTTAAGGTATGCTGATCGTGTGAAACTCTTCCCACATTGATCACAATTGAACGGTTTCTCTCCTGTATGAACTCTCATGTGGTTCTGAAGCTGTGTTGATTGTGCAAAACTCTTCCCACACTGATCACATGTGAACGGCTTCTCTCCAGTATGAACTCTCATGTGAAGCTCAAGATGTTGTTTTTTTATGAAGCTCTTTCCACACTGATCACATGCGTGTGGCTTCTCTCCAGTGTGGATCTTCATGTGTTCTTTAAGGTGTTTTGACAGCGTGAAACTCTTCCCACATTGATCACATGTGTGTGGCTTCTCTCCGGTGTGGATTTTCATGTGTTGATTACGGTTTGTTATTTGTGTGAAACTCTTCCCACACTGATCACATGTGAACGGCTTCTCTCCAGTGTGAACTCTCATGTGAATCTCAAGATTACGTGTGTTTGGGAAACTCTTTCCACACTGAGTGCAGATGAAAGATTGCTTGGCTCTTCTTCTCTTTAAAAAGGTCTTTGTCGTTGAATGATTTAAAGGTTTTTCTCCAGGTTTGACATGATATTTCTCCTCCACTTCACTCAGTTCTTCACTCTCCTCCTTCACTTCCATCAGGTCTGAAATGAAAGAAAAAAGGAATTAATTTCATTTTCAATGCATCATAAAAGTGAAAACTATTATACATTCGATCAACAGAATTATCAAAAATAATATCAAAAATGTACAATAGAGCTGCTATTATGACACCAATGTTTAGATTGCCGTTTAATATCCACCTTTTTTCCTAACGAGCCTCACGTAATAACCTAGAATACTGTCTAACACTTGATGTAGTCAGTTTGTGGCTGTAAATGAAGAGATGTCTTATCGATCACAAGTTCAGTATGGCGTACCACAAGGCTCAGTATTAGGACCGCTACTGTTCACTCTGTACATGCTACCATTAGGAAATATCATTAGGAAACATGGAATTAGCTTTCACTGTTATGCTGACGATACTCAGCTGTATATTTCTTCAAAACCTAACGAAACTTACAAATTCACAAAATTAACGGAATGCATAGCAGATATAAAAAATTGGATGACTAGTAATTTCCTACTACTTAATTCTGAAAAAACAGAGTTTCTAATTATTGGACAAAAAACTTCCTCACGTAATAACCTAGAATACTGTCTAACACTCGATGGCTGCTCTGTTAAGTCTTCGTCGTCGGTTAGGAACCTGGGTGTGCTCTTTGATACCAATCTTTTATTTGAAAGTCACGTGCCTAGTATCTGCAAAACCACATTTTTCCATCTTAAAAATATATCTAAATTACGCCATATGCTCTCATTGACAAATGCGGAACAATTAGTTCATGCGTTCATGACCTCAAGGCTAGTTTATTGTAATTCTATTATGGGTGGTTGCCCTGCACGCTTAATAAACAAACTACAGGCCCTTGCACACTGAGCGGGAAATTCGCGTCCGAAATTTTCACACGTTAAAAAATAAATACAACCTCACGTTATGTCAATCACACTTGCACACTGCCTCCGAAACTTTCGTCCGTCAAAAAAAAAAAATCGGATTGGGTTAGATTTTCTGCGTTTTTCGCATCCGTAACAAGCATTTGAATGGTGTTTTGACAGTTTAGAGCCACAGAATGACGGATACAAAAAAACGCATGCGAAAATTTCGGATTCAGTGTGCAAGGACCTTACAGCTAGTTCAAAACGCAGCAGCTCGAGTTCTTACTAGAACCAGGAAGTATGACCATATTAGCCCGGTTCTGTCAACACTGCATTGGCTCCCTATTAAACATCGTATGCATTTTTAAATATTGCTGATTACTTACAAAGCACTAAATGGTTTAGCTCCGCAGTACTTGAGCGAGCTCTTAACGCATTATAGTCCTTCACGTCTATTTTCCGGCCTGTTGATAATACCCAGAAAATGGAAATCGACTGCTGGCGGTAGATAATTTTCCTATTTAGGACCAAAACTTTGAATCAATCTTCCTACCATTGTCCGGGAAGCAGACACACTCTGTTAGCTCAAATCTCGACTAAAATGACATCTCTTTGACCTAGCATTCACATAACAAATTATAGACTTCTATAATTCAATGTTAGGCTGCATAGATTAGGTCAGCCGGAACCGGGAACACTTCCCATAAATCCTGATGTACTTGTTACTAGTGGTCAAACGATATGGGATTTTTAATGGCCGATGCCGATATTGAAAAAGCAATCTGGCCGATTGGCCGATATGAGGCCGATACAATACATGTGAATACAGTAAATGAGAGACATAAAGAATATTGGTGAAACTAAATGAACATTTATTGTACATACTATTTATGCAAAATTCTTTTTGCAATAAAAAATATTTACTAAGAAATTAAAATGTAAACAAAAAGGTAAGGTAACACTTCAATAAATAAAGTTTTAGCTTCTTGTCTGCTTTAATATTTACAGTAATTTTTTCAGTCACATAAATAATTACTGCTGCTTACTGCAGGTTACAAATAACATTTATCATTAATAAACCAATCTAAACAATATTCATAAATTAATGACAAAATAGTATGTGCAATTACAGTATACATTTTATGTACAATAGGCCACATAGTTAAATATAAATCTCACAGTTTATTTACACTATTTACTTTAAACAGGTTATTTTACTTCACGTATATTTAAATAATAATGATTTATGTATTTAGTTTTGCTTGTTTGTTTCTTTAAAACGTTGCAAGCCATCACATGTATTTGCATGACATACATGAACATATGAAAATGTATACTACAAACGATATAATGCCAATCATGGATAAATAAATACAGTAGATAGTGAATAACATTTTCAAGGATTTATTTTCAAACATAATATTATTACATAGTGTTCTCCTCTCATCCACCTCACGCGACCAACTGATCTGTAATGCACGCGACCCAGCTTTTCCGTGCACTCGAGTCCGTTGGAAAACAGCGTCTAGTTTAAATGTAACCCGAGAACAACGCGCGTATCTGAGGAACAGCCAGTCACAGGATTTTTCACTGTTTGTGAGGTAAAATGTTTTCAGTTTTGTTTGAATTCGTTTATATCACATCTGTGACCCCCACTGGAGCTACCGCTGGGCTGCGGATCTGACATATCACGGTACTGTTTGAATAGGAGTGTTTTTGTGTGTAACACAATGTAGCGTCAGGTTAGAAAGCGAATGCGAATGGTCATTTACTGTGTCTGTCAGATGTCTGCTTCACTTCTGAGTGGCTTGTCTTACGGTGCTGGGCGGAGCGAGTGTATTCAGTTAATTCACGCTCGCTCTGTTCGCGTCAGTGGAAAAAAGCGCTAATGCACAGTCACAAACTGTTTTGAAATATATCGGCCAAACGGAAAAAGATTTATCGGCCGATGCCGATATCTAAAAAATTCCAAATATCGGCCGATATATCGGCCCTAGCGATATATCGGTCGACCACTACTTGTTACATCATAAGAAGAATGGCGTCTAATCGTCTCTCTGTTTATCCCGAGGTTTACAGCAGTTATACATTTTTAAGCCCAGACAAGTAGTTTGTTGAGGATTGGTTTGTAAAGAAGGACTACACGCCTGCGCACATATATATTCAACACGCATACCTATGGACTAAACACGTGATGTGCATGTGTGCGGCGTCAGCATCTTTGAGGTTTAGTTGGGTCATCTATAGCAGTTCCGTGACCGTGGAGAGCGTAGGTTTGTTTTTCACAGGATTTGTCATCTATAAAGGTTAAAGAAAAAAATTAGCCGGGGTGCCCCTCACAAAAATGTGGGGAAATTTTGTGAGAGCCCTATATCCAAAATGGCTGCCGTCAGCCAAGCTGGAAATGGAACTTTTTAATGGTTTTGCCTACAGTGCTGCATAATACATGGTTTCTGAGACTATTTGGGTCAAGACTGACCTTTCATTTTGGCTCTTTAATTTTTGGCTCTTTAAGGCAAGATAGTACAGGTGAATAGGGTAAAGTTTTACAATAATAGATATCACCATGAAACTATCTGATTTGATTACTTACACAGGTATATAAAAAATGTATTACAGGTTTTTGAAAGTTAAATGTTTAATTATGCAAATTAGGCATTTTCACATCATCTAACTATCATCACTATCTACATTTTCGGTAGATAGATCTAAACATATGATAAAGCCAGGTGCAAAATTCTTTTTTAATTTTGTTTACACACAAGAAGAAAAAAACCTTTAGTATTCCAGGATATATGCTTTCATTACCTTGGAAATCAAAATATACTGTCCATAGCCTTAAAAAAAATCAATTTCCGACATTTTTTTTTTTTTATGTCACACAAATCAGGCCAGAAATGATTTATTAACAAATCCCTCTGAAAATATCTTCAGAATACTGCTAAGTGTAACTAAACATTTTGGTGTACATAGGTGCTACATAGACTGAAGATGTTTGTACTGGAAAATGACAAAAAACTCATTTTGAGAAAACAGCATTTAAAGATTTCGTCATTCGCTTTAAATCCCCCTTTGGACATTCACGATTGATTACTGATAGAAAGGAAATGCCCATATTTGGGCTACATAGCGTTGTGCAGGAGACTCGATACCGGCCATGACAGACTTCAGTAAACAGACGGAACTCGGCATGTCGCGTTGGAACGCTGACTTCTTGGTAAATTCGGGGGAAACTTACTGCCACAAGTAAACAAAATGTAATAAAACAAACATCTTAATGTATATTTTCAACATTTACTTTATAGCAGTTTGAAAGAACACATATTGAAGGAGTAAACTAGCCCAAAATCTCAAAACTGACCACTGCATGAAAAATCTATGTTTTTGCCTTCTGCGTCTCGCCTTAAATGTCAATTTTGCAAAATCGTCATAGAGCCTTAATATTAGGCTCAAATGAACCCATACACAAAAGAAATATATTTGAAATATATTTTCAGTATATATTTTGGAATATTTGAAATTGGCCCAATAAATATATTTCACATTTAACATCATATATTTTTCTTATATTTCAGAATATATTTCAATGTATTTTTTTTTTCTGTATGGGTCCCCAAAAGTGTCAAAATATATATGGCACATATTCCAAATACATTGAAATATACTCTGAAATATAACAAAAATATATGATGTTAAGTGTGAAATATATTTATTGGGCCAATTTCAAATATTTGCATATTGTTCTGAAGGAACTGAGCCAGTAGAGGGCGATACTGACTGTTATATATCTGTCACCCCACTTCCTTTAAATATCTGTCACCCCACTTCCTCTTTGAGCACATGGACATGGTGGAAGCCATTTGAATGGTGGTCGAGGCCTAAGGGCAATGATGGCCTTGACTGGGTTTTTTGATACGTGGACTGTGTGCGTGCATCAAGTGTAAGTTGATAGTTTGTATTTTATATATATATATATATATATATATTCTCATATTGTTATGTATAATGATTGTGTACAGATTGTTTGGTGGGTACCTTTCTATCTTAACCATGAATAATATTATTTGTTGTATGTATATGAATGTTGATGTAGTACATTGTTTGCAATTGGTCACTTGAGGATTTAGATCTGTTGTTTAACTCTTTTAAACCTGGTGAAACCTGCTTGTTATATGCATCAATGTGTTAATGTTTGATGTTTGTCATACTTGTAACTGATGGCAGTGTTGTTATCCTTTTATAGTAACCACACACCTTGATCCACATGTTGAGCCATCAAATAAAGAAACTAAAAGGAGTTTTGTGCATTCTCATCGATGCCCCACAGTGATCATTATTTTACCAGTTCTTAACAAACTTCATAACAAATGGTCCTTCGAGCCGGAGCTGGATAATTGCTGTGGATCAAGATGGCACATGCAGCAAGGGGTAGAGATCACCGACCAGCTGATGTTCGTCCAAAGCGGCTAATTCGCCCACCCGCATGGATGAGTCAATATGAGGTGAATTTACCATCAGCAGCAAATCATCGACTTGTTCCTGATGAGAGAATTGAACAAAGATCAATGCAGAGAGCCAAAGAGAAGGGATCTTTCTCTCATTTCTCAACATTAACTAACTGGAGCACAGTGGATGAAGATCCCCCTGTCGAACAGACACCTATTCATAAGAGTTCACCACAGATTACCTCCCAGTATTCTCAGTCTATGGCAGATTCCTTTCATCGGATGCAAGAGGATAATAAAAGACTGCGACGGACTGTATCAGAGCTACAAAGGCAGCTGGACCAAGATGGGGTGTTGCCAACACCAAATTCAGCAGAAACATTATCCTTTGAATGTACTTCACAGCCTAGGGAGGTAGCAGAAGAGAATTCTCCTCTATCAGTGTATCAGCCAGCAGCCGTCGAAGAAGAATGGCCACTGCCACCTCCTCCGATAAGAGTTGATAATAAAGAGTTGCGTCTTTCTAAAGAAACAGAGCTTGGTATGATGGAAGATCTCAGAGACCGCATTTGCAGACTTGAAATGCAGAGGTTACCAGTTCCGTCTACTCCAAGTTATCAGGATCCAGACTCTGATTATTGTAATTTACCTTACATGGCACCAAGTTGTCGACCAGTAAGACGAGATGCTAGGCCTCCACCAGTGCCTCCACACAGATACTACAGTTTTTCTAATAACCAAGCTGGTGTACAAGAGATGACATATCGGGGACCCAAGCCGTCTATACCTGATTTTACATCTGATGACCCAAGAGAGTTTGCTAGACTTAGGATATCATTGGAGAATATCCTTCCACAAGATGCCACAGAGCAATTTAAGTACCAGATTTTACTGGATCATTTGAAGTTTGAAGAGGCACTTTTGATAGCTGATTCTTATTGTAATTCTCATCACCCTTACTCAGATACAATGGCTTCACTTATTCAACATTATGGTCAGCCCCATCAGCTTGCTCTGCGTCGGATTGCTGGATTAATGGATGGACCTGTTGTCCAGAATGGTGATCCTACTGGATTCCGCAAATTCGCATTGAGAGTACGAGCATTGGTCGGGATGTTAGAGCAACTGGGTGATGAAGGCCATGTCGAACTTTATTGTGGGTCACATGTAGCTAGGTTAGCAAACAAGCTACCATATGACTTTCGAGCTAACTTTAGACGATATCTCTACCCTTTGAAGAGAGGAGTACCATCCCTTCTAGATTTTGCTGACTGGCTCGAATATGAATTGCAGATACAAGAGGAAGTGTTTGAGTGTTCACATGAGCCCTGGAAAGGAGGTACCAAGCAAAGAGAGCGTCAGAGTTTTAATATGAAGAGTAAGTCAACGACTGTGCTTCTTGGTTCGACCTACAACACTTCCGAGCAGAAATCAATGCCTCAACCACAAGGGAAGTCGAAAATGTATTGCTCCTACTGTTGCAACAATATGCATTTCTTGGATCAATGTGTCAACTTCATTAAGCTTACTACGGAGCAGAAGAGGGATTGGATAAAGTCCAATAACCGCTGTTGGAAATGCGGATTTCGACACCAAGCTGCCCAGTGTCGTCTGAGAATTACATGTGACATCTGCAAAGGTAAACATGTTCAAGCATTGCATGAAGTAAATGTTAAGCCTGCAGAGAGCTTAACTACAGCAACTTGTGGTCTAGTAAGCTCTACTCCAACTGACATTTTTTACCTTGATCGGAGAGCTGGATGTAGCCAAGTTTTGTTGAAAATCAGTAAAGTGCTCTTACGTAATGGTAATCACACGTTGGAAACCTATGCTATATTGGATGATGGTTCAGAGAGGACGATTCTTCTTCAAGAAGCAGCAGAGAAGTTAAAGTTACAAGGTGATCCTGAAAGCATCACACTGAGAACCGTGAGACAGGATCTGCGAGTGTTGCAGGGCTCTGCGGTGACTATCTGTCTGTCTCCCATTAACCAGCCAAATAAAGTCTACACAATCAAGAAAGCATTTACTGCAACTCAGTTAGGTTTGGCTGAACATACTTACCCAATAACCAGACTTCAGCGGCAGTATAACCATCTTAGGAGATTGTCCTTACCTCATTTTACCAATGTCAGACCACTCATACTGATTGGGTCAGATAATCCACACTTGATAACTCCTGTACAGCCAGTGAGACTAGGACCGCCTGGAGGTCCTGCGGCAGTCAGAACGAAACTTGGATGGACGCTACAGGGTCCAGTCAAAGGTCTCCTACATGCTGGTAATGCAACTTCTTGTTTTTTCACTTCAAATGTTTCTTCATCATCTGAAATCTACCATCAAGTAGAAAAGTTGTGGCAATTGGATGTATTGCCATACAGAAGTGAAAAACTTGTTACCAGATCTAAGCGAGATCAAGAGGCCATGGATCACTTGCAAGCTAGAACAGCCAGAGTAGACGTGGATGGAGTTCTGAGATATGCTACTCCTTTACTACGTGTAAAGAACATGCCCAATCTGTCAGCACCTCCTGAAGCAGTTCTGGCTAACCTTCGTAATACTGAGAAGCGTCTCATCAAAGATTCAGAACGTGCTGCTGCTTATAATGCCGAGATTGCCAAACTTGAGCATGCAGGATATGTCACTAAAGTTACCAGAGAAAAGGAATGCCCCAAAGAATCCTGGTTTATCCCTCATCATATGGTAACACATAATGGAAAGAACAGAATTGTGTTTAATTGTTCATTTTCATATCAGGGACACAATTTGAATGAGCTACTCTTACCAGGACCAAATCTAAGTTCATCCCTTTTGGGTATTCTGCTGCGTTTTAGAGAGCATTCTTTCGCTATAAGTAGCGATATAAAAGGGATGTTTCACCAGGTGAGGTTGTTAGCAGAAGATAAGCCAATCTTGAGATTCTTGTGGCGTGATCTTTTGAGGGAAACCCAACCCAGTGTATATGAGTGGCAAGTACTTCCCTTTGGCACAACTTGTTCACCATGTTGTGCTACTTATGCACTGCAGCAGCATGTTATTGAACAAGGTCAGTCGGAAGATGTATGCAAAGCTGTCCAGCAGCACTTCTATGTTGACAATTGGTTACAGAGCTTTCCTTCAATTGAGATAGCCCGAGCTCTTGTGGACAAAATGAGGAAGCTACTTACTGAAGGAGGTTTTGAGCTAAGACAGTGGGCTAGTAATGTTGCCGGTATCATTCATCATCTGCCGAAGGAAGTATTATCTCAGAGTGGTGAACACTGGCTTAATCAGAGTGATATGGATCCTCAAGAACCAGCTTTAGGGCTTCGGTGGCTGTGTCAATCAGATACTTTGATGTACAAGTCTTACACACCAAAATCATCCCCCATCACTATGAGAAATATTTACAGAATGATCGCCAGTTTATATGACCCTCTTGGATATATCACTCCTTTTTCTACAAGGGCAAAAATAATTGTGCAGCAGTTGTGGAACAAAAAGAGAGAATGGGATGACCCTCTACTCCCTGGTGACCTCTTAGAGGCTTGGAAGATATGGGAAAGGGAGCTCCAACACTTGAATGAGATCCGACTTCCCCGGTGTTACGTGAGTACTGAAATGGACCAAACTGATTGTGTGCAAGAAATTCACATATTTTGTGACGCTTCAGAACGTGCCTATGGATGTGTGGGATACTTGCGAACAGAAGATCCACTAAAACGGGTAGAGGTAGCATTCTTAACTGCACGCTCACGAGTTGCACCAAAAAAGCAGCTATCAATGCCAAGATTGGAATTATGTGCAGCACTGACAGGAGCCCAACTTGCCCACCTGTTAAAGAAAGAGCTTACTATCAAGATATCTGGAGTTCATTTATGGACAGACTCTACAACTGTGTTGACTTGGATTCAGTCTGATTCATGTCATTTCAAGGTATTCGTTGGAACCCGAATTGCTGAAATTCAAGAACTGACTGACTCCCGAGATTGGCATTATGTAGATTCATTGAATAATCCAGCAGATGATGTTACAAGAGGACGGACCCTACAGGATCTTAGGGAAGACAGTAGGTGGTTCAAAGGTCCCCCTTTCTTGCATTTGTCGCCAGAATACTGGCCAAGAAATCCTTCAGCTTTGATAAATGATGACACCGAAGAACTGCGCAAACCAATCACTTGTCTGAATCTAACTGCAGTTTCATGCTATTCAATTCCAGAACCTTCACAAGCTGACAGCTTCAAGGATCTAGTTTATGCTACCGCAAAATCCCTTCATGGGGCGGCCTCAATAGAGAATCGAAGTCCTTCTGCTGAGGAGTATCAGCAGGCGGAATTAATGATTTTAAGATCTGCACAAGGAGACAGTTTCCCTGAAGAGATTCAGAGTCTTAGCAATGGAAAATCTCTGTCATCATCAAGTCGTTTGGTAACATTAGCCCCAGAATTCGATACGGTAATGCAAGTAATTCGAGTGGGAGGCCGACTGCGCAATTGCAATCAGTTGGAATTAGAGACAGTTCATCCAATAGTTTTGGATTCAAAACATCCAGTTACCAAGCTGCTTATTCAACAATATGACAGTAACTTAAAACATCCTGGTGCAGAACGTTTGTTTGCAGAGTTGAGGAGGAAATACTGGATTCTCAGAGGAAGAGAGGCTGTGAGAAAAGAACAACGTAGCTGTGCAGAGTGTCAAAAATGGAGAGCTCAACCAATATCTCCACGAATGGCAGATTTACCTCCAGCACGTTTACGTTTACATCAACCACCCTTCTTCTCTACAGGGATGGATTGTTTTGGGCCACTTATTGTCAAATTGGGCAGAAGAAACGAGAAAAGATGGGGAATACTGTTTAAGTGTTTAACCACAAGAGCGGTACATATTGAAGTTCTAACCAGCCTTGACATTGATTCTTTCTTGATGTCTTTAAGACGTTTTATCTCCCGAAGGGGAAAGCCTGCCGAATTGTTCTCTGATCAAGGAACAAATTTTAAAGGGGGAGAACGAGAACTTAAAGATGCATTCACTGCCCTGCACCCAGACCTAAAAGACAAATTAGCTGAGTACCAGATCAAATTTTTCTTTAATCCACCTCATGCACCACATTTTGGAGGCTCTTGGGAGAGGGAGATTCGGTCTATTAAAACTGCTCTAAATGTTACCTTGAATTCACAGACCGTAACACACGAAGTTTTGACCACCGTCCTAGTTGAGATTGAGGGGATTCTAAATTCGAAACCTTTGGGTTATGTGTCCACTGACGTGGCCGATCTTGATCCTGTCACCCCAAATCTTCTTCTGATGGGGCGGCGAGACCCTTCACTTCCGCAGGTCATGTATCATGAGTGTGAACTACTCAGTCGACGAAGATGGAGGTCCTGTCAAATCCTTGCTGATAGGTTTTGGTCACAGTTCATAAGAAATTACCTACCCAGTTTACAAACCAGGGCAAAATGGCAAACCGACACTGATGCTCTCCAGTTAAATGCCGTTGTCCTAGTGGTGGACCACCAGTTGCCTAGAGCACTTTGGCCTGTAGGTCATATAATTAAGTTGATTCATGGTAAAGATGGAAGAATACGCACTGCAGAAGTGAGAGTGAAAGACAGAACATATCTTCGACCAGTTAGTCGGCTGATACGCCTCCCTGCTGTCCCTAACAGTAATGCTTAGTGTAACGTTATTGCAAATTTGTGGGACAAATTTGGGGGCGGCTGTTCTGAAGGAACTGAGCCAGTAGAGGGCGATACTGACTGTTATATATCTGTCACCCCACTTCCTTTAAATATCTGTCACCCCACTTCCTCTTTGAGCACATGGACATGGTGGAAGCCATTTGAATGGTGGTCGAGGCCTAAGGGCAATGATGGCCTTGACTGGGTTTTTTGATACGTGGACTGTGTGCGTGCATCAAGTGTAAGTTGATAGTTTGTATTTTATATATATATATATATATATATATATTCTCATATTGTTATGTATAATGATTGTGTACAGATTGTTTGGTGGGTACCTTTCTATCTTAACCATGAATAATATTATTTGTTGTATGTATATGAATGTTGATGTAGTACATTGTTTGCAATTGGTCACTTGAGGATTTAGATCTGTTGTTTAACTCTTTTAAACCTGGTGAAACCTGCTTGTTATATGCATCAATGTGTTAATGTTTGATGTTTGTCATACTTGTAACTGATGGCAGTGTTGTTATCCTTTTATAGTAACCACACACCTTGATCCACATGTTGAGCCATCAAATAAAGAAACTAAAAGGAGTTTTGTGCATTCTCATCGATGCCCCACAGTGATCATTATTTTACCAGTTCTTAACAAACTTCATAACACATATATTCCAAAATATATACTGAAAATATATTTCAAATATATTTCTTTTGTGTATGGGAAAGCTCTGCTCATACTGAGTTCAGTTATGGATAGTACAATTACAACATACACAAAGGTCATCAGATGTCAGGGGTGGAACCAATGAAAGCAGGGAGACAGAGGAGATTCTTTAGCTTGGAGTTGTTTTTATTAACATTCTATTAACAAAAAGTCTCTCCATCTGAATCTGTCGAATTTCCACACTGACTCCTCTCATCATCACTACTACTCTTATCTGAGCAGTCATGAGGTGTGAGCTGCCAGGGCAAGGGGGGCAGGGTGTGACACACTGGTCGACACTTTCCGTTCACTAGTTCCCAGCCGTGACCAATGGGAGAAGGATGCTCTTGCAGGTTGTAATGGAGCTGGCAATATGTGAGGCAGTTTGTCCTTTCCATATGAAGATTCAAAGAGTCATCATCAGGTGGGAGACAGATTGTACACTTATTCTTCAGTTTGTGCCATTTGGAAACTCTGGCCTTCCCGCAGCTCACATCTGCACTCTCAGCATAAATGATGGAGAGGACTAATGCCTTCATATCCGCTCTGACTTCATGTTTTAATTCCACTCTCACCCACTCGTCCCAGAGCTCTCTTGCCTCAGAATTGATCTTCACCTTCTCCAACACCTTCTTCTTCCCATGCCCATAGAACCCTGAGGTATGGTCACTGATTACATGGAGAGGTATGATGATATCTGCAACCTTTTCCGAGAGCATGGCACGGCCGTTGATTAAGGCATGCTTGCGTTTAATCAGCAGATCACCTCTGACTTGCTGCGAGGCATAAGCTGCTTGGACATACACATCTGTGTCATCGCAGTCTAGAACAACAGGTCCAGTGTACTTACTTGCTCAAGGATCCCTTTCCCACTCTACAGATAATAAAATATTTCCATCGCGCCATGAAATATGAAACGCTTTTTTCTGGACTGAAGACTGAGGGTGAAAAGGTAAAAATAAACCTTTGTAGATCCTTTAATTATGTCTATATTTATTAGGCACATTGTTGGCACCTCCTTTCTTTTTGACATTTTAATGGAGTCAAAGCTTATTTAAGGGGTTCCAGAGCCCCACGAACACCTGTATTTTGCACACTGATTCTAAGCCAATTTGACAATGATCCTGCTTGACATTCAGTCAGAGCCAGCCACAGCTTCTACCAGCTGCAGTGAAAAGGCTCAGTCAAGTAGTCAGCAGCCTAGGTACAGCAGTGACAGTGAGGTTGAAGAGCAGTCATCTCCTCTTGCACAGGATGGTAAGTCATGCTTGTAGGCTTACATTCAAGTTGTTTGTCACTCCAGTTATACAATTACAACTGTCTAAAACATCACTACACAAGCACAATAGTTAAAACAGTTGTAAAAGACAGAAGAACAATAATAAAATGTGCATAATACATACACACACAGAAACACACGTTTGTTTGTGTGTATGTATGTATGTATGTATGTTTGTACATATGTATGACTGTGTGAGAGTAAAAAAAATATATATATATATATTTATATATGTGTGTGTGTGTGTGTGTGTGTGTCACAACCTCCAGCCTATTGATGTCTCAGATTTTTCAGATATCTGTTTATTCCCACAGCTGACCAGCCACACCCAGAGGAGGATCCAGCAGTGTCTGGAGCTCCACCTGCTAAGCATGGTAACTCAAGTTCTGTTATGTCCAGATATGTCATTTATGAACAGTTAGGCCTACCTGAAGTTGTCGTGTACTCTCATACTAAATTTAATTTAAAAAGGACGGTCCAATTTTGCCCAAAGTGTATGCTATTAATTTGCTAATACACAGCAAACCCCACACTTAAAACATAGACAATCTATTCTTTAAATCTCAATACAAAACATTATGAAAAGACAAAGGAAAAGGTTTGACACTAATTTGTACACATACAGTCTATGGGTGTAATGGTTTTACTACTTCAGGTTCTTCATCTAGTGATTCAGAGAGCATGGCAGTAGGTGATGGTGACACCGATGACAGAGAGGCTTCCTCATGTTGCACAAGTACATGCTGCCCCACCTGGACCTCACGGTATGTTGTGACATTTTATCTTTCAATTTACACAACATTATGAGTGCCTTCCATTTAAATAACATGGAAGTTGTAATACGGACCATAAATTCACTTTGTAACTAATCATTTTGAATGAAACTTCATAAAAACTGAAGTAAGGACTGATCACGATTATTTATAATTTACAGACGTTTCACAGTCCAGAGCAGCAGGTCCTACACAGCCTCAACTTAAAGGGAGGGTGAAACACTAAGTTTCAGTCAATCTCATGTTAATCTTGAGTACCTATAGAGTAGTATTGCATCCTTCGTATCTCCAAAAAGTCTTTAGTTTTATTATATTTATAAAAGAAAGATAGGCTGTACCGAGTCTTTCCGGAAAAAGCAGAGCAGCTGTATACAGTCTCTATAATGTATATGAATAATGTAATCTCATTGTACCCAATTTTTAAAATGAGCATTTTATTATGTTCATAGATCAAGTATTTCACTGGTTGTTTACGGCTTAGTGGAAGTAAAACACGTTAAATAAGTTAATAGTGTTGAATTAACAATTTTTAGCATTATCTGTGTCCTACAAGTTTCAAAATGGTTGAAAAAAAGTGTGAACCAGATATACTATAAATATGAAATAAAATACCTAAAATAATATTTAGTTGAAGTAATGTTGACAATTAATATGAAATTCTCAAACCTCCCTTTACTGACCATTTGTTGAAAGTCGAAACATTTTTGCACCCATTTCATAGTTTATTTTAATTCACAGCTGTTGAAGACCCTGTGTACTGAAAATCAGGTTTTAAAGGTATTTAAAAAACTTTTAAAAATGTAATTTTGATGATCAAAGATGAGTTGTAATGGATAAAATTATTGACTAGAGAGGGACTTTCCTGCTTCAACAAATCTTGTAGTGCTTGAAGCTTTATAACATGAATGTTCTTCAGCATCATAAATTAATAGGCGTGTAACGAAACCCTCATGTCAGGATTCGATACGTATCATGATAATAAACTCACGATATGATATTATTGTAATACTCCAATACATATGTTAAAGGAGAACTTGGTAACTTTTTTAACTTAATAAAACTGTCTAGAATTCATTTGGATGGTTAAACAACCTGTTCTGGTGATATTGGTGACTTTCCCCGCTCCCCCCAGCGTTCCCAGGCGGAAAACCAACCTTGCAACTTGGGGACTACCGTCCCGGCAAGATAGAAATTGGAAGTCTCGTGAGAAGCGAGAACGAGAACGAGCGCGAAACACGAATTGCTTTACGGCAATTCGACATAAACACACACGCATGTATGATGTATTACCAGATTACCCACCTCGGTAGACATCTCCACACGATACAGTTGGCTTGCTCCGATCAAAACAAACGCACATGAGCAGCGGTAGAGAGGGGGAGGAGGCTGCCGCAAGTGAGTTTTTTACGACCGTGTTGTGAAATATACGCCCCCCCACAGCTGTAGGGGGAGCTCGTGGGGAAAACATGCGACAACAAACGGAAAAATCAGCGAAGAAGTGACTAGAGTTCGCTAGAGTTGCCGAGTTCTCCTTTAAAAGGTTAACAAAAAATGTATTGTTGATTAAAATGCTAAATATCATATTATATTGCGGGTGTAAATGAATAGTCTTGGACTTGGTGCTGGAAACCCAATTCACAGGACAATAGTGACACCAGAATAAAAATATTAATTGTGATATGATGGTGACATGATTGTTACACCCCTATGAATGACTGAAGAATAAACACCAACCTCTTTGTTCATCAGGATCTTCAGTGTGTTTCATTCTGCAGGGTTCTGGATCACTCATGTTCTCACTGTCCTCTTTAATAAACTCAGTCTTTACAGATTTCAGCTCTTCCTGATGCATTGCTGCTCGTCTTCACTTGTAGCTGATGGGAATTTACAGCATTTATTGGAGAATTGCAGTGGGAGGAGCTTCACTGATGATGTGATGATGTGGGAGGAGCTTCACTGATGATGAATTGCAGTGGGAGGAGCTTCAATGATGATGAATTGTAGTGTGAGGAGTTGATCTGCCAAAATCAAAAATATATCAGTTACTGAGTTTGTTTTTAATCTCATGGACAACAGAATATAATAAATGTAAATTCTTCAAAAAGTAAATGGTAGGAAATACAGTTGAAAGCATTAACAGACATACATGTACGTCTAGTAACCATCAAATCCCCTCAGTCTGTTGACACCAATGAATTGAACTTTAAGTGGCAATTTACAGGAGATCTGAAGACATCAGCATAATAAATGAGGTGAAAACAGGAACTGTTGTCATGAAATAAAGAGTGTTTTCAGCAGATCTGTTAATACTGATGAGCCTCAGACTATCGACACTCATTCAACAAGCCATTCAGGATCATCAGCAGACACAGGCCTAGGCGTAATTTGCGGGTGGGACGTGTCCCCACCACTTTTTGCTAGGGTCAATATTGTCCCCACCACTTTTTAAAACATCTCGCAGCACGAATATAGCCTACCAATTCTACAAATAAATAAAATTCTACAAATAAATAAAACATCTCCAGTTAACTGGCAGAGCATTAATTTTGTTCATTTTTTAAATAAGAGTCGATCTAGCGCTGAACTGTGTTTTTTAAATCAAGTGATCAAAGCGCTCGTTGCCGCTGCGATAAGTGGCGCGGATACAGTGTTTTCTATGCACGCTTCAGTCTGTTGCGGATACTCTCTATTCGTTCTGGTGAAATCACAAAACATAATGTACACAAACGTGTCCCTGCTTGATATACAACCACTGATGAACATAATCGGTTTTGATGAGAAAAAAAAAACTCTACGAGAAAAAAACACTATACGAGTGTAGATTAGAATCCAGAACCTCTGACACGCTTGCCGAAAGTTCTACCACTGGACCATTAAGTTACACCTCAAATTACTTCTAAGAATGACCGTGTTCCAGATTCGTAAGAGACGTATTTCATGTTGACGCTTCCAGTGCCTCCCTATGGACGTCTGTGTTTTTTCTCCTCACGCCCGCAGCAAATAAGCTGCAGCTGTCATGTGACAACAAACACTACAGCGAGATGGCTGCATGTGCGAGTGATAATGTGGCCACCGGTCCACGACCACGACTGGTAGAAAAAGATGACGCGAGGAGTGAAATATGGAAGTACTTTGCCTACCTTGCTGACAGTGAGGGCAAAGCTACCGATAAGTCGAGACCTGTTTGTCGTCAGTGCTACAAACAAATGCAAACAAAGGGAGCCAACACTCGAACCTGGCGAAACACTTGGCCGACAAGCACGCTGAGTTGTACAAGGAGTTTAAAGACAGACTGGTTAGTATGTGAAAGATAACATGATCACGTTCATGCCCCTAAGTCAAATGAGAAGGCTATGGTTTATTTTGTGACAAGTCACTATTTTGCAACACCGTAGTTTGACGAGGCTATCTAGAGAAATAGTAGGCTAATTATGGGCATTATCCTCATGGCTAACCAATAGCCTGCCTACGACTAATTCAACATCTCTGAAAGCATAGGCTTACTTTCATAGATAACGTTAATAATTTGCAAGCTGCTAAAATGATCTATAGGCTATATGATTATAATCAGAGCATGTGCATGTTTGTCAGTGATTTATTTATATTACTGCAATATTTATATTTATTTTACGCTTTCAGAGATGTTGAATTAGTCGTTGGGGTGGCAGTGGCTCAGTGGTTCATGTAGGTTATCTACAAACCGAAAGGTTGGTGGTTCAATCCACGGTTCCACCTGACCAAGTGTCGAGGTGTCCATGAGCAAGACACCTAACCCCAGCTGCTCCCGACGAGCTGGATGGCGCCTTGCATGGCTGACACCGCCGTCGGTGTATGAATGAGTGAGTGAATGGGTGAATGTGAGGCTATATGTACAGCGCTTTGGTGGCCATAGGTCTGTGAAAGCGCTATATAAATGCAGTCCATTTACCATTTACTGGTTATTTTTATTACTGGTTATTACTGCATTTAAAGAGCACAGACCTACGCAAAGGAGGTGTATTTGTGAAACGCCTTGTAAGAAATTATGGACTCAAATATAAAGTTAACCATCAAAGAAATCAGACATTGAAGTACAGGAAACATTAGCAGATATTAATCCATATATCACAGCTTAAATAGCATTAGGTTTTTATTTAGGCTCATTATTTCCTATTAGCCTAATTATGGTAATGTTATGGTTAAGTGAATGTTAGCAGTGAATGTAACCACTGCATATAGAGATGTTAAGTTAGTCACAAGTTAGTTACTTTCACACAACTATTTAGATCCTCCATTATGAAAAATGTATCACCATTATTTTAAATATTTCTATTTTCTTCCGCTACAGAAGTCTGCAGCCACGGGCTCCGAAAGAGCAACTCCTCAAAGGCAGCAGCCAACCCTCCAAGCTATGTTTGAGCAGCACAACAAGTACCCCAGGGAGTCCAAGGAGGTAAAACGGCTTAACAGGGCAGTAGCAGAATTCATCTGTCTGGATCAAGTGCCAGTTTATATAGTGGAAAAAGCTGGGTTCAGAAACCTTATGCAAAATCTTGACAAAAGGTATGACATCCCATCCAGGTTTTTTTTCATGTACAATGAAATTCCCAAGATGTACAATGAAACAAGATTGATAATCAGTGCACAACTTAGGCCTACACCAAATACATTTTTCTCCTGCACCACGGATCTCTGGACCAGCAGAACTGTGGACACTTACATGGCAGTAACAGTCCAGTTCATTACACAGTCCTGGGAGATGCAGTCCTGGTGTTTAGGGTGCTCTGCATTGTATTCTGATCACACAGCAGACACTCTAAAGGAAGCCCTGGAGGAAATTATCACAGATTCCTGGGGGCTAGATATGGACAATTTGGCTGGAATTACAACAGATAATGCGTCAAACAACCGCACGGCTTCCAGTGAATACACCTGGATACCCTGTTTTGGGCACAATCTGCATTTGGCAGTGAACAAAGCCACATATATCGATCATGTGGCAAGCTGTCTGTCCAGGCTCCGTAAGACTGTGTCAGGCTTCTCCAGATCAAACAAGATGTCTAGACTGCTCAAAGACAAATAAAAGTCTTTAAACCTGCCACAACATACATTAATCCATGATGAGCCCACCCGATGGGGTTCCACCTATGACATGGTTGAACGATTCTGTGAGCAGCAGCAAGCTGTCTCTGCTCTTCTGGCTGAGGACCGGAAGAAGTGGCACCTGATGCCCAGGGACACAGACATGACCACTTTAGAAACAGTGGCTCCACTCAGTGACTTCACTGATGCCCTGAGTGGAGAGTAAGAAAAGCCTGCCTAAAAGACGAGGAAAGCGACCGCCCCTTGGTCCTAGAAATGAAGAACAAAATTAGAGGAGATTTTCAGAAAAGGTATGATGATCACAACCTGCAGATGACACTAAACACCTCCACATTCCTTGATCCTAGATTTAAAGGTACTTTTGTAACTATGGAGGAGGATATAAAGATGGAACTGCTCCTTAAAGCTGAGGCCGTTCAGCTTCCACCCCACAGTCCAGTGGACCCTAAGAGGAGCAGGTGCTGCACCAAAGAGGAATAGGAGAGACTTAAAAAGTTTGCTCTGCACCATAACCTCAGAGAAGAAAGGGGCAACATTCTCCCACACCAGCAACACCCACAGATAGATTAAATAGTGAGTTTGTGGACTACAAACCGTTCAGAGAAATCAGCCCTGCAGAGGATCCCCTGGCCTGGTGGAGTCAACATGAGGCACAACTGCCCATCCTGGCGCACTTTGCGAAGAAGTATCTTTGCATTTCTGCTTCAAGTTGTGCATCTGAACGGGTATTCAGCACATCTGGGAATATCTGCTGTCCGAGACGTTCCAGACTGACTGAGGAACATTTAGAAACGCTAGTTTTCTTGGCCAAGAACTGGAATAAGACAAAGGAACAGAGTAAGAAATGAACATCTGCTGGCCATTCTAGGGTTAATGCTCACTAGAGAAAAAACAACAACTCAGGTTTGATAAGAGATAATGCAGCTAAATTTGATTTGTTTTTTTAAACTGAATGCCATTGCTTTAATTTGTTATTTATGTTTTGATATTTAATATTTTGTTCATATGTTTAATATAATTGTTGTTCATATTTTCATTCAAAGTCCAGAATTAAAATAAAGTTCACTGGTTGAGTTTTCTCCTCTGAAAGGAAAGGTTGCACAACTGACAGAATAAGTTACAATATCTGAGATATTGCTGCTAAATTTTATTTGCTTTTTTACCTTGAATGCCATTGCTTAAATTGATATTATTTATATTTTGATATTTAATCTTCTGAGTTCAGAAACATTGTTTAATATAATCGCTGTTCATATTTTTATTCAAAGTTCCGAATCAAGATACAGTTATTACCGGTAACTCTTATGTTTCTTATGATAATGCTGCTAAATTATTATTATTATTTTTTTACCTTGAATGTCATTGCTCTAAATTATTTTTTATATTTTGATATTTCATATTTTGTTCAAATGTTTAATATTCTGCTATTCATATGTTCATTTATTAGTGTGTTATATGATTAGAATGTTGTCCCGGTTTTAAAATAAAGCACAGCAATGATATTTGAGAGTGTTTCTCCCTTTTCAGGAAAAGTATCGAAATCGCAATTCTTGACTTAGTATAATCGGTATCGTAACAATAATTTTGGTATCTTGACAACACTAAAACAACTAACCAATATTTAAGGTGGATCTATGTATTTAGAACACGAAAATTCTAGCCATTGACAAATTAGGCTACATCTCATTAAACGACAAATTAAACCCCATGTAGCCTACTATTTAAATCGATTGCTGGACATCATAATGTTATTGTACATGATTTAGCATTGTGTTAGCAACCCGCATCCCACCTGTCCCACCCACTTTTTAAAACAAAGTTACGCCACTGTCAGCAGATCATCTCACTTTATTCTGAGTGTTTGCTGTTAGAAACACATTATTTGAGTCAGGGTATATGATAAAAGCCTATAAAACTGCTTTATTGAAAGATAATACAGTTATTTCTCACAATAAAACATGGATGAATCATCAATAATAGAGCTAAATAAATTGACACCTATCTTTGTGAACTTCTACATGCAAATAACCATAATATCCATATAAATCTAAATTCGACTTAATAACAACAATTAAGTGCAATAAAGTAATTTGATAATAACCATGTTAAAGAATTGTATTTGCAGAAACTGACAACGATCATAAAACTCTTGAAAATAAAGAGTGCCAGCAATATTTAACGTTTCCTGTGTCAAACTTAAATAATAGTTATTTATATTCACATTTATATATAGATTTTTAATTTCCCACGATCATTACTCATACAGGACAATATAAAGTGTTTAGAATATATCTCAATTTTGACAAGTAAATGAAATCTGCAAAAGATAAATAACGTTATAACAGACAAAGAAATAAAGGTAAACATGAAAATGGCAACAGCAACACTTGGGATCAATTCCCATCAATTCCCCTCACAGATCTCAAACTTTGACTTGACATTCAGTAACAGTTCTCACACAAACATCGAGACAATCACACAAACGAACACAAAATCGCTCAGGTCTGAATGAACTCAACATATTCTCCTCATGCTCGCTGCTGCTGCACTAAATGTTTATTTCAGTAGGAAGACGCCAGAAAAGACGCACAAGTATCGCTGTGATCGATGAAAACAATACAGAAATGAGTCTGTCGCTTAATCAAACTGTATAAAGTGTGTGTGATGGTTGTGTTAATATGAGAAATACCGTAAACTGCTCTCCGCACCTCAGAAGACTCGACGCTGGAACTGAATGACGGAAGACACGGCGCGAGTGAGTGGTGGTGACGTCATCGGCCTCCAACGCACGCGCGTATGGGACATCCCCGCATCCATTCTTGAGACTTCATTTGCTCACATCTATTCTGTGTTTTAAGTAGGTAGAGGTATAACTACAATAAACATTGGCCAATAGAACTAAAATTACCATGGTAAACCGATAATAAGATACGATTAATGTTAGCATTTAACCCTTTCATGCATGAATTATGATAACCTCAGTCAGGATTTTTTTCTTATGTGTTTGTATTGCTCTTAGGGCATGATTTTCAGATGTCCACTTGAGTGGACACTGGACAGCATGTGTTTATGGTTTAAACTTACGAGATACTGTATTAAACATAATACAATAATCAAACAGATAAAGTATGTGTATTTAACAAACTAATCAATAAAATTATATCAAATCATGTGAAAACTATAAAATATATACAAAAAAATATAAATGCGAAATATTGCAAAGGCAATTGAACTTCAATAAAAAACTACTTTTTGATAGTAATGCATTACAAGTCATATACATTATGTAATCACATTACTTTTTTTGATGGCAATGAAAATTACATTGTAATAATACAATACATTTATTTACAGTCAAAAAAAGTCACTGCAGATTAAGTATTTGATTGATTAAGGCTGCAGCGAGGACAGTCTCCGAGAGCACACCGACACTGGAACTATCCATCCAGGCCACTGGTTGGCGCTCAGGTGTGGCCAGCCGATAGAGATAACACAACATGAAAGACAGGCAACATAGACGCTGATAAACACTGAACACATGCGAGTAAGTATGAAGAGTTCAGATGCAAAAGCCTCTAAGTGCCATCTGAAATTTTCTTCTAGAATGATCATTTTTATCAAGCTCATATATTTAAGTTCAGTAATTTCACTTAAATGACAATTAAGGTTATCATCATTGTCATTTAAGTGAAATTGCTGAACTTAAATATACGAGCTTGCTAAAAATTATCATTCTAAAAGAAAATTTCAGATAGCACTTAGAGGCTTTTGCATCTGAACTCTTCGTATATATCCAGTGGTACCTCTTTGGACATTGTCAGAAGTTCCAGTCGACTTAGGCTTATTGGAGGAAAAGGAGGTTAATGGAATAGATCATTACAGGGCTCAGAAGTATATAACAAGCAAATATAAAGAATGAATTATATTGTATACTGATGCGTCTAAACGGACTGATAAGAAAATGGGAATTGCTCATGTTATCCCTCAATTAAACATTGCATTTGCTAAAAGAATTAATGATGATTTAGCTGTATATACAGCATAAATGATAGGAATATGGATGGCATTGATGTGGGTAGAGAGCAATAGACCTAAACAAGTTGTGATAGCTTCAGCCTCCAGCTCAGCATTGATAAGCCTTAAGCATCTTCACTCTGAGTCTAGACAGGACATAGTGTTTGAAATAATGCAATTAGCAAACAATCTGATTAAGTCTGGTATTAGTACTACATTTATATGGGTACCAGCTCATATAGGTGTAGGAGGTAATGAATTGGCTGACAAATGTGCGAAAAATGCAGCAGAGAAGCCTGAAATAGAGGTGAATATTAAATACAGTAAAGCTGAAATTAAGCCGGAAAGGATGCTCCTAGCAGCTTAATTTGTTTTACAAAGCCATACATGTTCGAGCCTGGACTACCTACTATAATTATAACATAAGCACACAAGGCAACTTACACTCATTGGTGGGCACGCACTGCCGATGATGGCACCAGTTGTCGGCGCGACAGGAGGATGAAGGCCGAGGCGGGAGATAGTCGGTTCGGCCACATTCACCAGTAACTGCGGATTATTAGTGAATGAATCCCAGTTGTCTCCGACGAAAGTTTATAAAACTGTCCTGTGTAAAATGATCACTACAGAGGCGGGTTTTGGGGGTGATCCTCAGCTCTCCATCAAGGTGGCTCTTCACAAAATGAATCCTCTTCTTGATATGATGGTTTTTCGGAAATTTAAATAAGGACACCGATCTGTTTTGTACGTGCAGCATCCAGGTAATACGCATTTCCGTGACGAAGGCATAGCTAGCTAGCAAACTGTAGGACAGGGGTCGGCAAGTAACTTTGGCCGCGGGCCAATATTTTTTTTTAGCCAGTAGATGGCGGGCCAGCTACACAGAGTAGGCCTATGGACACAAATTAAATACTCTTATATAGGCCTATAATCGCGGAATATGATGGGTCCGTCACCGTCCGTGGATCATTTGTTCAAACGTTTTTTCAAATTAAAACCAAAAATAAAAAGATGAAAAACTAGCCTACTTGTTTTTCCATTATTTATTTCCTGAACTAAAATAAAAAAAACGAATAACGACGGGTTTTCTGATTTTCTGATTGTGCTCAATTTTTCTAAAAAATAGAAAAAAATACTTACTGGATTAGACAAATTTTAATTTTTAATTGAACACCTTAAGCATATATCAAGGAAATCATTTTAAACAGATCAAGTAGGCTACTATTGTGGTAACAGATTACAGCCATTTTAATAAAAGTGTGAATAATCATGCCTCATTCGCTTACAGTCCGACTTTTTAACTTTATTCCTTTTTTATTATTATTATTTATTCGGGACAGTGGCACACACATACACTCCCACAAGGTTCTATTCAGCAACCGCTTAAAATACACTCTGTGTTCACCTGCTTTATTTCCCGACCTGACGGGTCCGCAAAATTTAGATCTCGTTTCCATAATCTCATATTCAAATGTCTCTAACGGAAAGGAGGAGATTAAGTAGCCTATAATAATTATAAATGCTATACAAAAATTGTGTTCGTGTCAATATAAATATTAGGCTATTTTAACATTGTACTGTCAGCAGAGAAAAAAAATGCCACAGAAAAAAATTATGAAATATAAATAATATAAATAGGACAAAGCCTATCACTCAAATTTCTAAGCAACATAAACGAAAATCATATTGCCCTACTGACAAATGAAGTAGGCTATTTTCTGCCAAACTATTTCAAACATCCTTGCAAAAAAAGAATGTTATTGACTAACAATGGTTTCAGTACCAAACAGCTCCTCAGAGCTGTGTAGCCTACAGGCGGTCAGAATTAAGTGCGGATACGCTGTCAAAAGATGTCGGGAGTGGGCTATTGTCTTCAGACCGCACGCTCCGTCCAAAGTACACCAGAGTTCTGACCGCTACCGTCTTTTGACGCGCGAATGGATACAAAGTGGTCAAGCGTATAACTAGACGCGACAGGCGTGAATTTGACGCGCTATTCGTGTCCGGTGTGAATGCACAGTTATACTTAATAATAATAATACTTTATTACAGTTATTACAGTTATACTTTAAAATGTAATCCCGCGCCGCATGATTCCCTTTGGGCGTTTCACACAGTATGCGGCGGTGAAATCGCCGCGCAACTACGGCTTTTCTCAAGTAGGCTACCCTAGGCTATAGTGGAATTTTGTGCAGCATTTAGGACTTCCAAAATAATCCGGCGGGCCAGAAAATATTGCTGGCGGGCCAGTTTTGGCCCGCGGGCCGCCAGTTGTCGTTCCCTGCTGTAGGATGTAAGTTAGTAACTAATAGTACTGACAGTAACTCGCGATTGAGTTGCAAACTGATGCGAATGGGCTCCAGTTAGTCTCAGCCTCAGACTTCACGGCCACGGAACGTTGGCTAAACGTCTGATGCATATGGTACACTTAACTGGAAACACTTCAGGAATGTCCAAGTCGTCATCTGATTGGTTTAATTTTATCGGATTTCCGGGGGGCGCGAGTGTTGCGTTTATTTTCGGTCAGCCGGGAAACAAAGCGCAGACGTGTAATTGCGGAAGAAAAACTGTTGTGTTTACATGAGTGACAATGAGCATTTATCAAGATCAGCTAAACGTAGGATTCTCAAAAGTATACGTGCACGAACAGATCAATGACTTACTGCTTGTTTTCTTCTCCTTCTTTGATTTTCTATGCTGACTGACTTGTTGCACGCCGGTCTGTTGTTGTGGGGACATTTCCACGCCCCGAAACGTGGCGCTGAACGAAACGAACTGTAATTGGTTGTTTGACATGTCGGTCAAACGGCCTTATGGGCGGGCCTTGGCCAAAGAAAGCTGCTAGGCTTGTTCGACTTCATACAGCTCTGCGCAGACCGATCGACGGCTGACTTGAAGCAGTGCATGCCGGTTAGAAATTTTGTCCGACTTGATACAGCGCTGACACCACGTGACTGTGATGTATGCCGTTAAAGTACCGCGAGAGCGATTTGAGAGTAGCCGGAGAACTCAGCCAGTGCAGCTTCTCAAGAGCGGCTGCACGAGGGCTGATGACGACACAGCTGTTCCACGATTGGCCGGATTCACCGCATGACAACGATCACGTGTGTTTCGTGTTTATTCGAACAATCCTCTAAAAAGCTCACAAATCAGTTTTTTATAACAGTAAACACTCTTTTCATGTAGTTGCTGTTATATTGTGTCATGTTTATCAAATTAAAACCGATTAAAAAACGTAGACTCCACTTCATTGACAGTAGCTTATGTTGAACTTTATTCTTGTTCAAACAGATGCTGTATGAAGCTGTATAAAGTATTGAATCAAAATGCCTCTGAAACATCTGTGTATTATTTGGCAAATATTGCATTTATTTCACTTCAGCTGTGGTAAAGTATGCAAACACCACGTGAGCGGTCACTACGGGAACCAGAAAGTGTCCGATTTTACGTCTCCGTTTGAAGCTCCTCCGCCGCCTGCGCGCTGCTACTCTCGCCGATCGGGTGCATCCAGCCGCAGCCGATGTCGAACACACCTGCTATGAATTCCAGACCTTCAGCCGTCAGTCTGAAGGTCTGGCTACGCGAGACTAGGCTCCAGTGCGTCATCGTTGGTCCTCCGACAAAGATTTCCTAGCTTTCTGCTTCTTTTTTACAGGCTCAGCCATAACTAATAACTAACTCAATCTATCGTTGCCCTTTGCTTATAGCTAGCCCGCCGGTGCTTGAAGAGGGGCGTGTACGTGTGCAGTGCCGTCAAGCAATTCGTTACATCGCGAGACCTGATATCACGCGATACTCCCTGACACCGACCCGCGTCCCAAAGTTGCAAGTGAGTTTTTTCCGCTCTCGGGCACCAGGGGGGTGCGAAACCACCACCATTCAACCCGAAATAAGTAATATAACCATTCCACTGACTCCGAAGCTGTTCAGTTAAGGTTAAAAAGTTACCTAGTGTCCCTTTAAATAAGCCTACAATTCGTATTCAGCGCTGCATGCGTAGCCTAAGCAACGCTCCACTGTGATGTTTCCAAGCACATTTTGGCGCATGTGAAGAGAATGATTCTTTTTCCCCTCGATATTGGATTTCAAGCACATTTTTGCGCATGTGAAGACAATGATTTTTTTCCCCTCGATATTGGAACGTGGGTGAAGTACAAAGAAGCCTATAATAAAGAATAGTTTACCATCCAAATCTATCGCGACGAATGTTAAACATTTTGATTCTAATGAGAGAGATACGCGAGCCCAACGCCGCTTTCACTTTCGCTTTTAAATTATTTCGTTTTGGCTTGTTTTTAGTTATTAGGGCCCGAGCACCGATGGTGAGAGGACCCTATTGTTTTTGCTCCGTTTATTATTCTTCTTCTTCTTCTTCTCCAAAGTGAATCGCTTTTTAGAGGGCCTTAACATGCTCGAAAACTCATGAAACTTTGCACACGCTTCAGAAACTTTGCACACGCTTCAGAAGTGGTGAAAATTTACATGTGATATGGTTTTCAAAATTGGGGGGGGCAAATTCGGTAAATTATTGCCCCCACATTTTGCCCCGGCTCCTGGTTTCACATACAGGTATGAAATTTGGTACATACATGTAATGACACAATACCTACAAAAAAGTCTCTTGGAGCATAGCCCTAAACACAACAGGAAGTCAGCTATTTTGAACTTCCTGTCAGATTTTGGGCATTTTTTGACATTTCCTGATGTTGTACTTTAACGAACTCCTCCTACAGTTTTGATCTGCTCCTCTTCAAATTTGGTGAGTGTAATCTTAAGGCCTTTGCGACGTTAAATTGCGAAGATCTAGAGTTTTCGTCGAAGGGTGTGCCCTCGGCGGCCTGACAAACGTACACCCAATTTCGGCCTTTTGGTGATTTATGCATGATCAGATAAGTTCTCTGTCAATGTTGCTTGCAGTTCCGATGTTGCTAGGCAACCACAGACAGCCTGCAGTAACTCAGGCATTCAATGTCCAATACAATCTGCCCCAAACTTCACATGTTTGATAAGAGTCCTGTCCTGAACACATGACCATGCTCATATTTGCTTATAGCAATAGCGCCACCTGCTGGTAGCAGGAAGTGTGGCAAATACAAAACGTGCACGAAAAATCATGAAACTTTGCACACGCCTCAGAAGTGGTGAAAATGTACGTGTGATGTGGTTTTCAAAATTGGGTGGGGCAAAATGGCTCAGTTATTGCCCCGACATTTTGCCCCGGCACCTGGTTTCACGTACAGGTATGAAATTTGGTACATCCATGTAATGACCCAATACCTACAAAAAAGTCTCTTGGAGCGCAGCCCTAAACACAACAGGAAGTCAGCTATTTTGAACTTCCTCTCAGATTTTGTGCAGTTTTTGCCATTTCCTGATGTTGTACTTTAACGAACTCCTCCTACAGTTTTGATCTGATCCTCTTCAAATTTGGTGAGTGTAATCTTAAGGCCTTTACTAAAGTTGCCGGGTGGCAGTGGCAAGGGTGCGAGGGCCCTTTTCATCGCTGCTTGCAGCTTTAATTTTTTATTATTATTGTTCTGTTCTGAATATCATTAGATTTAAAGGATAAATCATTGATCAAATCAAATTTTTGTGACATGGCTTAACATTACCGTGACTTTGCGCACGAATTGTCTATGCACGCGATCGCGCATGACTCAAACACTGGCAGACACAGCAGCAGTTGTAGGCAGGTATATTGATCATGAAATCAGAATTTTCTTGTCTTGAATTATTAATCCATTCATTCATTTATGTCACTTGTTTAATTTAATTAATATGTAAAAAAATAAATAATAATAATAATCGCTTGGGGGCCCCCTGGTGGCGAGGGGGCCCCAAGCAGCCGCTTAGTTCGCTTATGCCTCGGGCCGGCCCTGAAATAATCCCTTAAAAAGCGTTAAGTGTTGCATAAAACCCCTTAACGGTCATTTCCCTAAGTATAACTTAAGGTTTGGAAATCGTAACCTTAAGAGTAACGCGGACAAAAATAAGACGACATATGGCTGAATTTATGGAACCAACTGAAGATCAGTATGTGCCAAGAAGAATTTTTAGGGATAGGGAGAACCCTTTGGACCATTTTAGCGATGAAAAATTGTTGCAAGAATACCGATTTGATCGACGCGCAATATTTGCGCAATACATCGCTAACAAACTAGAGAGCGACCTTGACCATGTCACACATCGCAACCACTCTTTACCTGCGGTGTTACAACTGCTTATAGCACTGCGGTTTTTTTTGCAACTGGTTTTACATGTGCATAAATCGGCTACCATTCAATAAATGTAGGCTACAATTAGTGTGTGTATCGGATTTTCAGGTGATATTCTCAATTCATTCAGTTAACGGACGCTCTGAGGTAATGTGTTCAGACTGCAGACTTATAACAACGATTATATTTAATTGTACAGTACAGTCATAACATAACGTACAGACATTATCTTAATTCCATAATGTCCTAAAACATAACAAAATATTTCTGGCCATAAACTGAGAAAGTGCGCGTCCTTTGTGTGATACAGTTGTCCTAGACGCGACGTGGCGTGTTAGTGTTTTGCGTATCTATGGCAACAACAGACTTTTATAACGTGAATCCAGGATCGCTGTCGTGAAACACTTAAATGTTTCCCTTACCTAAGAGAACCGTTTAAGAGATTATATGCAACACCCTTAAGTTATTCTCTTAGATAAGGGGAAATCGCCCCTTAAGTATCACACTTAAGGGAAAAACTTAAGGTGCTTTATGCAACCGGGCACAGGAGCTCAGGGGCTCCAGTGCGTCATCGAGCCCCCGTTTTAGCCCCGCCCAAAAAATCCGGAACACAGCAACGGTGAAAAACTGTTTAACGGTCTAACTCCACAATTCAGTACTTCACAGTTCACAGTCTTTGTAATATGATTTAGCAATACATTTCTAACATTTATAATGTGTTTAGAATTTTTTTTTAGAATTGCCTTTACAGGGACTTTAATGTAACACAACGAAACATCCTCCTCTGCTGAGATCTTCACAGATTTAATGTCTTCTTTTCTCTTCAGTTGATTTCATCTAAGGCTGTGTCTGAAGTCAGTTGTAGTTCTTGTGTTTCTCTTTCCTTCAGTTATTCTGCTTGTTAACAGCAGGTGTTCATAATTAATGCTCAATCATCACTTAATTATCTCATTAACTTCAACACCCTTTACCTCTGTAGTGTGCACACATATGAACACTGAGCAGTGTTAATTTAACATGGGCGTTTTTCTGTGTACTATTACATAAATCTTACCTGTTTCATTTACATACAACTGACAAATATAAATCACATTCAGTTTATTAATACAATATCTGTTTCATTTATGCATGACTTAAACATATGAATCACATTCAGGAGTATTGATTGGTTTATGTTAAAACTATGTAATCCAAATGCATGGGAATTTGTTATGCAATTTAAATACATAAATCTTATTTTTAGACACAATTTTTTTTTTTGAGTGTGAGCCACTACAAGAAGAGAGAACTGTCCGGCTTGCCTGCACTTTTTTCACTCCTCCTCTCACTGCAGCGGCTCCTACTCTCGCATACATTTCAGGCGAGGCAAGGTGCATCTCAGACAAGCCTAATCTGTTCATTCTCTCCCTGTTCTCCTGTGATCTCCTCTCCTCTGTCTCTCTCTGAAACTTCATGTCCTCCTGAACTAGCTCCATCAAGCTCCTCTCGGTCTCGTTCCTCTCGGCTGTTGCTGTTTCCTCGTTCTGTCCTTCGTGGCCTGGGGAAAGAAGGACAGTAGGAGGGTTGCCAGATCTGTGCAACAAAAGTAGCCCAAAAAACCCATCGGCTCTTCTCCATCGAGAGGCCGAATTCTCCACTGGATTTGTGTGTCTGATGGATGTTTTGGGGGTGTTGGAGTGCCAAAATCATACTTACAGGGGTGGAAATCAACCCGCGGAATTTTTTTTTACTGCTGCAACAACTTAAAAGCTCAATTCTGTGGGAAAACCTCAGACTTGGCAACACTGACGGTGAGCCTAATTAGAAGGATCCTTTGAATTGGGACAGCCTTCGTCGCACCGTTGTGATGCAATCGGCCTTCAAATGCGGCCTTTGGAGGATGCAGCCTCTGAATTGGGACAAAGTTTTTGTTTCTCAGCACATAAAGATAACCTACTTATCATGATCTCAGGCTGTGGTGATGTGGTTTCTCCTCTGTATGGATCTTCATGTGTATCTTCAGGTGAGTTTTAAAAGAGAAACTCTTTCCACACTGATCACACGTGTGCAGCTTCTCTCTGCTGTGGATCCTCTCATGTGTTTTCAGATTTGCTGACTGACTGAATCTCTTGTCACAGTGTGAACACTTGTAAGGTTTTTCTCCAGTGTGAATTCTCTGGTGCCGTTTTAAACAGTTCAGTCTAATAAAAGTCTTCTCACACTCAAAGCACATGTACTCTCTCACACCAGTATGAGTTTTCTGATGTCTATGTAAATGTTGCCGCAGTGAAAAACTCTTTCCACACACAGAACATGAATGTGGCTTCTCCTTCGTATGAACTGTCAGGTGTCTCTTCAGGTTTCCTGCCACAAGAAATGTTTTCCCACACTGATCACATGAGAACGGCTTCTCTCCGGTGTGGGTCCTCATGTGAAGCTCAAGAATATGTTTGGTTATTAAAGTCTTTCCACACTGATGGCACGCGTACGACTTCTGTCCGGTGTGGATCTTCATGTGTTGCTTAAGATGTGATTTTTGTGTGAAGCTTTTCCCGCACTGATCACATGTGAACGGCTTCTCTCCAGTGTGGATCCTCATGTGAAGCTCAAGACCATCCTTGCGTGTGAAACTCTTCCCACACTGAGTGCAGGTTGTAGATTTATTGGCTCTTCTTTTCTTTAAAAATGTCTTTTTAGTCTTTGAGCGACTCAAAGGTTTTTCTCCAGGTTTGACATGATGTTCCTCCTTCACTTCACTCAGTTCTTCACGCTCCTCCTTCACTTCACTCAGTTCTTCACTCTCCTCCTTCACTTCACTCAGTTCTTCACTCTCCTTCACTTCACTCAGTTCTTCACTCTCCTCCTTCACTTCACTCAGTTCTTCACTCTCCTCCTTAACTTCACTCAGTTCTTCACTCTCCTCCTTCACTTCCATCAGGTCTGAAATGAAATGTGAAGAAAGAAAAATAATTTTATTTTAAAATTAATTTTCAGTACATAATAATTCAAAGAGAGAAATATATCCCCTTAACGCCCACTGTCGCGAATTTGCAACAAACCCCTTCCATTCAGACTGCAGGCGAGATAGCGTGTGTTTTCCCCCAAGGCCTGTTTGTGCATATTCGATACATACCTAGGAACATTTTGCATGCACTGGTTTCTCGTAGGAGAGGTCGAAGTGGGAACTACATCCGGTTCACTGAAGCTAATATTTTGGTTTGCAAAATCCGCATATCAAGGGCGCAAATGTGGAGAAATTGCCCAAAATTAGTTAAGTTGTGCTAAGATCAAAATATGTACCAGCTTATTGATTGCTTCTATAGCTATGTTATTCATATAGGCTTCATGTGACGAATATTTTTTACGTACTTTGTAAATTTCTGTTTGTAGCAAATTTGCGACATTGGTCCATAACGGCTGGATTGGGCTAATGCTACATATTATAATAATGCTGTATTTAGATGGTTTCAGCCAAAATTATTATTTTTTATTTTTTTATTTTTCACAAAAAAAATAGCATGTTAGGATATAACACTATAAGAATATATAATGTATGCACTGGAGAAACAAGGAAAGAGTTAAACAGAGTGTTACATGGAATGTATAAAAACTACTGTCAATGTTAGGGAGTAGGAGAGTGTTTTGTTTCTTGCTGTTGTCAAGATTCATTTATTTGTCAATTAAAGTTTATAAGTTCTAACAACTTTGTGCCATGAATAAAATCTACATACCTGAGATGGGAAAATGTGTTTTATTAATTTTACCATTTTGTAAAAAAAAAATACCCTAAGTGCCTGTTGTCGCAAATTTGCAACATACCAACATTTCTATTTATTTGTTGTGCAAAATTGAAATTGATAATCTCAACATTATTTACCATCTACTTAAAGGCAAAAACACACGTAATTTATTATACATACATTATTTTTTTATATACAGCTATATAAATTCAGGCGTTAAGGGGATAAAGTGAACGGACATAAAGGTGAGATCTGATGTAATAGCAGAAAGCAACTGCTATAAAATATTACAACCACTTTTATGCATTTTATAAATCAATTATACGTCCCTGAAAATTTTCATGACAAATGAGGTACATTGATATTCCAATTATTATTTTTCAAAGCATTATTGGCACAAATACCATGTTTCTATAGTGAGAACTATTAAATATAGTTGATCAACGACACAATTATCTTACGTAATTTTAACATAAAAAAAATACAACAGTGCCATAATTCTGACACCAACTTTTAGACTGATTTTCGTTTATTTTACAAAAAAACTTTAATCATTAAAGGGGACCTATTATGCCCCTTTTCACAAGATGTTATCAAATTAAAACTGCTTAAAAAACGTAGACTCCACTTCATTGATAGTAGCTTATGTTGAACTTTATTCTTGTTCAAACAGACGCTGTATGAAGCAGTACATAAAGTATTGAATGAAAATGTCTCTGAAACATCTGTGTATTATTTGGCAAATATTGCATTTATTTCACTTCAGCTGTGATAAAGTATGCAAACACCACGTGAGCGGTTACTACGGGAACCAGAGAGTGTCCGACTAAATCTCAAAAGGAGGATCTTTCCGAATTTTAGATAACACCCGCCCTCTCCACTTTTTGAAAAGTTTGATTAATTCAATTAGGAGGACCAATAGTATAGGCATTCCACCCGGAAGTGAAAAAATCCTCCGCTATACCTTTAAGGGATAAAACAGACAAACCACATCTTATATTTCATTAGTGCATTAGTGAATATCTCCTGCTGTCCATGATGTCGCTTGGCCGTTAGACTGTGGATGGTACCCCGACGTCAAGCTGACCGATACTCCCAGAAGTTTGAAGAAAGATTTCCAGACTCTTGATATGAACTGTGGTCCCCGATCCGAGACAATATCCTCTGGTATTCCGAAATGGCGGAAGATTTCGGTAAACAACATTTCTGCGGTCTTGAAGGCTGTGGGAAGGCCGGAGAGGGAAATCAATTTACAGGACTTGGAAAATCTGTCCACGACCACTAGAATGCAGGTCTTGGAGTCGGATGATGGTAGATCGGTGATGAAATCCACTGCTAAATGGGACCAGGGTCTATTCGGAAGAGGCAGTGGCATGAGCTTCCCTTCTGGGAGACGTCGGGGTACTTTGGTCACGGCACAAGCGGTGCATCCCTGCACGTATCGGGAGGTATCCTGAGCCATGCTGGGCCACCAGTAGCGTTGTTGAAGGAGTGAGAGGGTTTGTTGGCTGCCTGGGTGTCCAGAGCCCGGAGAGGTGTGTACAGAGTCCATGAGGGGAAGACGGAGATTGAGGGGTACGAAAACCTTCCCCTCAGGACCTCCCGGCGGAGCAGGTTCGGCAAGGGTGGCGTCGGCTATGAGTTCGTCGATGTTCCACTGGATGGGGCTGACAATCATAGTTGGAGGGAGGATGGTTTCGTTGCTCTCTGTGGTGGATTCAGGCTGATATAAACGTGACAGGGCGTCTGCTTTGAGATTCTTGGAACCAGGGCGGGTAAGTAACCGTGAAGTTAAAGCGTGTGAAGAAGAGAGCCCACCTAGCCTGGCGAGGATTTAATCTCTTGGCCTCCCGGAGATACTCAAGGTTGCGGTGATCTGTGATCACTTGGAACGGATGATTGGCTCCCTCCAACCAGTGTCTCCATTCCTCTAGCGCCAACTTAATAGCCAGGAGTTCTCGGTTACCGACATCATAATTCTGCTCCGCCGGGGACATCTTACGTGAAAAGAAGGCGCATGGATGAAGTCGTGGAGGGGTCCCCTGCCGCTGAGATAGAACTGCTCCAACTCCGTTGGTGGAGGCGTCCACTTCCACTAGAAATGGTAGTTCTGGATCTGGATGACTTAGCATAGGAGCAGAACAGAAGGCTTCTTTGAGGTTGACAAAGGCTTGACTCGCCTCTGTAGGCCAGGTTAGCTGCTTGGTGCCCTTCTTCACCATGGATGTCACTGGAGCGCAGATTTTACTGTAGTCGCGGATGAACCGGCGATAGAAATTGGCAAAGCCGAGAAAGCGTTGCAGCTCTTTCAGGGTTTGAGGCTTAGGCCAGTTGATTACCGCCTCCACTTTACTTTGATCCATTGAGATGCCGTCTGGACGGATTACATACCCGAGGAAGTGCATGGATTCTCGATGGAATTTGCATTTTCCTAACTTCAGGTATAACTGGTACTCACGGAGGCGTCTTAGCACTTTCTTCACCTGAAGGATGTGTTCGTCGAGGTTGGAGGAGTAGATTAGGATGTCATCAATGTAGATGATCACAAACCGGTGGAGCATATCTCGGAAGATTTCATTCATGAAGCCCTGGAAGATCGCTGGACTGTTGGACAGGCCAAAGGGCATAACCCGATATTCGTAGTGCCCCGCAGGAGTGATGAAGGCCGTTTTCCACTCGTCTCCTTCACGGATACGAACCAGGTTGTACGCACTTCTCAAGTCGAGATTGGTGAAGATTTTCGCTGAACGGAGTTGCTCCAGGGCAGAGGGCACCAAAGGTAACGGATATCTGTACTTGACTGTGGCTGCGTTAAGAATGCGATAATCAATACATGGACGGAGTCCTCCGTCTTTTTTCCCAACGAAGAAGAAGCTTGAAGCGGCAGGGGACGTGGATGGTCGAATGTATCCTTGGCGTAGAGCTTCCTCCACGTACTCCTCCATGGCCTTCTGCTCCGGGATGGACAATGGATAAATTTTCCCATGCGGTAGTGTGGCCCCAGGCAGCAGGTCGATTGCGCAGTCCCATGGCCGGTGAGGTGGAAGAATGGTGGCATGTTGCTTACTAAACACGTCCTGGAACGCCCGGTATTCTGGAGGAATCTGAGGAGTTGTATCTGTGGCTGGACTCTCGATGAAGGTTGAACCCAGGATAGCAGGAGAAGTGACTAAGGACGGGGCGGTTGAGTTCTTCTTGATGGGACGTAAACAATGCGATTTGCAGTAATCACTCCATTGGCGTACCTCTCCAGATGTCCAGCAGATGTCAGGCGAGTGCTGGTTAAGCCAAGGGCGTCCCAGGACGATATCAGATGTGGAGCCCTCCAGTACCAGTAATGAACATCTTTCCTGATGTAAGCATCCGATGGAAAGTTGTAACTCGGGGCTGCAGTGAAGAATATTTCTGTTACTGAGGGGTTTTCCCAGAATGGAGTGAATACTCAGTGGGCGACTCAAGCGACGACGGCGGGCTTGTAACCGGCTGAGCAGAGAGGCTGATATGAAATTCCCCGCAGCACCAGAGTCGATCAGAGCTTTCGCTGAAACAGAATGGTTTCGGTAGGTAAGGGACACTGGAGTTTGCTTCAGGTTTGATACAGGAAATGGTAGTTCAACTGTACTCACCGCCGAACGACTAGGACGAACGGGACATTCAGCTCGGTAATGTTCAGAATCCCCACAGTAGAAACACAGATTATTGGTACGACGTCGATTACGTTCTGTTGTGGTTAGACGTCCTGAGTCGATCTCCATTGGCTCTGGTACTGGAGGGTTTACGGGCTCGGAGAGGCGAGGAGTTCGTGCAGAGAAATTTTGAAAGCAAGCATTGCGGTGTTGAGCTATGAGTATGGAGCGTTGAATAAGTTTTTCTATCCCGATGGTGTCGTCATAAACGGCCAGTTGTAAACAGATGTCAGAGTTGAGTCCTTGCCGATAGGCTGTCATCAAAGCGATTTCATTCCATCCACTGCTTGCAGCGATAGTTCGGAACTTCAGGGCGTAATCTGAAACAGAGGATTTGCCTTGCCGTAGGCGATACAACTGATCATGAATTGATATGGTATTGGATGCTTGAGAAAATACTATATTGAAATGATCAAGGAACTCGTTGAAAGACTGTAATGCCGGTGCATTGGAATCCCAGAGAGCTTGAGCCCAGTTCAACGCTCGACCTGTGAGCAGGGAAATTATGAAAGCAATTTTGGCTTTTTCTGAAATGAACTGAACAGCATTTACCTCCATATAAAGCTTGCACTGTAGCAGGAACCCTTTGCACTCTCCGTCGCCCGAATAATTAGCAGGTTTGGCCATGGGACTTACTGAGGCAGGTCGATAGTTCTGAAGAGTATGACTGAATTCCCTTAGTGTTTCTTGTAGTGTTGGTTGCGGGGTGCTCTGAGAGGCTTCGGTGGATGAAGCTGAGATTCCGGAAGCCGTGGGAGCCTGCATTGTGTGTGGTCCGGTCTTCTGTCACACCACTGTATGAACGAGGACACAGAGAATAAGGATAACAAAGGTTTATTTAGACTCGGTATGCAGTTCCGGATAGCTTGGAGGCACAAATGGTCAAACTCAGGGAATATAACGTAGAACTTAGAGTTACTAGAATGCAGGAAACAGATAAAGTCACTCAGGGCATGGAACTGGGATACATGAAGCTTAGCAGGTTGAGACAAACAGGACTGATCTTGATTTGCAGAATAACAGAGTCGTAGAGAATAGCGCTGGGGAGTCACAGGTGTCTGAAGACGAGACCGGACAGTGAACTGTGGTGTGACTGGGGTTTATATCCAGAGTGAGCGTGGCATGTGAAGTGATGAGTTGCAGGTGCAGATAATCAGAATTCGGGTGAGTGTGATCGAGACCAGGTGTGTTGAGTTGACGCTGGCTGAGGTGTGCTGAGTGGATCCGTGACACTTACATACTAAAAGTACGTAATATGTTTATTTGTTCCTCTTTATTATTTACTACTTGCTTTAATGCTTTCAAGCTAAATTAATTAATTTCAATTCAAATTTCAATTGTA
This sequence comes from Squalius cephalus, assembly GCF_949319135.1. Lineage (NCBI taxonomy): Eukaryota > Metazoa > Chordata > Actinopteri > Cypriniformes > Leuciscidae > Squalius > Squalius cephalus. The sequence continues at coordinate 16,835,358 of NC_137122.1, forward strand.
ATTATTTTAAAAAGTACTAATAATTACACATTAAATAAATAAAAAAGCTGGTAAACTAATTAATAAGAAAAAAAGTAATCGGATCGTGACTCTCAGAATCGGACTGGATTCGTGAGGTGCCTAAAGATTCCCACCGCTAATTAAAATATAGTATTCTGGAAATACAGAAAATAGCACAAATAATGTAGGCTATTGAAAATTTTACATATTTGTAACCAACAGATACCCTTAAGGGCCGTACACACTGGGACGAATATCGGCGCGCGTTATTCACCAGCGTTTTTCAACGCGTTTTTTGTGTTCACACCCAAGCGATTTTCGCTGACGATGAGCCGAGTGAACATGCAAATTCATTCCCTGACATTAGATGCCGCTTAATGTAAAACAGAAATACCTGTTTTTGTAGCCGCTGTCGCGTTTGTCATATAGTCAAGTCAACTTTATTTATATAGCGCTTTTCACAATACAGATTGTATCAAAGCAGCTTCACAGTATTAAATATTAAATTAAAATAGTACATCAATGTTTGTTTCTAGTGTAAAACGTCCACGTTTGGTAATGCTGATCAATTGTTGATTGATTAATTAAATTAAATTAAGTATCCCCAACTGAGCAAGCCAAAGGCAACAGTGGCAAGGAACCGAAAAACTCCATCAGGTGACCTAATGGAGAAAAAAAAACCTTGGGAGATCCCAGGCTCAGTCGGGGGCCAGTTCTCCTCTGGCGTTTATGAACTAGAGACCGGATTTAACTGTAAGATTAAAAATATTATACGAATGCCTGGCTGAAGAGATGCGACTTTAATCTAGTTTTAAACTGGGAGAGCGAATCTGAGCAACGAACAGTATCAGGAAGACTATTCCAGAGTTTTGGAGCTAAATGTGAAAATGCTCTCCCTCCTTTGGTGGATCTGGATATCCTAAGTATGACCAAAAGCCTCGAATTAAGTGATCTTAGAGAGCGCGATGGATTATAGAGCGATAGAAGGTCCATTAAATAGACTGGAGCTAAGCCGTTTAGGGCTTTATAAGTCAGTAGCAATACCTTGTAATTAATACGGAACTTTATAGGTAACCAATGTAGTGATGATAGAATTGGTGTTATATGGTCAAATTTTCTTGATCTAGTAAGAACTCTAGCGGCGTCATTTTGGACTAACTGTAGCTTGTTTATTGAGGATGCAGGACAACCAGCTAATAAAGCATTACAGTAATCTAATCTCGAGGTCATGAACGCATGAACTAACTTTTCTGCATCAGAAACTGATAGCATATTACGTAGCTTAGCAATGTTTCTAAGGTGGAAAAAGGCAGTTTTTGTAACATACGAAATATGATTTTCAAAAGACAGGTTACAATCTAATATAACACCCAGGTCTTTTACTGTAGAGGATAAAGTAACAGGACATCCTACTATGTTAAAGTTGTATTGTGAGAGGTTTTGTGGGCGTTTTTTTTAACCGATAAGTATTACCTCTTTCTTGTCTGGATTTAATAAAAGAAAATTGCGCGTCATCCAAACTTTTATATCTTTAACACACTCTGTCAATTTAGATAATTTAGCGTTTTCATCTGGCCGTGATGAAATATATATTTGAGTGTCATCAGCATAACAATGGAAACTAATTCCATGTTTCCTTATAATATTTCCAAGTGGCAGCATATATATTGAGAATAATAGAGGGCCTAACACAGATCCTTGCGGCACTCCATAGTTTACTGGAGTTATGATCGATTTTTCTCCATTTAAATAGACAAAATGGTATCGGTCAGATAGGTATGATCTGATCCAGCTTAATGCTTGTCCTTGAACACCAGTATAATTTTGTAGTCGATCTATGAGTATTGTATGATCTATAGTATCGAACGCAGCACTAAGATCAAGTAAAACTAGTATTGAGATACAGCCTTGGTCAGAAGCTAAGAGTAAATCATTTGTGATTTTAAAGGGGTCATGACATGAGAAACCAAATTTGCCTTGATCTTTTGGTATATAAGAGGTCTTTGTACCATTAAAACGTCCTGCAAGTTTCATAGCTTAAGACGTCCTCCCCATTATAAACAAATCATTTATTTAATCAAGCTCTAAATACAGCCTGTTCTGGATCCATGGTATGAAGTGACGTCACGGTACGAAGTGACGTATCAGTCGTTTGCATATGATCGCATCCAGCGTAGACAACTACGCTTCAAGCGCAAGATAACTACGCCTCATTTCATCATCGAAACTGTCACGCGCTTCACATGTGTTGTCCAGTCGACGTGCAGCGATTGGGTCTGTTTACAAGAGGATTGCGATATCACGCAGATGTGCTGTTGTTCCTGGCTGTGGACAAACAACATGTTTGAATAATATGTTGAAAGATCCAGACGTCAGGGGAAGATGGATGCAGTTTATTTTTTGCGGACGTCCCAGTCAAGGCAGTGTTAATTCAAGCGTGTGTTCTCCACATTTCAAGGATGAGTGACAGTTGAGAACAATCGCAGTATGATGCTGGCTTTGCCAGAAAACTTTTGTACAAGATAAGGCCGTGTGGACTATTCTGGGCTCAACAACGACGACGCAAACTGTAAGTAATGTAGGCTTAGGCTATTTAAAATTTGTAAACGTTTTAAAACGTTAATTGCAGTTTAATTCATTATGAATAATCACCGTGTTTTTACTTAGTTTAACCTACTTATTGTTTTCATGACCGTCATGCCCCGTAGGCTATTAAAAGATGTAGGCCAGGGGTCGGCAAGTAACTTTGGCCGCGGGCCAATATTTTTTTTAGCCAGTAGATGGCGGGCCAGCTACACAGAGTAGGCCTATGGATACAAATTAAATACTCTTATATAGGCCTATGATCGCGGAATATGATGGGTCGTCACAGTCCGTGGATCATTCGTTCAATCGTTTTTTTTCAAATTTAAACCAAAAATAAAAAGATGAAAAACGACTTGTTTTTCCATTTCTGAACTAAAATGAAAAAACGAATAATGACGGGTTTTCTGATTTTCTGATTGTGCTCAGAACAAAAATAGAAAAAAATAATTACTGGATTAGACAAATTTTAATTTTGATTTTTAATTTAACACATTTTAAACAGATCAAGTAGGCTACTATACATGGATTTCTCGGCGACGTCATCACTGCTTGCGCACGCATCCAGGAGGCAGAAAGACCCGCGGTCTTCGTACTGGAGTAAAGGGTTTAGGCTAGTAGCAGATAGTGGTGGTGTTGTCGCTAAGTCAAAATACCAAGGAGTTGTTGCGTAATTTATTTACATGCAGGCCTATCTGTTGTGTTTTATCTGCTCATTTAAATTATACATGTTGCAAGTAATTCCAAATGTAGGCAAATGGAAGAGTGGGACAGAAGGAGGAAGTATGTTACTATATTCTTTCTATTCATAATTTGACGAGCTGCACATGACCACATAGCACGTAGTTGTATGCATCAAGGGATGTGTACGCTTTAATCATTTCTCTTGTATACACACTTGCTTGAATAAGATAATTATGGCTATATATCAGGCCATACAATTGCTGGCCACTTCTTGTCATCCACAATCCAAAGATCGTCATGTATTGCGTAGGGATCCGGCAAGATCTCACCATTGCTGAGAGAGTAAGTTTTATTTATTATTTTTTGTGGCGTAGTTTTTCACCTATATTTAACGGCGCTTCGTCAGAAGTATAAATACAACAGCCGTTTTTTAAATCCTATCCAATGGTTGAAAGGAAAGGAGTAGCCTACACACGGTCACTAGTGGAGCGGTGTATTCGTTCCATGTGTTTCCTGTCAGAAAACAAATAGATAATTTGGTAAATTTAAATTTAACAGAATTTATCAACTTGTTGCCTGCTGTGGTTGTTTTAATTCACATCCTTTCTAAAAAATGTAATATATTCTTAATATATAAGATTGTCAATGATCTAATTTCATGTTTTATATTTTATTTGTTCATTGTTTATTTTGTTGGGTTTTAGTTGGAGTTGGTCAGAACTGTTTAAAAAAAAAAAAATAATAATAAATTTTATATATATATATATATATATATATATATATATATATATATATATATATATATATGCGCACATGATGCCTGCTGCCTTTGGACTTAGTGATGTTGAATTTAAATGACATGTAAAATAAAGACATGTTATGTTACATAGTGATGTAATGGTGTTTTCTGGAAGGAAAGGAACTAAAGAACAAATAATTTTTATCAGCTGAAAGGCAGAATACAAATGTTTTTATTAAACTAGATAAACATTATATAACAGTTTCAGGTTATGTTTTGGTGTTGGTAACATGTCCCACATTGTCCCACACAAACTTATAATCGTCCCACATTTGGTTTGTTTGATGGTGGTCAGGTCACCCTGATTACATTACTAACTTAGTCTAACATGATAATTCATACATACATCACAGTATGTCCGGATTTTGATTCGTAAACAGTTGGGACGTTTTACATAATGTTATATTAATATGAAACACAAACAAACAGATCCAACTCTGAAATTGCAGTTTATTATTGAAATAAATAAATTACAAACAATGCGAAATCTACGTTAATTACAATGTTCTTTTACAGAACTCGGCATAACAGCTAGCGGTTTTCTGCCTCCTGGATGCGCGCGCATCCGGTATTGTTTGTATACAAGAAACCCGTGTATTGTGGTAACAGATTACAGCCATTTTAATAAAGTCCGACTTTTGAACTTTATTCCTTTTTTATTATTATTATTTATTCGGGACACACACACACATACACACCTATGGTTTAAGAAGGTCTGCGCGGGACTGTTTTTTTTTTTTTTTTGTCCCGCTCCCACGCGGTTCTATTCAGCAACCGCTTAAAATACACTCGATGTTCACCCGCTTTATTTCCCGACCTGACGGGTCCGCAAAATTTAGATCTCGTTTCCATAATCTCACATTCAAATGTCTCTAAAAGAAAGTCTCGGAAAGAAGGAGATTAAGTAGCCTATAATAATTATAAATGCTATACAAAAATTGTGTCCGTGTCAATATAAATATTAGGCTATTTTAACATTGTACTGTCAGCAGAGAAAAAAAAAATGCCACAGAAATTTTTTTTGAAATATAAATAACAAATTAAATAGGACAAAGCCTATCACTCAAATTTCTAAGCAACATAAACAAAAATCATATTGCCCTACTGACAAATGAAGTAGGCTATTTTCTGTCGAACTATTTCAAACATCCTTGCAAAAAAAGGATGTTGTTAACTGACAATGGTTTCCAAACAGCTCATCAGAGCTGTGTAGCCTACAGGCGGTCAGAATGAAGTGTGGATACGCTGTCAAAAGATGTCAGGAGTTGGCTATTGTTAGTCAGACCGCCCGCTCCGTCCAAAGTACACCAGAGTTCTGACCGCTACCGTCTTTTGACGCGCGAATGAACACAAAGTGGTAAAGCGTATAACTAGACGCGGCAGGCGCGAATTTGACGCGCTATTCGCATCCGGTGGTATACTTTAAAATGTAATCCCGCGCCGCATTATTCCCTATGGGCGTTTCACACAGTATGCGGCTGGTGAAATCGCCGCGCGCCTGCGGCTTTTATCAAGTAGTGGAAGAGTTTTGTGCAGCATTTAGGACTTCCAAAATGTTCCGGCGGGCCAGAAAATATTGCTGGCGGGCCAGTTTTGGCCCGCGGGCCGCCACTTGTCGTCTGATGTAGGCTGTCAAACTGACAAAATAGTTTCACACTTTCTATGTGGACGGGCTGATGCATTCTCAGTTGTCAAAACGTGGTTCATTTACTCTGATTCAGACCATAGACTGTAAAAAATAGATTCAGACTCAAACATCATTGCAATCGCCTCGCACTCATCACCCGTTACTATGGTAACGGTAAACACAGCTCCGCAAAATCCTTACATTTTGACAAGGGGGCATTAACAATTGATGCATAGGCACTGACGTTAGCCAATCATAACAGTGGGCGTTAACACTGAACTCTTAAAGGGGAAACACCCCCAAAACAGACTGTTTGAATCAGATGATGAGAAACAGGGTGGGAAAAGGTCATAAATCACTAAATTTTAAACGTTTTTTGTCCAAAAAACTATAGTAATACTATAATTGCACCTAAGGGAACATAATAAAAGAAAAGAAAAAAACATGTCATGACCCCTTTAACAAGGGCAGTTTCAGTGCTATGGTGTGGCCTGAAACCAGACTGAAACTTTTCATAGATGTCATTTTTTTGCAAGAAAGAGCCCATTTGGGCGGACACAACTTTTTCTAGTATTTTAGACATAAAAGGAAGATTTGAAATGGGTCTATAATTTGCTAGGCTATTTGGGTCTAATTGTGGTTTCTTAATGAGTGGTTTTATAACTGCCAGTTTAAATGTTTTTGGAACATGACCTAAAGATAAAGATAAGTTAATAATATTGAGAAGAGGTTCTTCCACTACAGGTAACACTTCTTTCAGTAGTTTAGTGGGTATAGGATCTAATAAACATGTTGTTGTTTTCGATGAAGTGATACGTTTATTTAACTCTGTTTGTTCTATAGTTGTAAAGCACTGTAATCGTTCTTGCGGGGTGATAATTGAGGCTAAGTTATAAGGCGCGATTGAGGATTGAACGTTCATAATTGAGGTTCTGATGTTTTCTATTTTCTCAGTGAAAAAATTTATGAAATCATTACTACTAAACTGTAAAGGAATATTTTGTTCAGGTGACGCTTGTTAGTCTAGCCACGGTGTTAAATAAAAACCTAGGATTGTTTTGGTTATTTTCTATTAGTTTGCGGAGGTGCTCAGCCCTGGCTGCTTTTAGGGCTTTTTTATAACGTGACATACTGTCTTTCCAAGCGATTCTAAAAACCTCTAAATTAGTTTGTTTCCATTTACGCTCTAAATTACGGGTTTCTCTCAGCAGTTTCATATAGTTCTTTATGTTCCGAGATGTATGCAAGACCGTTTTGTGTTTGAGCGCCCCCAAGTTGTGTTTTACTGTAACTTCAGAAGCTCCAGACACGTGAACAAAAGCGCCAATCTCATTGGTTGGATAGTTTTTGACGCAGTGCTTCAAACCAAAATAATGAACCCGAGGCGTTTTTTTTTAAAATGACGCTTTTACGCGCGTGGCGATTTTCGGGCCGGTGTGCACACTCACATTGACGCCCTTTGTTTAGTCACGAGGCGTTAAACGTCGGCGGATGAACAGGCCTTTAGGGGTTAACAGTTTAGGACCGAAGGACCAGATGTTTGAAAGAAGACCCGGAGTCAGAATTATAAAAAATTGAAGAAAAGTTTTACTGAAGATAGTTTGCAGTTTCATCAGCAGAAGTCAGCTTCAAGACTCACACAGGAGTTCGTAGGCCGCCCCGCTTACAGTAACAAAGATCACAGCAGTTATACCATTTCCAAGGTCTAAGCTAGGTCATTGCTTACAGGTTGAATAATTCTCATTGGCTAAAAAATAGATAAACATAGTAATTTCCCACACATATACAGATAGACTGAAGCACAGATTTGGGTTGCAGATTTGGGTTGCTGGGTGCCAGCATGTCTCAAACAACAACTCAGTCAATCTCCAACAATGCTATAGTGGTTCCTTAACCTGTAAGCAAGAAGACTAACACACACACACACCGACACACATCTTTTCCAAGGTTGGATTTGGCCAGGCTCTAACTATAAACAGGAGTCTCGTCTCAAAACATCAAGATAAGTTATTTCTCTCAGGATAGGACATTTTAGTCTAAATGGAAAATATAGGCTTTAACTGAGAAATGGTCCCTTAAACTATAGACTTCAATGACCCCTATGTGTTTTAACATGTTGAAGACCTTTCTCAAAACACAAAACCAGTCCCTATTTCATTTCTGGAAGCTGGGATAAATAAGCAAGCATTGTTATTGCATTCAAATATCAAATACAGACGTTAAAGAATACATGAAAAGAACATTTCAGTAATCACACTCGTAAGCTCTATAACAAAGTAAAATCTCCAGAGAAGTCATTCAGCTCATTTGATATTTAGACGTAAAAAAACTGATTAATGCCTTGATTTTAATCACTCATTACATATACATTGAAGCAGCAGTGGATTCCAATCCACCCCCTTCAAAAGACACAATTGAAGCACAGGGCTGGACTAAACTGATGTGCAGGAGTGGAGCTGAAAAATGAGACCAGCTCTTTGTGCCTTAGCATCTTCATGAGAGCTTGAATATCCTCTTGAACAGGAGAATAAGGACTGAATGTCAAACCATGTTTTAATAGCTAAGAAAAGACACCCTGATGGTTGATTCCCCACAAATAAAATAAGGTTTTGCCTGCTCCTTATATTATATTTCACAACATTTCACCGTAGTATCACCAGACAAAGCAACTGTATTAGCGCAATCCTAGTGGTCGTCTCAGATTGCGGTGATGTGGTTTCTACACTGCATGGATCTTCATGTGTATCTTCAGGTGAATATTAAAAGAGAAACTCTTTCCACACTGATCACACGTGTGCGGCTTCTCTCTGCTGTGGATCCTCTCATGTGTTTTAAGATTTGCTGACTGACTGAATCTCTTGTCGCAGTGTGAACACTTGTAAGGTTTTTCTCCAGTGTGGATCCTCTCATGTAATTTCAGATGTGATGACTGAATGAATCTCTTGTCACAGTGTGAACACTTGTAAGGGTTTTCTCCAGTGTGGATCTTCTCATGTGTTTTCAGATGTGCTGATATAGTGTGGATCCTTTCATGTATTTTTAGAGATGATGACTGATTGAATCTCTTGTCACAGTGTGAACACTTGTAAGGTTTTTCTCCAGTGTGAATTCTCTGGTGCAGTTTTAAACATTGTGCTGTAGTAAAAGTCTTCTCACACTCAAAGCACATATGAACTCCTACACCAGTATGAATTCTTTGATGTACTTGTAAATTATACAGCAGTGAAAAACTCTTTCCACATTCAGAACATGAATGTGGCTTCTCCTTCGTATGAACTGTCAGGTGTGTCTTCAAGTTTGATGCCCTAAGAAATGTTTTCCCGCATTGATCACATGTGAACGGCTTCTCTCCGGCGTGGATCCTCATGTGAACATTAAGGGATGATGATTGACTGAAACTATTCCCACATTGATTGCATGTGAATGGCTTCTCTCCTGTGTGGATCCTCATGTGATCATTAAGGTGTGCTAATTGACTGAAACTATTCCCACATTGATTGCATGTGAATGGCTTCTCTCCTGTGTGGATCCTCATGTGAACATTAAGGGATGATGATTGACTGAAACTATTCCCACATTGATTGCATGTGAATGGCTTCTCTCCTGTGTGGATCCTCATGTGAACATTAAGGTGTGCTAATTGACTGAAACTATTCCCACATTGATTGCATGTGAACAGCTTCTCTCCTGTATGAACTCTCATGTGAATCTCAAGACTTTGTTTGCGTGTGAAACTCTTTCCACACTGAGTGCAGGTGAAAGATTTCTTGGCTCTGTACTTTAAAAATGTATTTTTAGTCTTTGAGCGACTCAAAGGTTTTTCTCCAGGTTTGACATGATGTTCCTCCTCCACTTCACTCAGTTCTTCACTCTCCTCCTTCACTTCACTCAGTTCTTCACTCTCCTCCTTCACTTCACTCAGTTCTTCACTCTCCTCCTTCACTTCCATCAGTTCTTCACTCTCCTCCTTCACTTCACTCAGTTCTTCACTCTCCTCCTCCACTTCCATCAGGTCTGAAATTAAAGAAAAACTTTCATTATCAAATTTTCTAAATAATCCTGATGTAACAGACAACTTCTATAAAATAATACAATAAGTCGTTTTATAAATTAATTATATGTCCCTGAAACTAGAGCTGCACGGTTAATCATTAAAAGATTGCGATCTCGATTCAACCCCCCACGCCATCTTAACCCTACATTTCTACAATGCTGCCCAATGATATTCAACGAGATAACGCGCTAGGGGTGGAACCAGGGTTCGTACAGATTCTGTAAAAAGAAATTCCAGGACTTCAAGGACTTTAAGCACTACTTTTTTGGATTTCAAGGACTTCAATCTGCACTTATCAAACTATATATTTATTTAATTTTTTACTCAAATTACAGATATACGATATCTAATGTTTCATATCATAGAGATCAATCCATTGACCAGCGCTGTCAGGCATGGGAAATCCCCTTAACCATTGAAAGGATAATGAAACTGATTTTTTTCCTATGAATATATGATTGACCTGAAGAATAAAAGTTGTATCATATACTTGCAGTAATATCATGCTCATAGCCATGTGAAATAGCACTATATCTCAGACAAGCTGCAGCGTTAATTTAGTGTGAAACAATTGTATTTTTTCAACAACAATTTTTTTCAATTAGGGATGCACCGATACCACTTTTTGTAGAATGAGTCCGATACCCATACTTTAATTTTTGGTACTCGCCGATACCAAGTACTGATACCGATACCTGAATTGGCTTTATGCACAGCTGCACTACTTCCTGAACTTCAGCCAGCTCTTTTGTTTCCTGTCTGCCATTCTTGGACAAACTGATTAATCCAGGTGTGCCTGACCTCAGTAGTCACAACAACAATAATCAGACACACCTGGATTAATCAGTTTGTCCAATAATGGCAGACAGGAAACAAAGAAGCTGGCTTAAGTTCAGGAAGTAGTGCAGCTGTGCATAAAGCCAATTGTCACTGCATTTGTAATTTTTAAATGCATTAGTAGATAAACCAAAAGAATATAAATCATATTAGTTGGCTTAATTTGTTCATTAAATATATATTTATTTCAGTTATTTTCATGCTTAATTAAGCCTGCTAATTTATTTCAGTTATTTTCATGCTTAATTAAGCGCAGAGAGAGAGAGAGGGGCGTGTTTTAGCAGAATTGATTCATCTTCTCCTTGCCCTTGAACGGTCACAAACACAAAATTGTCAAAATACTGGTCTAAATGACCATCTCAGCAAGTATTCTCTTGTTTATGTCATATGTGAACAGTCTTGAAGTGACAGCACACACTTAATATAATATATATATATACTGTTTTCTGTGTCACTGATATTAACAAAACAACAAAATACAGCTTTAACAAAGATTAAACTATATTTAATTTTAAACAGTGACAAATAATGTTATTTTACATTTAGGCTTAATTATTATTTTCTGTACCTAAATATACTGTTAGACTTTGTAAACTTTGTTATTTAGTATTCATCTCTGCTTGTAATTGTAAAACTCAGTACACATATAGATCAACTTTCGTGCTCTAAGTTTTACGCCAGCCCAACAGGAAGTCGGGTTGTTTGGAATTATGGGTTGTTTGGAAAACGCTTGCTGTGGAATTTGAAATACTCCTCCTAGAGAATTCATCCGATCCCCTTCAAACTCGGTGTGCATGAAGTCAAGACATTGAGGATGCTAAATTGCAGACGGATTTTTGAATATCTCGAATGGTTTGGCCGTGGCGAGGAAACGAATTTATGGCAAGAAAAGAGAAACACAAAGTGTTATAACTTCTGCATACATTAACTGATCTTGATGAAACTTCAGCAGTGTGTTTGTGTTAAGAGGCCGATCAGATGGATGCAACTATTGTGAGTCAAAGTTATAGTGCCACCAACTGGCAGCAGGAAGTGTGTCACTTTCAAAATGTTTTTGACAAAAGTGGGGGGGGGGGTTAGTTTTATATACAGTTACAAAAATAAATAACTGAAATATACTGGTCTCACCGAGCCGGACAACTTTTCTAATTTACAGTCATTAGCTCTGAGCAACAGGAAGTCAGATATTTTGGTTTGAATGTGGATTTCTTTGCAAAATCAGCCTCTGAATTTTTACCCACTCCTCTTAAGTGGTTTATTTTATTCCCTCCAAACTTTTTCAACATGATGAAAATACATTAAAGATGCTAAATTGTGAACGGATAATAAATATCTTTGTTTTGCTATGGTGAGGGATTAAAGGGGGGGGTGAAACACTCAGTTTCAGTCAATCTCATGTTTAACTTGAGTACCTATAGAGTAGAATTGCATCCTTCATATCTCCAAAAAGCCTTTAGTTTTATTATATTTATAAAAGAAAGATAGGCAGTACCGAGTCTTTCCGAAAAAAAAAAACGAGTGGCTGGAGGCGTGCCGTGTCGGCGGAGCTAAAGAATCACGAGCGCTATTCACTGTTTACGTGCTGTGCTTACGCGCTGATAGCTAACACCACACAGACATTTTGAAGCAGTTTTACTCACCGCCTGCGGTTCCAACGCACGACCGTGAACCTTTATCGTTGGGACTGCTCCATTCTTAAGCCCTGTTTACACGAGAACGCTCGCGGGTGAAAACGTAAAAATATTTTACCAGATGTGCCTTTCGTTTAGACGGCGACGGCGTTTTCGGGGCCTAAAAACGCAAAAAAGTGAAACCACCCTCCAGAGTGGAAATCTTAAAAACGCTCCACCGTCGCGTTTCCGTCTAAATGGTAAAAACGCAAAAGTTTGCTAGACAGTGAAGGCACCGATCAGTGCTTCACATTGCCACCTAGCCGCCTGGAGTGCATACTACATTGAATTTCACACACTTTTGCGTCACCACATGCACGCAGATTTCCCCCCGATAACGCTCGTCTAAACGCAGAATAAAAAGTGATCACTTTTGCGTTTTCTCTTCAGATCGTTTCCGTGTAAACGTAGCCTTAAACATTAGACGATCTGCAAATCCGGCGTCGAACTGGGCCTTGTTTATAAAACAATCATCGTCGAAATGCAGGGAACAGGGAACTCCATTGATGCTCCGGAAAAACAAACTCCATCCACTGGTCCCTTAACGCTGGGTTCTTCGGGAATCTGCGCAAGATTGTCTTGCCCTGGCAACCAAAAACACACTTCTTTCTTTGACATCGCGAGCAAAGCGCTTTGATGGGCGTACTGCTTTTGCTCTCTGCTCGTCGCTCTGGTCGAGTGCCTTTAGGACCCTTATAAGGAAATTCCGCTCCAGCTGACATCACACAGACCCATACTCGAAAAAAACTTTCCGAAACTTGTGACAAACCGGAAGGAGTATTTTTCGCACAGAAATGCTCCTTCAAACGTACAACTTAATTTTTGAAACTTTGTCCATGTTTAGCATGGGAATCCAACTCTTTAACAGTGCAAAAAAACTCAGTATGCATGAAATAGCATTTCACCCCCCCTTTAAAGTAATGTCACAAAAGGAAACACTAAAAGCCTCATATGTTCTAAAAATTTAATTATACACCAATTGTTTCTACATAAAATTTTACAAATATCAGAACTAAACCCATTTTATTCTTTTTTTTTTCAATTTAATAATTGTTTAAGTTTAAAAACAGCCAGAATGTTTTTCTAGTCCAAAAAATAAATAAATCATGTCATTCATAGTGCTATACTGCCCTCTCGTGTTCAAAATCAGGTATACTAGGTATGTGACGGTGAGAATATTTTACCATCGGGTTAATCAATGTGTGACACTGCTTGGGGCTTTTGAATCGCTAACTTAAAAACGAAAGTAAAATATGTTCGTCTGCACATACATTGATAATGGTGCGGAGCAGAGCGAGCGTTTTCAATGAATTCCTATGGAAGCAGGAATGAACTAAAAAACGTTGACTCTGTTCTGCCCGTTCCTCGCCGTGGACGCGCACCGTTATGAATGCCCATGCAGCCGTGAGCATTTTAGTTTAATTTTAAAATTAGCGCCTTTTGGGGGGGGCGGATTGCTCGAAATTATTATTATTATTAACACAATGTTGTGTTTACGTATGTGTGCTCGGCAAGACCGTTTTGTGTTTGAGCGCCCCCCAAGTTGTGTTTTACTGTAACTTCAGAAGCTCCAGACACGTGAGCAAAAGCGCCAATCTCATTGGTTGGATAGTTTTTAACGCGGCGTCAAACCAAAAAAACGAACCCGAGGCGTTTTTTTTTTTTTTTATTACGCTTTTATGCAAAGCGTTTTTCGCATCGGTGTGCACACTCACATTGACGCCCTTTGTTTAGTCACAAGGCATTAAACGTCTGCAAACAGGCCTTTAGTCTTAGACCAGTGAAATGAGCTTAAAGTGTCAATTTACAGGAGATCTGAAGACATCAGCATAATAAATGAGGTGAAATGAGGAACTATTGGCGTGAAATGGGTAGAACTATTTACTGCCCTAGTACAACAGTTATCAGTTTAGAAGTATTCATGTGAATTAAACGTGGGACAATGGCCTTCATCATCACAGTATGCTAATGTATGCAGGGAATCGTCATTATGCAGATTGAGGACTGATGTGTCTCTTACGCCCGTTTCACACATACTCCGTGTGCAGTGCATATGCGGTGCGTGTTGCAGTGCGTATGCAGTGCAGGAGCAGCACACGCAATAGTGCTTTCACATATGCTGCGTTTGCAGTGCGTAACTGATTCGCTGCTGTTATACCACAAATACATACTCACTATTTGTATTTCAAATCCAGAAGTTATCAGCAACTCTTATTTTAAAAAAGTTTTTTTTGTCAGCATTGCGATTCTCTTTGTACACATATACACTGTTTAATAGACGTATTCACGTTTAAACACAATTTAAACAACATATTATTAAAAGCATTACTTCTATATAATTATATATTAAGTTGCTCAAGCAAGTGGTAAAAATATTTTACCATGTAGGCTATACTATTAAAATCGCATAGCCTAGATTTTAAATTAAAACTTAAAATTGACAAAAACAGCAGACTCATACCCTTGCCTTTCTTTTGCATAATTTAAATCTTTATACAATAAATCTTGCATGTCACTAATAACTTGTTTTTCCACCTCCACGAATGAGACGAGTGTTGTTCATTATGTTGTCTTATTGAAGTAAATGGTATTTTCCCTTGATTTACCCCGTCTTGTCTCAGCATTCCGATTGTCTTTGTACGCATATACACTCTTTAACAGACGCACGTTTAAACACAATTTAAACAACGTCAGCCTATTATTCAATGGATTACTTTTACTTATATTAAGTTGCTCAAGCAAGTGGGCAAATATTTAACCATGCACTTTATATTAAATCGCAAACATTTTAAATTAAAACTTAAAATTGACAAAAACAGCCGACTCTCATGCCTTTTCTTTTTCATTTAAATTTGAATACAATAAATCTTGCATATCACAAAGAACTTGTTTTTCCACCTCCACGAATGAGACAAGTGTTGTTCATTATGTCACCTTGTTGAGGTAAATTGTAGCTTTCCTTGCTTTACCCCGGTCTTAAAGTGAAAAAAAAAAAAGTATTTAAATACATTTATGTTGAGATTACTACATTTTATTTAATTAATCGCATTTATGGTGAAATTGCTACATTTTTAGTTCAATCTGTGTTCATTTTGACCACGAAACATGCACTGTCACTTTAATTCAGCGCGTGCAGCACAGCAAAAATAGACTCGGTGCGGAAACGATCGCTGCACTGCTGTATACGCACCGCAACTGGAACGGATCGCCGGACTGCATCCGTGTGCAGTGTGAAAGCTCTAACCTGTTAACATGGGTACGGAAAAAAATACGCACCGCATACGCACTGCAAACGGAGTATGTGTGAAACGGGCGTTACACCTCTAACACACATCTGTGCCATTTGCTTCACAGGACAAATACGAGTCATTCTAGAATTGGGGGTTCATTTCGAGTCTACCAGATAAACCCTCTTTAATTTAAAAAAAATAATAAAAAAAACTTTTTTGAATCAGTTTTGAATAATAAAACACTAAAAAAATCACTAAAAATAATGATTTATGTATATTTAGGAAAAAAAATATTAATATGAACTAAATATTAATTTATTATTATTATTATTATTAAAAGATAAAAGATCCACCAATAAAAGATCCACCAAAGGAGGGAGAGCATTTTCACATTTAGCTCCAAAACTCTGGAATAGCCTTCCTGATACTGTTCCCAGTTTAAAACTAGATTAAAGACGCATCTCTTCAGCCAGGCATTCATATAATACTTTTAATCTTACAGTTAATTCCGGTCTCTACTTCATAAACGCCAGAGGAGAACTGGCCCCCGACTGAGCCTGGGTTCTCCCAAGGATTTTTTTTTTCTCCATTAGGTCACCTGATGGAGTTTTTCGGTTCCTTGCCACTGTTGCCTTTGGCTTGCTCAGTTGGGGATACTTAATTTAATTAATCAATCAACAATACTATTGATCAGCATTACCAAACGTGGACGTTTTACACTAGAAACAAGCATTGATGTACTATTTTAATTTAATACTGTGAAGCTGCTTTGATACAATCTGTATTGTGAAAAGCGCTATATAAAGTTGACTTGACTTGATTATTATTTATTATCAAATATTTAATAGAAATATTAACTAAATGACTCCCACTCCAACTATTATTGACTGTCTCTGCCTCCTGATTCATACATTCAACTTGAATTATCAATTAAGTCTAATTTTCAAACATGTTTTATGTTTACTCTATTAAGTTATATAAACAGAATATATATTTTCTGTATAATTTGTACAGTGCTATGCATAAGTTTAGACACCCATGCTAAAGTTGACTAAAAAGAGGAATAAAAAAATCATCTTTTGGAAATTTAACTTAACGCCTTAATTAAAAAAAAAATAGGAAAAATCCAACCTTTAAGGACACCAATTTTCTTTGTGGATGAATAATGTATCGTAAATAAATAAATGTTCTTCCTTAAAATACAGGGTGCATAAGTCTGGACACCCCTATGTTAAATTCCCATAGAGGCAGGCAGATTATTATTTTTAAAGGCCAGTTACTTCATGGATCCAGGATACTATGCATCCTGATAAAGTTCCCTTGGCCTTTGGAATTAAAATAGCCCCACATAATCACATAGCCTTCACCATACCTAGAGATTGGCATGGGGTACTTTCCATAAGATCATCTCTCAATGCAAATCAAACCAGCTATTAGGCTAACTGAAATAAAACCATGCCAATCTCTAGGCATGGTGAAGGCTATGTGATGATGTCCCTCTATGGGAATTTAACATAGGGGTGTCCAGACTTATGCACCCTGTATTTTAAGGTAGAACATTTATTTATTTACGATACATTATTCATTCACAAAGAAAATTGGTGTCCTTAAAGGTTGGGTTTTTCCTAATTTTTTTAATTAAGGCATTAAGTTCAATTTCCAAAAGATGATTTTTTATTCCTCTTTTTAGTCAACTTTAGCATGGGTGTCTAAACTTATGCATAGCACTGTAATTTAATTAATAAAAAAAATAGATTTTGTGTCTGTTCATACGTTCTGGTCAACTATGTTACACACACATATATATAACCTCCAAAGCATTTGTAAAAAAAAAAAGCATGTGACTTGCAAAAGGAACTTTTTTGAATCAGTTTTGAATAATAACACAAAATATATCACACTATCACTAAAAATAATGCTTTATCTATATTTAGGAAAAAATAATAATGGGAAATATTAACTAGGCTAAATGACTCCCACACCAACTATTATTGACTGTCTCTGCCTCCTGATTCATACATTCAACTTGAATTATGATGAAACAATTAAGTCTAATTTTCTGGTCAAATCTGTTATAAAACAAAAAAACTCCAAAGCATTTGTAGAAAAAGTATGTGACTTGCACCAAGGGATATCACTTCCTCTGGCGGGAAATTCTGGAAAGCAGTGATGTCACTATTATTCTCTCATTCATTTGTAAAAAATGTTTAGGATACACCAATAGTAGATTAATTATTTGTCAAATCTATTATCGTGATATTGCAGTGAATCTTGGTGGTGTGGCGCAGTGGATAAGACACATGCCTTTGGTGTGAGAGACCCGGGTTCGAATCCACTGTGAGACACCAATGTGTCCCTGAGCAAGACACTTAACCCCTAGTTGCTCCAGAGGCGTGCGACCTCTGACATATATAGCAATTGTAAGTCGCTTTGGATAAAAGCGTCAGCTAAATGAATAAATGTAAATGTAATGTAAATGTAATCTCTCATTCATTTAAAAAAAAAAACGATAATATGAAAAACCCCATACAATTCTGTTTTTAGACATGCCATGTGGTATCTGGTTTGAGGTTAGTTTTTTTTAACTAAAGTACAAAATGGTGGAAAATGTTAACTCTGTTATCGTCAACCTAATTTGTCTATAACAGAGTTGACAGATTTTTCCGTTAGTACACTGATGTTCAGTATTAATATTTTACATTTTACAAGTTTAAGATCAGCAAATATTGAAAATGTTGAATTTAAAGTGCATTCTTTGAAAATAAAAAAGTTTAACAGAAAAAAACTTACTTTTTGTTTTTTCCTCTACTTGAAACGCTTATTCCCACTACATACTGATCTACCAGTGTGTTTTAACATGTTTTGTCTCTTCTGACAGCTTATGAAATGGAAGCTTGTTTCCACCACAGAATAAAACATTTTTAAAGATAATTGCGATTTTTTTATCTCACAATTGCGATTTTATATCTCGCAATTCTGACTTTATTTCTCAGAATTGCGAGATATAAAGTCAGAATTGCGTAAAATAAAGTTTTTTTTTTTTTTTTTACATCAGAATAGTTTAGCCCTATATCTCACAATTCTGACTTTATAACACGCAATTGCGACATCATGCAATTCTGACTTTATATCCCCCAATTGCAACTTTATTTCTCAGAATTGCGACTTTATATCTCGCAATTGCGACTTTATTTCTCAGAACTGCGACTTTATTTCTCACAATTCTGACTTCATATCTTGCCATTCTGAGGGAAAAAGTCACAATTCTGACTTGATATATCGCAATTGTGAGAAACAAAGTCCGAATTGTGAGATGAAAAGTCGCAAATTATTTAGTGGCGGAAACAAGCTTCCATACAATCTAGATACGGAAACATATGTTAAAGAACAATAAAAACTTTAAAGGGATCAGATTACTAACAACAGAGTCAGATAAATGCTCATTCTCCTTCTGCTTTTTAATCTATTGGTTCAAATTAGCACTGTAATCCTTCAAGACTTACAAAATATAGTGTTCAGATGCAGCTGTTAAAGGGTTGATCAGCTTTTTTTTCGAAGGCTTGAAAAAAAAAAATCATATAATTTACCTTTATTCTGCACCGCGTGTCCCTCCTCGTAAACCGATCTGATGATGATTTCCTGGTTATAAGAAGCCTCTCCCTCAGAAATACACGACGGGCTCTGATTGGTCAGCTTGGCCCAGTCTGTGTTGTGATTCGCTAACCGCCTAGTTCACGCTGTCCGGAATCGTCACGCCGTTACCATAACAGCAGATGCATGTGCTCCTGTGTATTTGTAAACACATGTCAATTTTGCCTTATCAATTTCAGCCCGAATCAGATTTAGAGAATATTATTGGAGAGGAATCGAGCAGAGCTTGTGCACGAACGGCTGTTACAGGACGTTTCAGAAAGGTATAGAGCATGTAATTATGTTGTCCTAAATATCATCAAGCCAGACAAAGATTAATTTCACAACTTGGTGAGAATCAATCAGATGACATTAAATTTGCATGATATATTGCAAAGAGGATCTGGTGAAATTTGTTTTTCTTTTTTGTTTTCTTTTTTGAAGATAACTGGGTTAGAATTTAACGAAGTGTAGGTCGACCCTTGATCAGTCCAGATGGTGGCGGTAATGCACCGAAAGCTGGTTGCCAACCGCCATATAAAGAAGAAGAAGAGTATTAATGTAACAAACAAAACGAAAATCAAAAGAAACAAAAGACAACTTAGATGAGTGTGTTGTTTTATTTCTGTCAGCGATGGAAATGGAGTGTTTGGGTGTGTGAAAACCAGCGTGCCAATCGACCCAGCAGGGAACGAGGTAAGGTAAGATAAGTTGTGTGTGTGTGTGTAAGTAAGTAAGTAAGTAAGTGAGTGCTGCGCTAACCAACAACAGAGACAGCTAACGTTAGGTCACTCTTAACAAAATTCGAATTTTCTCATCTTAACATTCTTTTCTTTTCAGCATGCCTAGTTTAGTCGTAGTCACAGAGTAAATAGCAACGTAAAAACAATAATAAATCAAATTAACACCAAAATGGTTGTACATGCATTTAAACAGAAGCAGAATAATATGCACATAATCATAAACCACTAAAGTGGGTGTAAATTAATTCCAATTAATTAATTCATTACCATTTTGACCTGTTTCAATAATCTTAAATGGAAAACTCAGATATTACTACAAATATTTAAAAAGCTTACTTGTTTGGAGCTGAGCTGTCAAATCTGGAAATTGAAATCAAGTTGATTCTGGAATGACAGCGCATTAAAGTTCTAGCAGTCTCATTGGTTAGAATGAACCACGTCATGATGCTATCTAGTGTACAACTATTTGCACTGTTTTATTGTGACAAATGAGTTCATTTTATTTTTAGTCACTGTAAAAGCAATTCTCAAAAAAAAAAAAAAAAAAAAATCTAAACGCATTATAAATAAATGATAGAAATGTATTGCTAAAACACATTATAAAGACTGTGAAGTACTTAATTGTTAGCCTGACGTCGTCATACTCAGATTCTAGTCAGAATGTGAGACTGATACTGCTCCATTGGGCTGTGATTAAGAGGCGTGTTTCAACCGAACCAGGAATGAAAATGCCTCTCTACTCAATTGGATAGACCTACAACCAATCAGAGCAACGGAGTAAGTGACGTATGTTCTTCATTCATCTTTCCGATCTACGAATGCCTTGATCGCGGTTCTCTGTTCCTCTTTTAAAATGAATGCGTTGTCGTCGATATCTTCTATAACAGAACAGATGCGATGGTGGAATCTAGCCTACACATCTCAATTCTCCAGCGGCAGTCTTTCTTTGTCGTAAACGAATTCAACCCAAGCACTCTTTGGTGACATGGATGATTACATTACTGTTGATGATCATCTGTCCATCATCGTATAAAGCCTGCCCTGAATATTTGATTGGTCTGACTCTGAACAGCTCGGACCAAGTCCAGACCGAACTTCCTGACCTCAAATGTTGTGGGCAGGGCTAAGTTCGGCTGGCATCCAGGCTACTTAATTGTGGAGTTAGACTGTTAAACAGTTTTTCACCATTGTTGTTTTCAGGATTTTTTGGGCTAAAACGGTGGTTCTGACGCACTGGAGCCACTGAGGTCCTGGCCCTGCCCCTACTGTTGATGACGCACTGGAGCCGCTGAGGCTGGCCCCTCCCCGTATAATATAACTAGAGCACATTCGCATCAGTTCGCCGCTCAAACGCGGGTTACAGTCAGTACTATTATTTACTACAGCCTACAGTTTGCTAGCTAGCTATGCCTTCGTCACGGAAATGCGTATTACCTGGATGCGATCACGTACAAAACAGATCGGTGTCCTTATTTAAATTTCCGAAAAACCATCATATCAAGAAGAGGTGGATTAATTTTGTGAAGAGCCACCTCGATGGAGAGCTGAGGATCACCTCCAACACCCGCCTCTGTAGTGATCATTTTACACAGGATAGTTTTATAAACTTTCGTCGGAGACAACTGGGATTCACTGATAATCCGCTGTTACTGGTGAATGGGGCCGAACCGACTATCTACCGCCTCGGCCTTCATCCTCCCGTCCCGCCAACAACTGGAGCCATCATCGGCAGTGCGTGCCCACCAATGAGTGTAAGTTGCCTGTTATATAATTATAGTAGTCCACAGTAACTCTACTAAATTCTGCAACCCTCTAACATGATTTTTTTGTTGTTTATGTGCATCACTATGATTCCTTAGACAAGTAATTTCAACTATTATCTTTTCACAAAGCAGTCCCTTCCATCCACAAGAGAGACAGAGTGCCAGTGTGACAACATGCAGAAAGTCACCCGAGAAGTTGGATGTCAGACAGATCTCTTTGTGGGGAAAACGACTGTGGCCACACAACTGTCTAAAAATACAGGTATGTTGAGAGGTCGAGTGCCTAGTTTGTTTTTTTGAAATTTGCACGTGTTTTGTCTTGCTTGTTTTCATATTCAATAGATTTTAAACCATAACATCGCTAAAAGAGGGTGCGCACTGCCACACACACACACACAGAGAGGCGCGTTTCAGATTGAATTGAATACTCAATATTTATTTTATTTATTTTTACATTTAATTATTACATTTTTTGTACCTGAAATGAATAGTTAAATCTTACTTTATTTGTAACTTCGTAGTTTTTGCTGCTGTATCAGAGTAAATTGTGATCCTCCTGGACCACAAAACCAGTCACATGGGTCAATTTTCTTAAATTGAGATGTATGCATCACCTGAAATCTGAATAAATAAGCTTTCCATTGATGTATGGTTTGTTAGGATATGACAATATTTGGCCGAGATACGACTATTTGAAAATCTGGACTCTGAGGGTGCAAAAAAATCGAAACATTGAGAAAATCTTCTTTAAAGTTGTGCATTTATGTTCGCGATTGTGCTTCATTCACTCACAAAAATAAGTGTTTTATATATTTACAGTAGGAAATTTTCAAAATATCTTCATGGAACATGATCTTTACTTAATATCCTAATGATTTTTGGCATAAAAGAAAAATCCATAATTTTGACCCATACAATGTATTGTTGGCTATTGCCACAAATATTCCTGTGCGACTTATGACTGGTTTTGTGATCCAGGGTCACAATTGGGCTTTAAGTATGACATTTTTTTTTCTTGCTGATCCGAAAAATTATAATTTGTGGCTCAAATCCGTTGAACCACTATCTCACACTAATGAACACAGACAGTAAGGTTTTCGTATTTTTTATTTTTTTACTTCCAGTAACATTCTGATGAATGTCATGCGTCCTGTATGAAATCAATTGCAAGGACAGAAATGTTTTTAAAAAATCTGTTCTACTTACATAGCTCCACCTCTCTCACAAATATAAACACTATACTAGGTATGGGACGATTATCTGTTTCACTATAAACCACGATAAAATGTACTGACGGTTATTATTATCATTTACAATTGAATTATTTAAACCATGTTTGATTATTGTGATTTTAATAACTCGCTGTAAATCCTGTCCAGCCAGCAACAGTCTGACACAAGCACAGCGCGCAATGTTATTGTTGTTTTTTTATTCGAGAAGGAACAGCGGAAGGCAGTGACCGTGCTCGGGAGATTTTTTTCAGCCTTTTAAGAGGACCAAATCTGAGGTGTGGTCATATTTTAGCTTTTACAAAAGTCCTGAGTGAAACTTAAAGGGATAGTTCACCCAAAAATGAAAATGCTGTCATCATTTACTCTTCCTCAAGTTGTTCCAAACCTGTGTGACTTACTTACTTCTGCTGAACACAAAAGATATTTTAAAGAAGGTTGGTAATTAAACAGTTGCTGGTCCCCATTGACTTCCATAGTATTTTTTTTCCTACTATGGAAGTCAATGAGGTCCATCAGTCGTTTGGTTACCGACTTCCTTCAAAATATCTTCTTTTGTGTTCAGCAGAAGAAAGAAAGTCATACAGGTTTGGAACAACTTGAGGAAGAGTAAATTATTACAGCATTTTCATTTTTGGGTGAACTATCCCTTTAATCAAGGATGGTCACCCTGTCTGCAGAACATGCACAAAAAAAGTCGCTTCAATAGCGCGAAACACTTCAAATCTGAAGAGTCGTCTTGTGTGACCATCACCCACTGTTGTATAGCGAACGCAAGGCAAGTTAACTTTGACCTCAATACCAAAACTACGTCTGGAAAATATTTGGCCATAAAATGTTGTTTTGAGTTGAAATATTTGATCTCACTCACTCAAACGTGAAGCTTCCGCAAAGAAAAGTTTGCAGCAAGTGGCTTTGATCCACAGACAAACGAACAAGTTCAAACAAGAGTGACATTTAAGGGATAATAATGTATGTTGTACACTTATTACACTGATTTTTAAGAAGACAATACAAAACACCGATACAAAACAATCGTCCAGACAAGATGATCACAACAATATTATCAAACTTTGTAAACAATAAATCAACTCATTTATTTTTCAATACAATCAAAAACGGAGACGCAAGACGGCAAGTTGTATTTGAATGAAACAAGGGAGCGCGTCCGTTGTGATACATGAATGTGCGCTGTGTTATAATGCAGTGTTATTGACGACGGTCATTATAAGGAAGGAAATACCACAGAATTAGAATATAATCTTGCTTAAAAAAAGTGCATAGAGCTGCTTGTTTTATATGTTGTTTGTTGATTTTCAAATATAAAAGTTGTTGAAATGTTTTCAGTGTGAGCATCAGTTATATTGTTTAAAGGTCCCGTATTATGCCCCTTTTCACAAGATGTAAAATAAGTCTCTGATGTCCCCAGAGTGTGTATGTGAAGTTTCAGCTCAAAATACCCAACAGATCATTTTTTACAGCATGTTTAAATTGTCATTTTTTGGGGCTCAGAAAAACGCGCTGTTTTAGTGTGTGCCCTTTAAATGCAAATGAGGTGCTGCTGGACGACCCAGGGGGCGGAGCTTCATGAGCTCGCGCTCAGTCTCTCAGGACAAATTCATCTCATGGAATGATGATAATATCAGAAACTCTCAGTAACTGTGTTCATTTCGAGTCGGACAATAATGCCTACAGAGTCAGAGTGCTGTATAGAGATGAAACAGGTATAGTTTAGTAGTTTAATTACGGTTATTATAACGTATTTGTCATTTGCTTGTAGGCTATGTATCCATTATTATTAATAGCCTAACGTTACAAGTCTGCTGTCTGAATGATGATCAAACATGTACTGATGAGTTTAATAAAGTTTATTGTACATCACACAAAAGATGAAGCGTCAGATTTACTTTAGAAAATCACTGTAAGAGCTGAGTAAACAGAGTAAGTTATTAGAAGTGCGCAGGTACATAAACTAATTTCAGTAGAGTTGAGGGAGCATTCCTGTGGGCGGAGGTTAGTCAAAAAACGGTTCTACTGACGTCATTAAAGAAGGAAGTAGAGGGATGTAGTCCAAACGGGCCGTTCGATGTCAACTTCTGTTAAATAAAATATCTCGCTTGGCATTGAACTTTGAGCTTTATAATTTTACAGATATTATTTATACTCTAACAACAACATTACACACTAACTAAAGTTTGAAACATGGGATCACGAAGAATGGGACCTTTAACACTTTTGTTTTAACAAAACCGTGATAATATTGATAATCACAATAATTTTGGTCACTATTATCGTGATATTCAATTTTCATACCGTCCCATTCCTACACTATACATAAAGAATTCCTTCTCATTCCGAATTCCAGATTCTCAAGCTACGGTAGCCACGAAGAGTGTTGCTGTGGGCAACACCACATCCAAGCTTCTTCCGCTCTGCTCTTCAACAACACTAAAGCGGAAAGCAGGATCACCTGATAGACCACCAAAGCGTTCTCTCTTGGAGTTTCCTTCTTTTCAGGAGTCTGTAATCAGTCTCAACATGGCAGATCCTGATGACCTCCCTAGCATGTCTGAATCGGTTGACACCACCAGTGAACAGTAAGTTAACTTTATTTCTTATAGATCTTTGTTAATCTAACATAAGAGGAACAATCTCTTCCTCAACATTATTTTAAATGATGCTGATGTGAATGTTGTAACAAGTCTTTTTTGTGTGTGTGAATAGAGCACCAACCAAGCCACCACAGGACATGGTGAAATACTTGATATATGAGGAGTGCCTGCTTGAGCTTTTTAAAATCTGCCCCACCTGCTCGAGAGTCTGCAAGGTGATCAAATTTGTAAAAGGAACATTCCTATCTGTAACCCAGAAGTGCCTCCACCAGAGTTGTTCATACACCAGAGAGTGGAAGAGTCAACCACTTCTAGGCAGCTCTCCAGCAGGGAATCTGCACCTATCAGCCGCTGTCTACTTCACTGGCTCTTCTTTCATCCAGACTAACAAGGTTTGGAAAAATAGTGACATTTATTTGTAAAAAGTTTATAAGGCCAGTGCATCGCACAGTGCTACAGTGGGATGTAGTCATAGGCGTCGATTTCAGTGGGGACAGTTTTAATAATACCACTTTTTTAATAATAATAATTGGACTTTGGGTTCGATTTTTTAATTTTTTTTAAGACTGTTTTCAGTAGTTATGAGGAGCAATATGAGAGAGAAATTTGGTGATCGTTGTTTAGGTACATTAAACCACGTAAAGCTTTTTCACGTTAGGACTTATATATGAAGCCCATGAGAACCGTTTGGGAGACAACCCAGAGCCGCTCCGCTGTCCTGCTGAAAATGTGAAGCAGAAACGCTTAATGTCTGATAACGTCCATAATAATTGGACTTTGGGTTAGATTTTTTTGACAATTTTCAGTGGTTATGAGGAGCAATATAAGAGAGATATTTGAGGATCATTGATCGTTGTTTAGGTACATTAAACCACGTTAAGCTTTGTCCTTACAATAGGCTCTAATGAAGCAGAAACGCTTAATGTCAGATTACGTCCATAATTAGACCTTTGGTTAAATTTTTTGACCGTTTTCAGTGGTTATGAGGAGCAATATGAGAGAGAAATTTGGTAATCATTGTTTAGGAACATTAAACCACGCCATGTCATATTGTCAACATGGTACTCATGAAGCAGAAAGGTCATGTCTAATGCTTTTTGAACACTTAAAAGGAGAACTCAGGTCAATTTTAACATTGAGCTAATTTTTTTGTAAATTTGGAGTGCTGTCAATACTAAACCTATGCGCGTTAACTCGACAATCGACTACTGTGGACTTCGACCGAAAAACAGGATGTAAATACAGGTATGAGCGCTGGCTGAATTAACATAGTTTTTCTTCATATCTTTCACATCTACTGCAGTCAGATTCACCCGCGTTCACTCTGAAGGAATCACTCACATGGCTGAGCACTTGTAATGACACATCAAGGATGTTAAGAGGCTAAAAGCAGGTTTAAAACTTGCCCCATTGAAGTCAACAGGGTGCAAATTTTAAAAAGAGGATAACACTGTGTTCTTGTCGTTGTTCTCTGTATTGACAGCACTCCAAATTTACAAAAAAATTTAAATTTGGATGTTAAAATTGACCGGAGTTCTCCTTTAAGGCTTCTTAATGAAATGAGTCACATTTTTGTATACATTTTTATTTATTTACATTAGTAAGCTACAGGACATTGTCTTTCAAAACACGATCTGTGTGAAAGAGAGAAAAAAAATGAATGCGTCATTGTAGCACTTCTGAAAATGCACTTCCGAATGAGTCTCTGTCCGCAGCACATTTCAAACCAAACTGACGCCCATTTTACTTTACAGATGCTCAATGCAATGCATGTGAGAACCATCAGCAGAATGACACATCGAAATCATGTGCGCAACTACATTCTGCCTTCTGTGCTGCATAAATGGCGATCACACCAGAGCGACCTGCTTGAGGGACTAAAACAGAGCGAAACTGTTTCTCTTGGTGGTGATATGAGAGTTGACAGTCCAGGCCATTGCGCAAAGTATGGCTCATACTCCATGATGGATCTCAGCACAAACAAAATTGTTGATATCCAGCTCGTACAGGTAAATAGATTATAAAAACCAAGTAGGCAGTATTTGCCAGGGAAACTCTTGGGGCATTTTGAGAAATTAATTAAAGTTCAGACTTAAGAAGTCTGTATTTAAAGAAATGTTATGTCTGTTTATGATACACAGAGAAATGAAGTGGGAAGCAGTGTACGTATGGAAAAGGAAGGGCTCATCCGGAGTCTGGAATTTCTCGAAAAATCTGGTGTCAAAGTAGCTTCCCTGGTGACAGACCGACACACCCAGGTTCAAAAGTTTGTCCGGGAACAGAAACCAGACATTGACCACTTTTGTGATGTATGGCATTTATGTAAAGGTAGGATAATTCTGAAAATGTAGTTTGATTATTTTTCGTACAGCTACATTAACACCCACTGTAGAACAAATGTATTACATCTCTTTAAACTGTTCTCAGCACTCACCAAGAAGATGGATGCCATGTCCAAGGAGAAAGACTGCAACAAGGTCAAAATGTGGCGAAAGAGCATCAAAAATCACCTCTACTGGTCCGCATCCGGTTCA
The DNA here is from genome assembly GCF_949319135.1 of Squalius cephalus. Taxonomy (NCBI): domain Eukaryota; kingdom Metazoa; phylum Chordata; class Actinopteri; order Cypriniformes; family Leuciscidae; genus Squalius; species Squalius cephalus. Next base: position 16,863,353 of record NC_137122.1, read on the forward strand.
TCAAATGGAGAGGAAACAGTGGCAAAATGGACCTCTCTTCTTAACCACATCCAGAATGTGCATGTCCATGAAAATCCACTCTTCCCCAAGTGCCTCCACCCTCCTTCCACTGACAAAAACAAGTGGCTGAAGCCCGGTACGCCACTATTCAATAGTAGTTATGCTAATCCTGTAGTATACTCTCAGCTGCTATGCACTCATTTATGTATTGGTTGTTTTCTGTCCTCTTCTAGCAACAAAGGCCATCTACAAACTGGAGAAGGTGCTGATGAACAAGCGTGCTCTTGGTGATGTGAAAAAGCTGAGCCCTCTCCACCAAACATCTGCCTTGGAGGGGTTCCACAATGTGATTCTGCGGTTCGCACCAAAAAACGTGGCCTTCTCATACTTGGGGATGCTTTGCAGGTAAATTGTATAGTAATCATGTTGTCAATATTGTATAGTAACAGCACTTTACCAACGGCCAAGCCACACTGTCTACATGAGCGGCATGTGTGCGAAGCAGAAGCTTTTCATTTTGGCGTCCATGTTAACAGATTAGACAGAGTTTCCGGGGGGCATTAAAAGGCATTTAAATGGATTTTGCGAAAATTAAGGCAATTAAATGGCTTTAAAAGCATTAAATTTGAATCCTACAGGCATTAAAAATGTATTATAGTTTTGAAAAATTGTATCCAGACATCAATAGCTGTATTAGTATCAGTGATACTGACCTTCATTCACATAAAGATGCAATTAAACAAGTATTTGAAATGTATATAATATATAAATACATTAATTTGGAGATTAACTGTGAAATGAATACATTATGAAATATATAAACTAAATATAAACCTACAAAAGTAGTTTAGTTTTTATTTAAAGGGATAGTTCACTTTGAAATTAAATTTTGGTATGTTTTAGCTTACCTGAAGGGCATCCAAGATGTAGGTGTCTTTTTTTCCGCAGTAGTTTCAATTTTGATATTTTTAGGTCAAACCGTTCTTGTCTGTCAGTCCTATAATGCAGGTCTGCGGTCACTGTCTCAAATAGCATGCACAAGTCCAAATTAAAACAATTCCCCATCGTCCACATTAAACAATTCCCCATCGTAAGTACACATTGATGGCCTAAGACACGAAACGAGCAGTTTGTGTGAGAAAACGAACAGTATTTATATCGTTTTTACCTCTTATAACACAACCACGTCAAAGTGATCTGAGGGCGCGGGCGCTTCCTGCTGTGTGACGTGTGCGCAGACTGGTGCATAGATATATATATACTAGATGTCGCCTTGGCTACGGCAGTTCATTGGAACGAATGTCTTTAATGCGACATCTAGTGTATATACATCTATGCACCAGTCTGCACACACGTCACACAGCAGGAAGCGCCCACGCCCTCAGATCACTTCGACTGTACTTACATTTTTTCATTGATTTTTTTCATCGAATATCGCGGACGTGCCTGCGATAATTAATGCGATATGGCTCAGCTTGTCAGTTAACTACGGCTCTTTGTAGTAAATGCCGTTCCATCTGAAAGCGGGTGATGGCGATTTACTACTAATCAAGGAACCGGCTTTACTGATGAGATGCGCCTAACAATGTCATGCGATATATCGCCGAGCCCTACTAATAGGCTATTCGTACGGAGATGAGTACGAAGTTTCCCAACAACCACACGCTCAAGCACTTTTGCCAGGAAAGGTAAATTAGAAATGGGTCGATAATTAGACATGTCAGTGATATCGCTACCAGCTTTTTTTAAGAACTGGCATAACTGCAGCCATTTTTAGAGCAGAAGAGACATTCCCTGTAATGAGTGAGGCTTTTACAATGGTAGTGATGTGGGGTAAAATGACAGGCAGACATTTTTTCAAAACAGTCGTAGGGAGTGGATCAGGTATGCAAGTAGTAGAGTTCATAGACAAGACAAGTTTAGAAATAAAATCAGAGTCAACAGCACTGAAACTTGAAAAAACAAGACCAGAGAGATTAGGAGGATGCAACTCAACAACCTCAGGAGCATCCTCACAGGCAATAGCGTTATGGATATTCTTATTGAAAAATAATTGAGAAATGCATTACACTGCTCAATGGTGGAACAGTTAAAGTCACTCTGAGGTTTGATTAGATTATTGACTGTTCTAAACAGAATGTTGCTACTAATAATAGTAGAATAATATGCCGCTTTTGCAGCTTTGAGAGCATTATGATACTCAATCTGATGCTGATTAAAATATTAATCTATGAACTGTTAAACCAGATATTTTTATATTTCCGCTCCAACTGCCTGCCTAACGCCTTCAATTTGCGCAACTCAGATGTGTACCAGGGAGACGATCTCTTAAAAGACACAACACGTTTTTTTTTCAGAGGAGCAAACTCATCCAGAATAGATGTAAGAGTAACATTATACTGGTCAATAGAGGCTGCAACTGGTAAATCACCCATAGTATAACCTAAGGAGATCAAGATCAATATCACAGATTTTCCTGAAACCGATAACACGTTCTTTCACATTCTGCAAAGGAGGAGTCAGATTGAACGTGAAGCTTGATAAAAATGATCATTCTAGAAGAAAACTTCAGATGGCACTTAGAGGCTTTTGCATCTCAACTCTTTATATATATATATATATATATATATGTATATACAGTGCAATGCATAAGTTTATACACCCATGCTAAAGTTGACTAAAAAGAGGAATAAAAAAATTATATTTTGGAAATTGAACTTAATGCCTTAATTAAAAAAATTAGGAAAAATCCAACCTTTAAGGACACCAATTTTCTTTGTGAATGAATAATGTATCGTAAATAAATAAATGTTCTTCCTTAAAATACATGGTGCATAAGTGTGTACACCCCTATGTTAAATTCCCATAGAGGCAGGCAGATTTTTATTTTTAAGTTTTTTTTTATTTTTTATTTATTTAGGATACTATGCATCCTGATAAAGTTCCCTTGGCCTTTGGAATTAAAATAGCCCCACATCATCACATAGCCTTCACCATACCTAGAGATTGGCATGGTTTTATTTCAGTTAGCCTAAAAGCTAGTTTGATTTGCATTGAGAGATGATCTTATGGAAAGTACCCCATGCCAATCTCTAGGTATGGTGAAGGCTATGTGATGATGTGGGGCCATTTTAATTCCAAAGGCCAAGGGAACTTTATCAGGATGCATAGTATCCTGGATCCATGAAGTAACTGGCCTTTAAAAATAAAAATCTGCCTGCCTCTATGGGAATTTAACATAGGGGTGTACACACTTATGCACCATGTATTTTAAGGAAGAACATTTATTTATTTACGATACATTATTCATTCACAAAGAAAATTGGTGTCCTTAAAGGTTGGATTTTTCCTAATTTTTTAAATTAAGGCATTAAGTTCAATTTCCAAAATATGATTTTTTATTCCTCTTTTTAGTCAACTTTAGCATGGGTGTATAAACTTATGCAGAGCACTGTGTATATATATGTATATGTATATGTATATGTATGTGTATATATGTATATGTGTGTGGTTAGTCTTGGGTCATGTATGGCATTAAAAAAATAAAAAAGGCATTAAAAAGCATTACATTTAATTTGAAGATAACTGCAGAAACACTATTAGAGCAGCCACACAGGTAGAGAGAGGGGCATTGTGGCCATGGCGTCATTATGTTGGAGTAATCCCATACAAATCCTCATTTCAGACTTTACCTGGCTGCATTGCATTTCAATGAAAAGTCTGGCCATACCCAAGCGAGGACTGCAGCCGGAGAACTGCAGTTCAAAATTAAATTTCCCAAGGCCAAAAGAAGGGAACATGTGGTGTCCATGCCGAAGATCAAATATTCTACTGGTTAGTTAATTCTCATTTGTCTTTTGCTATCTCCATACTAACATATACATGATTCTGCATTAATGCATTTACCCCGCTGGCAAGATTTTGGCACCACTTGAGTGACAAGGTGTATCACATTTGCCAGTGTGACAAGCAGTAAAAACACAATTTCTATTGCAGTTACAACAGATTGTCAACAGAGACCCTATGAATGACTCAAACTATATGCTTTGTGTTCTCGCCTGTGTTTTAGAATATGTGACTGAGCTTACGGACATCTTCTTTAACGAGGTGATCCAGGACCCTGCACCCTTTGTGGCTGATATGAAAGCAGTGGCTGTTCCTGGATTCCTGTGTTCACAGTATGAACAACTTGGAAAATCCAACGCAATTCCTAGCCATGTGTCCAGGTTCAGCTGTCCAGGTTGTGAGGGAACAGCTCTAACACACAGTGATCCAACACCCATCTAAGTCTACAATCCCTTTCTTAATCAATCAGCTGTATTCTGCCAACATGTAAGTCACCATCTCCACCATACTATTCGTGCCCTTACTCAGTTTTGTTATTTTGGTAATATATACAGTACATTAGGTCTGTCACAATAATTACATTATTGACTTGTTGCACAATATATATGGACATGATAGTCCAGGTTTGACAGTAAGTTGTGACGTATTACTCAAAAACTGATTGACAGCTGTCCAAAATGTCTATGAAATGTATTAAGTGTATTGAATAATTGTGTACATAGCACATCACCAAACAAGTACAATATAAAGATTGTTTACATTTAAATGGGAGGTTTAAAGCCTGCGTACTCCCCATCTTCATCCGGGTACTCCTGGTGAATACAGAGCACAACACACGAAGGTATGACTACCCTGTTGTGCTTTCCCAAGTATTCCCAGCACCAGGAAACAAAACATCTGTAGGCCAGGTAGCGAGCACGACTGTAATGACAAGATAAAAAAAAAATGTCATGTCACATGCAGTGGTGGACAGTAATGAAGTAAATGTAATTCGTTACTGTACTTAAGTAGCTTTTTTGCGTATCTGTAGGCTACTTTACTGAAGTATTTAAATTTGGGAAGACTTTTACTTTAACTCCACTACATTTCAAAGTCAAATATCTTACTTTTTACTCTACTACATTTTCAAAATCAGTTGTTCCTTTTTATTTATGAGTGGATAAAAACTTAACTGGTCAAACGAGCCACCAATCACAGTAGCCTACAACGTGCGCGCTTCGTTTTGAACTTACCTCTGTGTTATATATTAAGCGCGAACCAGAGCCGTTAAATATGAGAGTTGCGACCATAGACAGTATATAAGAGGTTGCGACACACACGGCTTGTTCGACTTGAACCGGCGCTGCACAGACCGATCAGTTTATGACATCAAAGTATAGAGCGAAATCACGAGAGCGATTAAAATGCATACAGAGCCGTCTACTCTCTAATCGCTCTTTTATTTTAATGTCATTCACCGATTGGTCTGTGCAGTGTGCCGTTTCAAGTCGAACAGCCTACTGTGATCTCGCCGCCGCGCGGTCATGTGATTCGTGTAGCTCTCAATAGTTCCAAACAATTTGTGTGTTGCCAATAATTTTAAGCAGGGCAGAGAGCAGCAGCTATTATTGCAGCAATTATCGGTAAATACTGACGCATAATGAACATTGCTTATTACCTTGACACTAAAATTACTTGCATATAATATTATAGGATATAATTTTTTCTGAGGAGTAGCAGAAACACTGCATTAATACGTTTTGGTGTTTAATTTTGTAGGGAAATTGGCTGCTCCCATAATGTAGTGATATGTACAGTAAATACTGTAAATGTATTATACCTTATGGGATCAGTCCCCTTATGTCATTTTGTTAATAGATTGATGTGCCAAGAGTGACATTAGAGTCTTCACGTAGACTGAGTTAAGCAAGAGTCTTGTAACAAAACAAATATTAGGACATTATAGCCATAAAAAATCATAGTACTTGGATACTTAAGTACATTTGAAGGCAAATACTTTTGTACTTTTACTCAAGTGAATGTTTAAAGGCAGCACTTCTACTTTTACTTGAGTAATATTTTACCTTGAGCATCTTTACTTTAACTCAAGTAGGCTACATGTGTACTTCGTCCACCACTGGTCACATGATACTATTATATTTATAGGTTTGTTTTGGGTCGGTGGTCTTCTGTCTGATAATTGCAATAAAAACTGACATTGTGAAGTTGATATCAATATCTGGTGTCTTTGTACAACAAAAACACCCTTGGGCTTATTTTTCCTCTCCTGTTTGGTCAGGTCTAACAAAACGGGACCCCAGAATATGACCATTTGATTCATCAACCTGCAGTCTGCCTCAAATCATTCATGTATACATTAATAAACATCATTTCGTGATATGATTGCATAAATAATGTGACTTGGTTCTTGTGTCCTTACCAGTTTTTGAAAAACACACATGGCATTTGTGTCAGGAGTCTAGTTTGATTCCTCTGCTTGTTTCTCTTCTCTCTCTTTCATGTGCGCTTTCGCACAGCTGAACTCATTCTCAATCAGCGTTCTCTCTCCTGCTCTTCTTACACCTGTTTCCCATTTGCCCTAATTTTCTGGCTATTTAGATCTAGTGTTCTTTTCCCCTCTTTGTCGGTTTATTGTTTGTTCGTTCATGTCCGTTTTCAGTCTTTTCCAGCATACACTACCTGACCGCTTCTACCTGTGCCTTTCATCCTGCCTGGTTACTGCCTGGTCCTGGATAACGGTTACCTATTCTGCGTCCGCCAAGACGGACGGAGATCGGCAGACAGCCTGTGTTGCATTTCATTCTTTTATTTCAATAAATCATTAACCAGCTTTCGCTCTTGTCTTTTTCGAACTGTGACAATTTGATCAAATGTAATTTCTACACATTCATCTACTAGTTGTGTATTCATACTTTTAATGATCATTGTGGGAGACACATCTGTTTATCTTATTTACAGTTTAATTCATAGTGTGACTAAAGATTATCACATACATTTGAGTTGTCAATTCTATATTATGAACAATCGTAGAGAAAAGTTATCTGAACAATTTAGACCATATTCTGTTTTTCAGCTTGTGTGTTGCAATAATGATATTCAGCAGTCCATTCTCTCATATGCATTTATGCACAGTGTTTTCATACTTAATATAACAACCATGATGGCTGTTAGTTTGATCTGTGACTATAAAGTGTAAAAATGTTTTATTCTATGTTATTTATTGCTGCCAAACTTTGAGCATGTGACTTGGCAGATGTTGTTTATGCTCAAACATCAACATTACACACTAAAGTTAAAAAAGTGAAATCAGTATCAACCACCACTTTAAAGAGGATCGTTCCCCAAAAAATGGAAATAGTCATTATTGAACTATTGAACAAATTGAACTATCCCTTTTAAGGACAAGCATGTTTACTGGCACGCATCTAATATACACGCATATGACAGACGCACCATATTTCCTCTAAAAATGTTTGCTTCCACTTTAGACATAACCAACTCTGTTTATGTAAACCTTGTGTGTATTTGACAGAATTAGAGCAACGAGACTCGAAAGATAACTTAGTCCAGTATCCAGGTGCTGTTTAAAAGGCTATTAGTTCCTGAGCTTCGGGTGTTTGTACTCAGAAAGGCGCACGTTAGAACAGCGCATCAGCAAGCAAATGTAATGTTTAACCGGTAAGGCTTTAAAGCACATGCAAATAATGAACTTTTGTGAATTACAGTGTCCCGTACCTCTGCATTAATGTGTGATGTGTATGTATGTCGCGGTATACAGTATGTTGAGACGGAGTCGCCAGAACTGCAACTGATGGAATGCACTGTAACACGATACTACGATATTTCTTCAAAAGCAGATCGTAGAGACATTTTAATTGTCCACGATCAAAAATCGCAATTTCGCACACCCCTACCACAGGGGGACTTCAAGTATGGGATGGGTTGTTGAATGTAATGACATTTTACTGAATCGTTTAAATTAGTTTGATTAATCCTGAGCCTTGAGCATCTCTGCTCTTGATATGTCACTGATGAACATCTTTGGCTTTAATGAGAAAAAAAGAAAAGAAAAAGGGTGGTTTAGGATCAAGAACTTCTTGCACGCATAACAAACGTTCTACCAAACCATTAGAACTCACAAATACTAATAACAGATCTCTTCTTCTTCTTCTTCGGCGGTCACTCGAGACAAGTATGACTGTCCTCTCCGTCGGGTCGCCTTATTTGTGGATCCTCATGTGGCTGTAAAGGCCGATCTGTGATCCTCAGATTCTGCTGGAATGTGGGCATTGAAAGGTTGAGGTGGTGTATGGTGGTAGAGCCTTTCTCTCTTTGTCCTTGCGGTGTTGTCGCTCTGCATCTGCGGCACGGCGGAGTTCTGTTTCGTGGTGTGCTGCACCTTCCTGCACTGCTTTTCTCCAGTAGTCCCTGTTAAACGTGAGATTCTCCCAGTCGTGGACGTGATGTTAAACTTTTTCAGGCTGGTCTTGATATTGTCCTTAAAGCGTTTCTTTGGCCCACCAGGGGCACGCTGTCCTTCTTTTAGCTGGAAGTGCAGGATCTGCTTTGGGAGACGGTTGTTGGGCATGTGGATGACATGTACTGTCCATCGGAGTTGGTGCTGCATTATGGTGGTAGTGATGCTGGGCATATTTGTTTCCTCCAAAATGCTGGAGTTTGTACGTCTGTCTTCCCAGCTGATCCTCAAGATTTTTCTGAAGGCTCTTTGATGGAATCATTCCAGTGCTCTCAGGTGTCTGCTGTAGGTGGTCCAGGATTCCGCTCCATACAGCAGAGCTGGGAGAATCACAGCTCTGTAAACCAGGACCTTGGTTTGAGCCCTCAGGTCTCGGCCATCAAAGACTCTTGTCTTTTTGGCATAGGCTTTGGCATAGGCTCCACTGTTTGGCATAGGCTCCACTGGCACAGCCCAGGCAATGGTTAACTTTAGAGTCTATATCAGCTTTGGAAGAGAGAATGCTGCCAAGGTAGGGGAAGTGGTCCACGTTTTCCAGAGTGATGTTATCCACTTTGATGATGGGCTGGAGTAATGGCTGGTTGGGTGGTGGTTGATACAGAACCTGAGTTTTCTTGATATTCAAGGCCAAACCCAGGGCTCTGTATGCCTTGGCAAGGGCATTTAGGATGCCCTGGAGGTCTTCAGGGGAGTGTGCTGCAATGGCACACTCCCCAGTCCATCTCTGAATCTGGGCCATTTACTGTAGAAACTGGGGTCAGGATATGCTGAGCGCACTTACTCAGAAGCAGCACTCCATTGGAGTTGATGTTACCGATGCCCTCCTTGCCAATAGTGCCCTTCCAGAGGTGTTGGTCCCAGCCTACCCTAGCATTGAAGTCTCCAAGGAGGATGATATTGTCCTCCCTGGGGATTATTGACAGTGTTTCTTCCAGGCAGGCATAGAAGGCTTCTTTTTCTTCCACATCGGAGTCTAGGGTAGGGGCATAGGCGCTCACTACTGTCGCTGTCTGGTTGTTGGCCAACACCAGACGGATTGTTATGAGGCAATCGATGATCCCCACAAGAAGTTCGGAGTGGTGGTTAACAAGCTGGTTTTTGATGACAAGTCCAACTCCATGGTTTCTAGCCTCATCGGCTGTCTTTCCTTTCCAGAAGAAAGTGTAACCACCTTTCTCCTCCTTCAGCTGCCCTTCACCTGCCCGTCAGGTTTCAGAGAGAGCAGCTATATCAATCCGGCATCTTTGCAGTTCTCTGGCTATGATGGCAGTTCGTCTCTCAGGTCTGTCACTGGAGATGTTGTCCATTAGAGTGCGCACATTCCAGGCTCCAAGGGGTGCTCCAAGGGGCTCCAGAGGGTGTTCCCTCTGGACATGGTAATCCAGTCGGGGGGTATGAGGCAGGCTATTTTTAGGGCACCTTTTCTAGCCCCTTCCCCATGTAGGGTAAGCAGAGCGGATCCTGAATAGGACTGCTTAGTCATGGGTGTAGCTGCTGAAGAGCTCTTCTGCCTCGTTCCAAGAGCCCAGCGACTGATTCTGACACTCATCGCCTGATGTGCCAACTCATGTCTAGGGGCTTCCAGACTGCACAAACCTGCCCCTGTCGCCACTTGCTGGTCGCCATAGGACTTTATCCGGGGTGGTAGGGTGGATTCCTTTTGTGGAGGACGCCTGTGCGTGGCGTTGTTTAATGTGTGGAGGCTGGTGCATAGACAACCACCACACAGTCCTTGGCAGGTCTGGGTCAGGATCCAGTGGCATGGAGTCCAAGACGACTGGGGACCCATCACTGCTGCAGCCTTCATCCGCCTTTCCAGTCGTTGTGATTCTCCACTTAAGTCAGCCATCATCCTCCGCCTGTTCCAACGTTGAGGTCTTGTCTTTTTTTTCAGGGTGTGCTCCCTTAGCCTTTGCCACTATAGGCTACCCCACAAGGCAGTGGGACTATTTACCCATAGCTGGGGCTGTGGTTTGCGGGTGCCAGGGCATGTCCACTGCTTGGTGGGCCTGCTCAATGCGCCTCTGGTACCCACTGCTGGTCCGAGATCCCCTACAGTTCAGCCTGGGTCCGCTAAGGCCCAGTTACCGTGTGTGGCCACAAGGAGGCACTGTAGGAGTCTTGACGGAGGAGAGGCTTATGCACTCCGCTCCTCTTTTTGCCCTTGCACAAGGGCTAGTCAGTGGCAGTAGCTGTAAGCAGAATGTAGCAAGCAGAAGTAGCATGCAGCATGCAATATCTACTAAACTACAGGCATTACTATCCCAGTATTACTGCACTGACGCATCACACACACCCTGTGTGACAACACACACACACACACTCTCTATGTATTTATTCACCAGTGTTTGGAATAAATAGTTAGATTAAATAGTTATTTTAAACGGCGTTAGGTAACGTCGTTATTTTTTTCAGTAACGGGGTAATCTAACTAATTACTTTTCCCGTTGTTACAACGCCGTTAACATTACTGGACGTTAAATGCGGTGCGTTCCTATGCATTGATTGAATAAACAGTGTAACACGAACGCACCCCTGGCTCGCAGCCTCGCACAGCTAGTGAGGAGGTGGGTTAATAACGAGGTAAGCGATTATGATTGGCTAAGGCATAGTCATGTGTTTCATGGTAGCCAATCAGAGCCAGTGTTTTTACACACATGCCAGCACACGCGCCACACACACACACCAGCTAAACCGATATTCGATCGGTGCATACATTTACACGGAGAATACACGGTATAAAAATAAATAAAAACTTGCGTGCAAATTAATTAATTTAATGCGGAACTACTGTTAGATACGCAAGAGAGAGAGAGAGAGAGGCGCAGGCGCGATCGAAAAGTGTTTGTGTGTGTGTGTGAGGGTGTGTGTGTGAGGCGCGGACGCGATCGAACAGTGGAAACATAAAAATATTCCGTAATTTTGTTTATACAGGACATTCAAACTGCAAAGTGTGTAACGCTTGGACCGGATAACTCGAGAGAAATCGAGGGAAGAAAGAGCTTGAAGGCGGAAAAGGCTGTATCACGCACATTTAATGATAAGTGCACAGGCAATGCAATCCTCTCATACATGAGAGCTACTCTTTCTTAGTGTCACAAAACTTAGTCAACAAATAAAATATACAGGAAAAGGGTAGAGCACGTCTAGCATCTACAATGGTCTCAACTCGTCTCCTACAACGTCATCACGCATAATACACGTCATGACTGACGTAACCATCTCTCTTAAAGGGCACACTGCACTATGATGTGATAAACATGAATACACAGTAACGATCGTTACAAGTGTTTCCAAACTCTTTGACATATAGCAACTTTTTTTTTTTAACAGTAACGCAAATAGTTACTTTCCCTGGTAACGAGTTACTTTTATTATAGAGTAATTCAGTTACTAACTCAGTTACTTTTTGGAACAAGTAGTGAGTAACTATAACTACTTACTTTTTTAAAGTAACGTTCCCAACACTGTTATTCACTAACATGAAGAATCACAGGACTAACCACATATTTTATTATCATAAATGTGAGGCTAAAACTATCGAATTTAACAAGTTCTATGTCGATAAATAAAAATTTGATTTCTGGATATTGTGATGTTATTTTTGTACACACACTTTGTGTTTTCATGTTTTATGAGGGCTTTCCATATACATAATGGTTTTTATACTGTACAAACTGTATATTAACTCCCCTTACACTAAACATTCCCATCACACAATTTTTTGTTGCATTTTTACATTTTCAAAAAACATAATTTAGTGTGATTTATAAACTGTTTTCCTCATGGGGACCAAAGTTATTTTCCACAAAAAAATTGTGAGAAATAACAGTATTGTCTTCCAATAGAGCTGTTTTATAGGCTTTTATATCCTGACTCTGTTTCTAACAGCAAGCACTCAGAATATAGTGAGATGATCTGCTGATGATCCTGAATGGCTTGTTGAATGAGTGTTGATAGTCTGAGGCTCATCAATATTAACAGATCTGCTGAAAAAACTATTTTATTTCATGACAATAGTTCCTGTTTTCACCTCATTTATTATGCTGATGTCTTCAGATCTCCTGTTAATTGACATTTAAAGCTCATTTCATTGGTGTCAACTGACTGAGCTTACCATTATTTATATTGGAAAGAATATACACTATTTATATTATATTGTCCATGAGCATAAAAAACAAACTGTAACTTATATTATTTTGATTTTGGCAGATCAGCTCCTCCCACACTGTAATTATTCATCAGTGAAGCTCCTTCCACAACAATTACACCATCAGTGAAGCTTCTCCCACAGCAATTACATCATCAGTGAAGCTCCTCCCACATCAGTTTACCAACAAATCCTGGAATATTCCCATCAGCTACAAGTGAAGATGAGCAGCAATGCATCAGGAAGAGCTGATATCTGTAAAGACTGAGTTTATTAAAGAGGACAGTGAGAACATGAGTGATCCAGAACCCTGCAGAATGAAACACACTGAAGACACTGAAGAACAAAGAGGTTGGTGTTTATTCTTCATTCATTCATGATGCTGAAAAACATTCATGTTAGAAACATTCACATTTAGATAAACAAGTTAAACTAGGAAATGGCTGCAAATTTTTTTTTTTTTTTTTTTACAAATGGTCAGTAAATGGAGGTTACATATTGATTGTCAACATCACATCAAACTAAATTTAAATATTTTAACTATTTTATTTTACATTTATTTTATATATCATTCACAATTTGCCAGAATTTTGTATCAAATAATAATTCCTAAAGTACAAATTTACAATATACTCCATTTTACTGCACAATGCATTTTTAATATTAATAATTTTAGATAGTTGTGTCATTGATCAAACATATTTAATAGTTCTCACTACAGAATCATGAGATTTGTGTCTGGCTTACAAGTGTTCACACTGTGACAAGAGATTCAGTCAGTCGTCACATCTGGAAACATGAGATGATCAACACACTGTAATGCCTAACAGTTATATGTACTAAATAAAACATTACCGAATGTTATGTGCACACAATGACTGTCTATAATGTTTTAGAAATAATAATTGAAAGATCAGTGTACCTCATTCATAAAAAGTTTCAGGGACATAATATTAATTTATAAAAAGGCATAAAAAACTATTCCCTCCATCTCGCTCTCTTTGAATTATTTTGATGAAAAATTAAAATAAATTTGAAAATGAAAGTTTTTCTTTAATTTCAGACCTGATGGAAGTGAAGGAGGAGAGTGAAGAACTGAGTGAAGTGAAAGAGGAGAGTGAAGAACTGAGCGAAGTGAAGGAGGAGAGAGAAGAACTGAGTGAAGTGAAGGAGGAGAGTGAAGAACTGAGTGAAGTGAAGGAGGAGAGTGAAGAACTGAGTGAAGTGAAGGAGGAGAGTGAAGAACTGAGTGAAGTGAAAGAGGAGAGTGAAGAACTGAGCGAAGTGAAGGAGGAGAGTGATGAACTGAGCGAAGTGAAGGAGGAGAGTGAAGAACTGAGTGAAGTGAAGGAGGAAAGTGAAGAACTGAGTGAAGTGAAGGAGGAACATGTCAAACCTGGAGAAAAACCTTTGAGTCTCTCAAAGATTAAACAGACATTTTTAAAGGAAAGAAGAGCCATGAAATCTTTCACCTGCGCTCAGTGTGGAAAGAGTTTCACAACCAAACAACGTCTTGAACGTCACATGAGAGTTCATACAGGAGAGAAGCCGTTCACATGTGATCAGTGTGGGACACGTTTCAGTCAATCATCATACCTTAATGTTCACATGAGGATCCACACTGGAGAGAAGCCGTTCACGTGCCATCAATGTGGGAATAGTTTCAGTCAATTAGCAAACCTTAAGAGTCACATAATGATCCACACAAGAGAGAAGCCGTTCACATGTGATCAATGTGGAAAAACATTTTGTAGTGCATCAGACCTGAAGTCACACCTGACCGTTCATACGAAGGAGAAGCCACATTCATGTTCTGTGTGTGGAAAGAGTTTTTCACTGCTGCATTATTTACGAAGACATCAGAAAATTCACACTGGTGTGAAAGAGTATGTGTGCTTTGAGTGTGAGAAGACTTTTAATACAGTGAACTGTTTAAAACAGCACCAGAGAATTCACACTGGAGAAAAACCTTACAAGTGTTCACACTGTGACAAGAGATTCGGTCAGTCAGCAAGTCTGAAATCACATGAGAGGATCCACACTGGAGAAAAACCTCACAAGTGTTCACAGTGTGACAAGAGATTCAGTCGTTCATCACATCTGAAAACACATGAGAGGATCCACACTGGAGAAAAACCTCACAAGTGTTCACACTGTGACAAGAGATTCAGTCTGTCAGCAAATCTGAAAACACATGAGAGGATCCACACTGGAGAAAAACCTCACAAGTGTTCACAGTGTAACAAGAGATTCAGTCGTTCAGCAAGTCTGAAAATACATAAGAGGATCCACACTGGAGAGAAGCCGCACACGTGTGATCAGTGTGGAAAGAGTTTCTCTATTAAAAGTCGCCTGAAGATACACATGAAGATCCATGCAGTGGAGACAGTCTCCACATCACCATAGTCAGAAATCACAGCAAGTAGTTCATCTTTATGTGCTGAGAAAAAAAAGCCACTTTTTCACCTTCGGAAAAGGTTCCAGTTGTGTTTCCACTTGAGCCTGGTTCGGTACGGCACAATTACAAGCCGTTCTCGGCCCTGAACTCTCAGCACACTTGGCTAACTGTGCCGAACCGGATGGTAGAATGTGTGTAGTGACCTAGCAATTTGAGTGATGCAAACACAAATTTATCATAAAATTAAATGAAATAACATGGTTCCTGTACTCATCAACCATGTTATTTTTCAGATGCGTTTTGTCCATAGGAATGTTTTTCACTGCTGTAAATATAATTAGCTTGGTTGTGGATTATTTTCATGATCAATTTCATCAATTAGTTCTTGCAGCCCTAGTTAATCAAAGTTTGTTTTGATCATCAAAAACAATTTAAGAAAATTAAACATCGTTACTGAAGAACAAAGAGGTTGCTGTTTATTCTTGATTCCTCATTCATTCATCGAGATTTACATTATTTCAGGTCAAGAATATAAAAAGACATTTTTGGGATCCAAACACTGGGTTGTTATGACTGACCCAGGATCTGGGTTACACAAAATCTACCCAGACTCTATAAAAACAACCCAAAAAATGGACCTAAAAGGCTTAAAGGATAATTCCGGTATTTAACACGTTGTAGTTTATTTTGTCACAATTTTGTAGTTTGTTTTGGATGAACTAGAGTGGTGGACAAAGACATTTTGACAATGGTTCCTTTCTAGACTTTTTTTACTATTTTAGAATTGCCCATGACCGCTTTAGAATGGGAGTCTATGGCCATGCACAAACATGTCCTTAAAACAACCCTTAACGTTCGTTTTCAAAACTGTACAGCTCACCGAATGGTTAGTGGTGTTTGCAGAGTGGTTAGATAGACATATGCGGGTTCTTTAGGGACACCTAATCTGTAGTCCCGCCTTAGCTCTGAACGCGCGTCTATTTCGCTTCAAACGCTCGCTTTATACACGTGAATGGATTCAAACAGTTCAAGAGTCGAACTAGACGCGAATTTGACCGCATCATAATGAACAGGCTGCGATGTGAAGATTGCAATGCTGGAAATGTGTGTGTGTGTGTGTGTGTGTGTGTGTGTGTGTGTGTGTGTGTGTGTGTGTTAGAGAGAGAGAGAGAGAAGCACGAGCGTGATCGAACAATGGAAACATAAAAACATACTCCGTCATTTTGTTCATACAGGACATCATTAAAACTGCAGTGTTTAGCCTACTTATATTTGTGTAAAACAACATTGTGCTTTTGTCAAACTGTAACATACAACTGTCACCCAACCAAAATCACACACATGCTGTTTAAAAGCAAAAATTCTCTCATCACTCGACATTCATCATATTGTATTGGTTTTCATTTCTTGTCCTAAAACAGAGCAATAATCTGTTTATTTTTAAGTTACACATTCTACATTGATTAAAAAAGAAAATCAAATGTTTTTTTAATGGTAGTATTATTTTATACAGAAATAAATTATTTATATTTCAGATGAGAATTAAGTTAAAGTTTATTAAAATTTTAAGAAAACAAATACATTGATCTGAAATATAGCAAATTAATTTTAAATTCATTCAGGTACAATTACCAAACATATCTCAAGGTCTGAATAAAGGGTGGCAGTCTTTCATTATCAACTGTTGTTGTGGACTATATACTGGAGAAGTATTTGTTCTCCATTTGAGTGAGATGTTTTTATGTGGCTAATTGAGTAAAGTGCTTCCATATATTCTATTATTATTAGTATTAGTTCAAGAATAAAATAAAAATATCGGATTGATATCGGTATCGGCAAATAGCCAAAGCTGCGGCATCGGTATCGTTTCAGAAGTGAAAAAGTGGTATCGGGACATCCCTAATTACTTATTAGGATGTCCTGTTACTTTGTCCACTACAGTAAAAGACCTGGGTGTTATTCTAGACCGCAACTTGTCTTTCGAAAATCATATTTCATATGTTACAAGAACTGCCTTTTTCCACCTTAGAAACATTGCTAAGCTACGTAATATGCTATCTGTTTCTGATGCAGAAAAGTTAGTTCATGCATTCATGACCTCGAGACTAGATTACTGTAATGCTTTATTAGCTGGTTGTCCTGCATCCTCAATAAACAAACTACAGTTAGTCCAAAATAGTTCTTACTAGGTCAAGGAAATACGATCATATAACACCAATTCTATCATCTCTACACTGGTTAGCTATTAAGTTCGGTATCAATTACAAAGTATTGCTACTGACCTATAAAGCCCTAAAGGGTTTAGCTCCTGGGTATTTAACGGAACTTCTATCGCCCTACAATCCATTGCGCTCTTTAAGATCACTAAATTCGAGGCTTCTGGTCATTCCTAGGATATCTAAGTCCACTAAAGGAGGGAGGGCGTTTCCACATTTAGCTCCTAAACTCTGGAATGGCTTTCCTGAAATTGTTGGAGGCGACTCGCTGTCCCAGCTTAAAACTAGATTAAAGACGCATCTCTTTAGCCAAGCATTCACATAATACTTACCTTTTATACTACAGTTGAATCAGATCGAATGCATTAATATTATGAACAGCAGCTATGCTAATTATTTCCCAGCTTCTGTTGTTATCTCGGGATGCTAGTCAGATGCCCCAACAACCGTGAGGAGACGACTCGACGCCTGTGAAAATACGACTCAACGCTGGTGATATGTTATCAAGTCAAGTCAAGTTTATTTATATAGCGCTTTTCACAATACAGATTGTATCAAAGCAGCTTCACTGTATTAAATTAAAATAATACATCAATGCTTGTTTCTAGTGGAAAACGTCCACATTTGGTAATGCTGATCAATAGTATTGTTGATTGATTAATTAAATTAAATATCCCCAAATATCCCCAACTGAGCAAGCCAAAGGCAACAGTGGCAAGGACCCGAAAAGCTCCATCAGGTGACCTAATGGAGAAAAAAAAAACCTTGGGAGAACCCAGGCTCAGTCGGGGGCCAGTTCTCCTCTGGCGTTTATGAACTAGAGGTCGGATTTAACTGTAAGATTAAAAATATCATATGAATGCCTGGCTGAAGAGATGCATCTATAATCTAGTTTTAAACTGGGAGAACGAGTCTGAGCAACGAACAGTATCAGGAAGACTATTCCAGAGTTTTGGAGCTAAATGTGAAAATGCTCTCCCTCCTTTGGTGGATCTGGATATCCTAGGTATGAACAAAAAAGCCTTGAATTGAGTGATCTTAAAGAGCGCGATGGATTATATGGCGATAGAAGATCCATTAAATGGACTGGAGCTAAGCCGTTTAGGGCTTTATAAGTCAGTAGCAATACCTTGTAATTAATACGGAACTTTATAGGTAACCAATGTAGTGATGATAAAATTGGTGTTATATGATCATATTTTCTTGATCTAGTAAGAACTCTAGCGGCGGCATTTTGGACTAACTGTAGCTTGTTTATTGAGGATGCAGGACAACCGGCTAATAAAGCATTATAGTAATCTAGTCTTGAGGTCATGTATGCATGAACTAACTTTTCTGCATCAGAAACTGATAGCATGTTACATAGCTTAGCAATGTTTCTAAGGTGGAAAAAGGCTGTTCTTGTAACATATGAAATATGATTTTCAAAAGACAGGTTGCAGTCTAGTATAACACCCAGGTCTTTTACTGTAGAGGATAAAGTAACAGGACATCCTACTATTGTAAGGATTGCTCAGAGTCGGTAAGATCCATTTGCAGCTTTTATTTGATTTAAGCAGACAATAGTAGAAGGGGCTAGGCTGAGAGTACTCAAATACACAGGCGTAGAAGTCCAGGCCAGGCAGAGATTCGTCAAACACGTTAAACAGTCCAGGATCGAGGGAGCCAGAGTATAATCGTAAGCCGGGAGACAATCCAAGGTCAAGGTAGCCAGAGAGTGATCGGGATATCCACAAACAGTCCGAGATCTAAACCAGCAAGAGAAAACACGTAGATAATGCTCAGTAAGAACGCCAGGGCAATTACAATACTTCGCACTGAATGAGGGTAGAGAGCTGGTTATATACAAGAGCAAATGGGATACAGGTGTGAGGGCAATCAGTGGTTAACAGGTGAGTGTGTTTAATCCAGAAAGGCTGCATGATGGGAATTGTAGTTGTTAATACTCAGGAGACGGTTCCCTGCGTGGATGTAATGGAGGTGATGTAGGAAACTCCTGCGTTACAGAGCCCCCTCCCTGCGAGCGACTCCTGGCGCGAGGAGGTAATCGGCGACGGGGTCTTCCACGAGGTCGGGGAGCAGGTTTGCTGGGATGTGCTTGGTGGAATTCCTCGGTAAGTGTGGGGTCCAAGATGTCCTTAGCCCTGATCCAGCACTGCTCCTCTGGACCGAACCCCTCCCAGTCGACTAGGTACTGTAGGACGCTACCTCTGCGCCTGGAATCAAGCAGTTCCTTTACCCGATACGCCTCCTCGCCGTCTACCAGGACTGGAGGAGGGTTTTGTGTTGTGGGTTCATCTCTTGTCTCTCTCTCGGGATGGACAGCAGGTTTCAGCAGGGAAACATGGAATGTGGAAGCGATGCGATAGTTAGCAGGAAGTTTCAGGCGAAACGAAACTGGAGTAACCTGTTTCAGGATCTGGAATGGACCGACATATCTGGGGCTGAGCTTGCGGCAGGGGAGCCGAAGCTTGAGATCCTTTGTGGACAACCATACCCATTGGCCTGGACGGTACCGAGGGGCTGGTCGACGATGCCGGTTGGCGTGGCGTTCCTGACGCCGAACCGCATGTAACAGGTGGGTATGTGCCTGATCCCAGACCTCTTCACTCCTTTGGAGCCATTCGGTAACGGAAGGGAGTTCAGTGGGTTCCCCAGACCAAGGGAAGAGCGGTGGCTGGAAGCCCAGAATGCACCGAAATGGAGTTAAACCAGTGGCGGGTTTCACCAGGGAGTTCTGCGCATACTCTGCCCAGAACAGATATCGACTCCACTCGGTTTGTTGTCGCTGGCAGTATGTGCGTAGAAACCGAATGATATCCTGGTTCAGACGTTCTGTCTGCCCATTGGATTGAGGATGATATCCGGAGGACAGGCTGACGTTTACATTGAGGTGTTTGAAGAAAGCTCCCCAAACTCTAGAGGTGAATTGCGGCCCTCGGTCTGACACGATGTCATCAGGCAGACCGTAGAATCGGAATACCTGGTTGCACAGGATCTCGGCCGTGGCGAGTGCTGTGGGCAGTTTGGGTAGTGCCACCAATCTGCATGCCTTGGAGAAGCGATCGACGATGGTCAGTATGGTGGTGTTACCCTGGGATTCCGGGAGGTCGGTGATGAAATCTATGGCGATATGGGACCATGGTCGTTAGGGAATGGGCAATGGAGTCAGGAGGCCAGCGGGTAGTTGACGAGGTGTCTTGGAAGTGTTGCAACTGATACAACTTTGGATATGGTTGGTGGTGTCTGCGAGTAAAGTCGGCCACCAGAACCGGTTGCGGAGCAGGTGAACGGTGGCGGTGATACCAGGATGACCGGAACTGGGCGCCGTGTGAACCTGGTCTATGAGGCGAGTGCGTAGGGAAGCAGGCACGAACAGGCGATTCGGGGGGCAATTTGTAGGTGAAGGTTCCTGCTGATTAAATAGTTCGATTTCTGTGGTGATGTCCCATTGCACCGGGGCGATTAATAGACTCTCGGGAAGGATATTCTCGGTACTCGTTGTTTGGGTCGTCTCCTCGGTCTGTCGAGAGAGAGCGTCGGCCTTAGTGTTCTTGGAACCCGGTCGATATGTGATGGTGAACTGGAACCTGGTAAAGAATAGAGCCCACCGAGCCTGACGAGGATTCAAGCGTTTGGCCGAACGGAGGAACTCGAGGTTTCTATGGTCTGTGAGGATGATGAATGGCTCCTGCGCTCCCTCTAGCCAGTGCCGCCACTCCTCTAAAGCTAATTTCATGGCCAATAACTCACGGTTCCCCACATCATAGTTGCGCTCCGCGGAGGTGAGCTTACGGGAGAAAAAGGCACAAGGATACATTTTCTCAGGCATGCCCTGGCGCTGGGACAGAACTGCTCCTACTCCAGTGTTGGAAGCATCCACTTCGACGATGAACTGGCGCGTGGGGTCAGGGTGCCGCAGGATGGGAGCAGAAGTGAAGCGAGCTCGGAGATCATCAAAGGCTTTGGAGGACTCGGGTGACCAGCTCAGGCGATGGTTGTGGCGTTTCGTCATGGCTGTCAATGGAGAGGCAACTGTACTGTAATTCCTGATAAATCGACGATAGAAGTTTGCAAATCCCAGGAACCGCTGCAATTGCTTGACAGTTTGAGGAACTGGCCAATTCAGGACTGCCTGAACCTTCTTCTCGTCCATTGCCACACCCTCTGAACTGATGACGTATCCCAGGAAAGACGTGCTTGTGCGATGGAATTCGCATTTTTCGGCTTTGGCAAAGAGCTGGTAGCGGAGAAGTCGTTGGAGAACGGATCTGACGTGCTTTACGTGCTCCTCCATGGTTGAGGAATAGATCAAAATGTCGTCGATGTAGACGATCACCCACTTCTCCAGCATATCCCGAAAGACGTCGTTCATGAACGCTTGGAAGACCGAAGGACTGTTGGACAACCCGAACGGCATGACGAGATACTCATAGTGGCCACTTGTGGTGGAGAAGGCCGTCTTCCACTCGTCTCCTTTGCGTATTCGAACCAGGTTGTAGGCATTACGGAGATCCAACTTGGTATAATACTTGGCCTGACGAAGCTGTTCGAGGGCGGCTGGTACCAACGGCAGTGGATACCTGAACTTGACTGTAACTTCATTTAACCCACGGTAGTCGATGCATGGACGCAGAGTGCCATCCTTTTTCTTAACAAAGAAGAATCCGGCAGAGGCTGGTGAAGTCGAAGGTCGAATGAACCCCTTGGCTAATTCCTCCTCGATGTACTTCCTCATGGCTTCAGACTCAGGCTGTGACAGGGGAAAGACTCTGCCCTTAGGCGGTGTGGCACCGGGTATCAGCTCGATGGCACAATCACTTGAACGGTGCTCCGGAAGCTGTGCAGCCCTGTGTTTGCTGAAGGCGTCGGCCAGATCGGAGTATTCGGCAGGCAGATTAGGATCGCTGAACCCGAGCGTGGAAACCTGGAGGGTGTGGTTAAGAGTGCGGTTGACCTTGGTCAGGCATGTTCTGTGACATGAAAGATCCCATTGGACAATCTGATTCTCGCGCCAGGAGATTTGAGGATTGTGTGTGCGCAGCCATGTAAGACCCAGGACTATGTGGTGTTTGGAGCCCTGGATAACATAAAACCTGATAGACTCGGAGTGAAGTGTTCCGATGTGTAGAATTACCTCTTCTGTGAGACGGTGAATCCTCCCCTCTCCTAAGGGCCGACCGTCTAGCGCCTCCACTGTGAGGGGAAAGTCACAAGGATTAGTTCGGAGTTTGTGCTGAACAATGAATTCATGAGACATAAAATTTCCTGCAGCTCCTGAATCTAGCAATGCTGTAGTGTCAATCTCTCTGCCACGAAGGGAGAGACGAACAGGTAGAATGAAACCGGGCCACTGATGGTTTGAAATACCCGATGCACTCACCGGTTGAACCTGAGAAGGCGGACGAACTGGGCAGGTGAGTCTACGATGACCAGACTGACCACAGTAGAGACAAAGGTGCTGCTGCATGCGTCGCTCACGTTCCTCGGGAGTGAGGCTAGTGAATCCCAGCTGCATGGGCTCTGGTCCGAGCGTGTCGTCGGAACGTGCACGGTAGGAGGCTCGAGGAGTGCGTCGAGAGCGAATCAGGTTGTCGATTTCGATGGCCAGGTTGATGTATTCGTTCAACGACCTCCCCTCGTCGCGACATGCCAGCTCAGATTGTAGTTCATTGGTAAGGCCCTTCCTGAACAGAGTCTTTAGAGTGTCCTCAACCCAATTGGTCTGTGCAGCAAGGGTACGAAACGTGAGGGCGTAATCAGCGGTGGTTCTTCTCCCCTGTGTGTGACTGAGGAGGCGTTCCCCGGGATTACCCTGTTCTGTGGGGTGTTCAAAAACGCTGCGGAATTCCCGGGTGAATGACGCAAACGTGGTAAAGGGGAATCCCTCCGTCCTCCAGATGGCAGTCACCCATTCCAGTGCCTTCCCGGTGAGGAGCGAACACACAAACGCTATTTTCCCGGAGTCTGTGGGATGTAGTGTTGGTTGTTGATCAAAGTAGAGACGGCATTGGAGTAGGAAACCCTTACATCTCGCCGACGCACCGTCAAACTTCTCTGGAAGAGCGAGACGAGGATTGACAGTGGCGCTCGCAGTTGACGGGGAAACCCCTGAGGGCTGATCGGTGGTGGCGCTGCTCGCTGATACTTGCAGACCTCGTATGGTGTGCACGAGCTCATCGGT
Source organism: Squalius cephalus (assembly GCF_949319135.1). NCBI lineage: Eukaryota > Metazoa > Chordata > Actinopteri > Cypriniformes > Leuciscidae > Squalius > Squalius cephalus. The sequence goes on from NC_137122.1 coordinate 16,886,624, forward strand.
GAGCGTTGTAAGGTGCTCCAACTGACGCTTGTGCTGTACTAGCGCGGCAGCCTGCGCAGTTACTTCAGTGGTCAGCTGTGAGACGGCTGCTGGACCTGGGTCTGGCGAAGTATTCTGTAAGGATTGCTCAGAGTCGGTAAGATCCATTTGCAGCTTTTATTTGATTTAAGCAGACAATAGTAGAAGGGGCTAGGCTGAGAGTACTCAAATACACAGGCGTAGAAGTCCAGGCCAGGCAGAGATTCGTCAAACACGTTAAACAGTCCAGGATCGAGGGAGCCAGAGTATAATCGTAAGCCGGGAGACAATCCAAGGTCAAGGTAGCCAGAGAGTGATCGGGATATCCACAAACAGTCCGAGATCTAAACCAGCAAGAGAAAACACGTAGATAATGCTCAGTAAGAACGCCAGGGCAATTACAATACTTCGCACTGAATGAGGGTAGAGAGCTGGTTATATACAAGAGCAAATGGGATACAGGTGTGAGGGCAATCAGTGGTTAACAGGTGAGTGTGTTTAATCCAGAAAGGCTGCATGATGGGAATTGTAGTTGTTAATACTCAGGAGACGGTTCCCTGCGTGGATGTAATGGAGGTGATGTAGGAAACTCCTGCGTTACAACTATGTTAAAGTTGTAGTGTGAGAGGTTTTGTGGGCGGTTTTTTGAACCGATGATTAGTACCTCTGTCTTGTCTGGATTTAATAAAAGAAAATTGCGCATCATCCAATCTTTTATATCTTTAACACACTCTGTCAATTTGGATAATTTAGCGTTTTCATCTGGCCGTGATGAAATATAGATTTGAGTGTCATCAGCATAACAATGGAAACTAATTCCACGTTTCCTTATAATATTTCCAAGTGGCAGCATATATATTGAGAATAACAGAGGGCCTAACACAGATCCCTGCGGCACTCCATAGTTTACTGGAGTTATGATCGATTTTTCTCCATTTAAATAGACAAAATGGTAGCGGTCAGATAAGTATGATCTGAACCAACTTAATGCTTGTCCTTGAACACCAGTATAATTTTGTAGTCGATCTAAGAGTATTGGGTGATCTATAGTATCGAAAGCAGCACTAAGATCAAGTAAAACTAGTATTGAGATACAGCCTTGGTCAGATGCTAAAAGTAAATCATTTGTAATTTTAACGAGCGCAGTTTCAGTGCTATGATGCGGTCTGAATCCAGACTGAAACTTTTCATAGATGTCATTTTCTTGCAAGAAAGAGCCCAGTTGAGCGGACACCACTTTTTCTAGTATTTTAGACATAAAAGGAAGATTTGAAATGGGTCTATAATTTGCTAGATTATGCGGGTCTAATTGTGGTTTCTTAATGAGAGGTTTTATAACTGCCAGTTTAAATGTTCTTGGAACATGACCTAAAGATAAAGATGAGTTAATAATATTGAGGAGAGGCTCTTCCACTATAGGTAACACTTCTTTAAGTAGTTTAGTTGGTATAGGATCTAATAAACATGTTGTTGTTTTAGATGAAGTTATAAGTTTATTTAACTCTTTTTGTTCTATAGTTGTAAAGCACTGCAATTGTTCTTGCGTTGTGATAATTGAGGCTGAATTATAAGGCGTGACTGAGGATTGAACGTAGGGCTGGGCGATATGGAGCAAAAAATATATCTCGATATATTTTGCTATATCTCGATATACGATATATATCTCGATATCTTTACAGGAAAAAGAACCCCCCCAAAAACTACTGCAAAAACAAATATGCCAAATACCACAAAGTCTTTTTTATTGAAGTGCAAAGAGGTAGGCAGTTCACATAGGAACAAGTGCTTCTGCAACATTTTTAAATAATATATATTTTTTTTATTCTTTTTTTTTTATAATTAAAACTAACATCATCAAGTATGATATTTTTTGACTTTGAGCAATTCTGGAGCTATAATTGACTCTAGGAGCATATAAAACAAAACAGCTCCTTGGAAAAAATTTAATGTAATATTGTAGTAGTTATAAATAAAGGTTTATTTTAGTTCAGATTAACATTTGAGGCAATTGTATTCATAATGTCAAAATAAAACCGACGTAATGTTACTTGAAGGCATTATAGCCTACTATTCCTGCCAAAAAGTGTTACTACAGTAAATCCATGGTGAATGTTGCTGATCTGTGGACACTATAGTTCATTCATTCACAATGTTTCTTCCTGGTTTCCACGTCAGCGCTGTTTGATCTGTTAATAACGGAGAAATGTGAATGTTTCTCACTAGATCTCGCAGCGATGTTATTACTTCTGTGGCGAATTCAAATGCTTTCTTTACTGGATCTCTTATTTGCAGCATGTAGTAACAGTGTCGCATGATCACGATTGGCTCGCGCTGCTTTGGTCCAAACTGATAAACGGTCCTTCAACCACACAATAACGAGCAGTTTCGTTCCGCTTGCATTACGTTTGCCATTTGATGTTGGGCAATGTTGTGGTCGCGCCGGCGTCTCTTACATTATGAGCGCGCTTGCCACGAGCAACGCGCCTACATTTGAAATAACAACATTTTTATAAATATAAACAATATATCGATATATACGATATGTCAAAATCCATATCGTGTTTAAAAAATATCTCGATATATTTTAAATATCGAGATATCGCCCACCCCTAATTGAACGTTTACAATTGTGGTTCTGATGTTGTCTATTTTCTCAGTGAAGAACTTCATGAAATTACTACTAAACTGTAACAGAATATTTTGTTCAGGTGACATCTGTTTATTTGTTAGTCTAGCCACGGTGCTAAATAAAAACCTAGGATTGTTTTGGTTGTTTTCTATTAGTTTGCGGAGGTGCTCAGCCCTGGCCGCTTTTAGGGCCTTTTTATAACGTGACATACTGTCTTTCCATGCGATTCTAAAGACATCTAACTTAGTTTGTTTCCATTTACGCTCTAAATCACGGGTTTCTCTCTTTAGAACATGCATAGTATTGTTGTACCATGGTGGAGTCTACTCCATCTGGATATAAGCATGAGCCCCGTCTGATTGGTCGTGGCGGCGGTGTTGCAACAATCTATAGAGATATTCTCAATGTTACTCAGAAAACGGGTTATAAGTTTATTTCGTTTGAAGTACTTGTACTAAATGTTACGCTCTTAGATGTTCGAAAAAAAATCCATATTATCTCTAGCCTTGGCTACCGTATATAGACCGCCTGGGCCTTACGCTGATTTCCTAAAATAGTTTGCAGATTTTCTCTCAGATCTATTGGTCAATGTCGATAAAGCATTAATTGTTGGAGATTTTAACATACACGTAAATAATTCAAATGATGCATTAGGGGCTGCGTTTATAGATTTATTAAATTCCTTTGGGGTCAAGCAAAACGTCACCGGACCAACTCATCGTCTTAATCATACACTCGATTTAATTATATCATATGGAACCGATCCAACCGATATAGATATTATTCCACAAATTGATGATGTCACTGACCATTACTTGGTAACTTGCATATTACGTACTGCTGTAATATGTCATGCTGTGCCACGTTATCAATCAGGCAGATCAATCATTCCATCCATCATAGATAATTTCTCAAATTGCTTATCTAATCTGTCTCAGCTGCTGCCTGAACCCAAACAAACAGATGAACTAGAATAACTAACTAGCACTATGAGCACCACTCTCTCTAGAACATTGGATGTTGTTGCACCCATTAAATTAAAAAAGGTCAGAGAGAAAATTAAAGCACCATGGTACAATAATACTATGCATGTTCTAAAGAGAGAAACCCGTAATTTAGAGCCTAAATGGACTAATTTAGAAGTTCATAAACTAATTTAGAGGTCTTTAGAATCGCGTGGAAAGACAGTATGTCACGTTATAAAAAGGCCCTAAAAGCGGCCAGGGCTGAGCACCTCCGCAAACTAATAGAAAATAACCAAAACAATCCAAGGTTTTTATTTAACACTGTGGCTAGACTAACAAAAAAACAGACGTCACCCGAACAAAATATCCCGTTACAGTTTAGTAGTAATGATTTCATGAACTTCTTCACTGAGAAAATAGAAAACATCAGAACCACAATTGTAAACGTTCAATCCTCAATCGCGCCTTATAATTCAGCCTCAATTATCCCCCCGCAAGAACAATTACAGTGCTTTACAACTATAGAACAAATAGAGTTAAATAAACTTATCACTTCCTCTAAAACAACAACATGTTTATTAGATCCTATACCAACTAAACTACTGAAAGAAGTGTTACCTGTAGTGGAAGAGCCTCTCTTCAATATTATTAACTCATCTTTATCTTTAGGTCATGTTCCAAGAACATTTAAACTGGCAGTTATAAAACCTCTCATTAAGAAACCACAATTAGATCATAATAATCTAGCAAATTATAGACCCATTTCAAATCTTCCATTTATGTCTAAAATACTAGAAAAAGTTGTGTCCGCTCAACTGGGCTCTTTCTTGCAGGAAAATGATATCTATGAAAAGTTTCAGTCAGGATTCAGGCCGCATCATAGCACTGAAACTGCGCTCGTTAAAATCACAAATGATTTACTTTTAGCTTCTTTTACTTGATCTAAGTGCTGCGTTCGATACTATAGATCACACAATACTCTTAGATCGACTACAAAATTATACTGGTGTTCAAGGACAAGCATTAAGCTGGTTTAGATCATACTTGACCGCTACCATTTTGTCTATTTGAATGGAGAAAAATCGATCATAACTTCAGTAAACTATGGAGTGCCGCAGGGATCTGTGTTGGGCCCTCTATTATTCTCAATATATATGATGCCACTTGGAAATATTATAAGGAAACATGGAATTAGTTTCCATTGTTATGCTGATGACACTCAAATATATATTTCATCACGGCCGGATGAAAACGCTAAATTATCCAAATTGACAGAGTGTGTTAAAGATATAAAAGATTGGATGACGCGTAATTTTCTTTTATTAAATCCAGACAAGACAGAGGTAATACTTATCGGTTCAAAAAACGCCCACAGAACCTCTCACATTACAACTTTGACATCGTAGGATGTCCTGTTACTTTATCCTCTACAGTAAAAGACATGGGTGTTATACTCGATTGTAACCTGTCTTTTGAAAATCATATTTCGTATGTTACAAAAACAGCCTTTTTCCACCTTAGAAACATTGCTAAGCTACGTAATATGCTATCAGTTTCTGATGCAGAAAAGTTAGTTCATGCATTCATGACCTCGAGACTAGATTACTGTAATGCTTTATTAGCTGGTTGTCCTGCATCCTCAATAAACAAGCTACAGTTAGTCCAAAATGCAGCCGCTAGAGTTCTTACTAGATCAAGAAAATATGATCATATAACACCGATTTTATCATCACTGCATTGGTTACCTATAAAGTTCCGTATTAATTACAAGGTATTGCTACTGACTTATAAAGCCCTAAACGGCTTAGCTCCAGTCTATTTAACGGATCTTCTATCGCCCTATAATCCATCGCGCTCTTTAAGATCAATAAATTCGAGGCTTTTGGTCATACCTAGGATATCCAGGTCAACCAAAGGAGGGAGAGCATTTTCACATTTGGCTCCGAAACTCTGGAATAGTCTTCCTGATACTGTTCGTTGCTCGGACTCGCTCTCCCAGTTTAAAACTAGATTAAAGACGCATCTTTTCGGCCAGGCATTCATATAATATTTTTAATCTTACAGTTCAAACTACAATCCGGCCACTAGTTCATAAATGCCAGAGGAGAACTGGTCCCGACTGAACCTGGGTTCTCCCAAGGTTTTTTTTACTGTAATTTAATACTGTGAAGCTGCTTTGATACAATCTGTATTGTGAAAAGCGCTATACAAATATACTTGATTTGATTTGATTTGCTTTACTTTTCTCTATGACCTTTTTTAATCTAATGGGTGCAACAATATCCAATGGTGCTCATTGTGCTAGTTAATTCCTCTAATTCATCTCTTTGTTTGGGTTCAGGCAGCAGCTGAGACCGATTAGATAAGCAATTTGAAAAATTTTCTATGGTGGATGGAAGGATTGTTCTGCCTGATCGATAACGTGGCGCAGCATGTTATATTACAGGAGTACGTAATATGCAAGTTACCATGTAATGGTCAGTGACATCATCACTTTGTGGAATGATATCTATATCGGTTGGATCGGTTCCATGTGATATAATTAAATCAAGTGTATGATTAAAACGATGAGTTGGTCCGGTAACGTTTTGCTTGACCCCAATGGAGTTTAATAAATCTGTAAATGCAGCCCCTAACACCTCATTTGGATTATCTATGTGTATGTTAAAATCTCCAACAATTAATGCTTTATCGACATTGACTAATAGGTCTGAGAGAAAATCTGCAAACTCTTTTAGGAAATCAGCGTAAGGCCCAGGCGGTCTATACACGGTAGCCAAGGCTAGAGATAATAGGGAAGTTTTTCTAACATCTAAGAGCGTAACATTTAGTACAAGTACTTCAATAAACTTATAACCCGTTTTCTGAGTAACATTGAGAATATCTCTATAGATTGTTGCAACACCGCCGCCACGACCAATCATGCTTATAGGAGTATCCTGCTGGAGTAGACTCATTTAGACTGAAATAATCATTTGGTTTAAGCCAGGTTTCAGTAAGGCAAAGTACATCGAAGCTATTATCTGTGACTCTTTCATTTACAATAACTGCCTTAGGTGTGAGTGATCTAATGTTTAGAAGACCTAGCTTTAGATTTTTCCTAGATCCTGCAAATCTAAAATTTATTAAATTTATTATTTGATCTCACTAACGCCGCCTTCACACTGGCAGTTGAAATCAGCTCCGTAATACGCAATACGCCCCCAGCGGACGTCGTACTACACCGTTGAAAAGCGTCGGAAGCGAGTAGAACAAAAATGGCGGAGAGATTAACAGTTGATTTTGTCAGTGTCAGAATGTGCAATTCTGTATGATCTCTCTGTTGAGGGGGTTAGAGACAGGCTGCTGCGTGGAGGAAAGTTCCCCAGGACGTTGACATGTCAGGTCGGCTAAATGTGATATCGTGGTATATGGCTTTTAATTGTATTAACTGCCCTACTAACGTTAGAAAATCATGAAAATAAAAAAATGACATTACAACTTATCATTATAAATCATTATTTATTTTATTAAAAGTTAAGAATTCAGGTTTGTTTATCAGTACCATAGCAACGCTAACTTCCGCTGGAATTGTCGGATAGGAACCGTCCGTAGCCTTTCGCAAGAGTTCAATTTTTTGAACGCATCCGGATGACTAACGGACACGATTTTTTTCACGAAAAATAAAATGAATATTATAATGTTTTTTTGTTGGGTCAGACAATGATTACCAAATTTCTCTCTCATATTGCTCCTCATAACCACTGAAAAACAACTTGTCATAAATAAGGTTATAACTAATGTCAACCAGAAAGTGATATTAAAGGGTTTTTTTGTTTCATAAATTGGTCTGATTGAATTTGTGCTCATTCTAGGATAGTGTGATCAAGAGACGAAAGACTTTTATGTTTCCGTGGCACAAAAGAAGGAATAAATAACAAAACAAAAAAAAACATCGGCATCGGTCATCGGCCAAGTTGTTATGTTTAACATCGTAATCGGTATCGGCCCAGAATTTCCCAATCGGTGGATCCCTTTTTTTTTTTTTTTTTTTTACAAATGGTCAGTAAATGGAGGTTTCATATTGATTGTCAACATCAGGTCAAACTAAATCTAAATATTTTAACTGTTTTATTTTACATTTATTTTATATATCATTCACAATTTGCCAGAATTTTGTATATAACAAATAATAATTCCAAAAGTACAAATTTAAAATATACTTCACTTTACTGCAAATAATTTATGTTCTTTCTCAAAGCAAACTTCATTTGAGCTTGTTCACATGCGTATGAAGTCAATGGAAGAAGTAGTTTAGTCTGACCAGTACTCAATAATTAGCCCAATAATTAATATCTAACCCATGTTTTTAATAACATAAATGAAATACAAATCTAAAAGTTGGTGTCAAAATGTGACAGTATTGTGTATTTTAATATTAAAATCATGTTAGATAGTTGTGTCATTGATAAAACATATTTAATTCTCACTACAGAATCATGGGATTTGTGTCTGGCTTACAAGTGTTCACACTGTGACAAGAGATTCAGCCAGTTGTCACATCCGGAAATACATGAGATGATCAACACACTGTAATGCCTAACAGTTATATGTACTAAACATTACCGAAAGTTATGTGCACACAATGACTGTCTATAATGTTTTAGAAATAATAAGATCAGTGTACCTCATTCATGAAAAGTTTCAGGGACATATTATTAATTTATAAAAAGGCATAAAAACTGTTCCCTCCATCTCGCTCTCTTTGAATTATTTTGATGAAAATTTAAAATTTGAAAATTAAAGTTTTTCTTTCATTTCAGACCTGATGGAAGAGAAGGAGGAGAGTGAAGAACTGAGTGAAGTGAAGGAGGAGAGTGAAGAACTGAGTGAAGTGAAGGAGGAGAGAGAAGAACTGAGTGAAGTGAAGGAGGAGAGTGAAGAACTGAGTGAAGTGGAGGAGGAGAGTGAAGAACTGAGTGAAGTGAAGAAGGAGAGTGAAGAACTGAGTGAAGTGAAGGAGGAGAGTGAAGAACTGAGTGAAGTGGAGGAGGAGAGTGAAGAACTGAGTGAAGTGAAGGAGGAGAGTGAAGAACTGAGTGAAGTGAAGGAGGAGAGTGAAGAACTGAGTGAAGTGAAGGAGAAACATGTCAAACCTGGAGAAAAACCCTTGAGTCACTCAAAGACTAAACAGAGATTTTTAAAGAAAAGAAGAGGCAATAAATATTTCACCTGCGCTCAGTGTGGAAAGAGTTACACAGCCAAACAAAGTCTTGAGCGTCACATGAGAGTTCATACAGGAGAGAAGCCGTTCACATGTGATCAGTGTGGGACAAGTTTCAGTCAATCATCATACCTTAATGTTCACATGAGGATCCACACTGGAGAGAAGCCGTTCACGTGCCATCAATGTGGGAATAGTTTCAGTCAATTAGCAAACCTTAAGAGTCACATAATGATCCACACAAGAGAGAAGCCGTTCACATGTGATCAATGTGGAAAAACATTTTGTAGTGCATCATTACTAAAGTCACACCTGACCGTTCATACGAAGGAGAAGCCACATTCATGTTCTGTATGTGGAAAGAGTTTTTCACTGCTGGAATATTTACTAAAACATCAGAAAATTCATACTGATGTGAGAGTGTACGTGTGCTTTGAGTGTGAGAAGACTTTTACTACAGTGAACTGTTTAAAACAGCACCAGAGAATTCACACTGGAGAAAAACCTTACAAGTGTTCACAATGTGACAAGAGATTCGGTCAGTCAGCAAATCTGAAATCACATGAGAGGATCCACACTGGAGAAACCCCATACAAGTGTTCACAATGTGACAAGAGATTCAGTCGTTCATCACATCTGAAAACACATGAGAGGATCCACACTGGAGAGAAACCTTACAAGTGTTCACACTGTGACAAGAGATTCAGTCAGTCATCATCTCTGAAAACACATGAGAGGATCCACACTGGAGAAAAACCTCACAAGTGTTCACACTGTGACAAGAGATTCAGTCAGTCAGCAGATATGAAAACACATGAGAGGATCCACACTGAAGAGAAGCCACACACGTGTGATCAGTGTGGGAAGAGTTTCTCTATTAAAAGTCGCCTGAAGCGACACATGAAGATCCATGCAGTGGAGACAGTCTCCACATCACCATAGTCAGAAATCACGGCAAGTAGTTCATCTTTATGTGCTGAGGAAAAAAAGCCACTTTTTCACCTTCGGAAAAGGTTCCAGTTGTGTTTCCACTTGAGCCTGGTACGGCACAATTACAAACCATTCTCAGCCCTGAACTCTCAGCACACTTGGCTAACCGTGCCGAACCGGGATGGTAGAATGTGTGTAGTGACATCGCCACTCAGGATTGGTCACTCTGTCTAAGTGACGTAAAAGCAATTTGAGTGATGCAAACACAAATTTATCATAAAATTAAAAGAAATAACATGGTTCCTGTACTCACCAACCATGTTATTTTTCAGATGCGTTTTGTCCATAGGAATGTTTTTCACTGCTGTAAATATAATTAGCTTGGTTGTGGATTATTTTCATGATCAATTTCATCAATTAGTTCTTGCAGCCCTAGTTAATCAAAGTTTGTTTGATCATCAAAAACAATTTAAGAAAATTAAACATCGTTGCTGAAGAACAAAGAGGTTGCTGTTTATTCTTGATTCCTCATTCATTCATCGAGATTTACATTATTTCAGGTCAAGAATATAAAAAGACATTTTTGGGATCCAAACACTGGGTTGTTATGACTGACCCAGGATCTGGGTTACACAAAATCTACCCAAACTCTATAAAAACAACCCAAAAATTGGACCTAAAAGGCTTAACCTGGGATTTGGGTAGAAAAAATTGGCCAAGATTTTTTAGTGTGTAGTGATGGGAAAAACTACGCTTTTCAAAGGTTCGAATTAGTTGGCGTTCGAAACGCCACACGCTGGTCAGAACAGTGTACATGCAACAAAAACTCAGGCCAAACATGCATAAAAAGAACTTTTACAAACCATTTCAAATGTGTTATTGAAGGTAATCATTCAAATGCAATCAACAAATCATCTAATATCATAATTAAGTATAATATGTGGTTTTAATACATTTTCAGAGCTTGTTTTGTTTGTTCCATGGATTGCTCAGCTAAACAGGCGAATAAGAGACTATCCACTACTATAATTATTTTTAATTATACAAATGTCTCATTTAAATGTCTTCTAATGTTTCAAACTGATCAGAGATCAGGTAAAACCCATAGACACTTGTTCAATGGTTCGCTGCATGATGTGTTCACAGAGATCATTGACATTTAAAACATTTTGAAACGTTATGAGGCAACGAAGCCTTGTTTACTTCGCAGTTTGATACACACTCCGAACCACTGATTTGAAAAGATTCATAAAGGTGTATGAGCTTTGTGAAGAAGTGTTTCGAAATTGCCCATCACTACTTTAACTACATGAGTAAAACATGATTAGCAAGTTATTTGGATAAAATAGACCATTGAAACTCACTTGATTTGATGTTTCTTTTTAGACCTGATGGACGTGAACAAGAAAGGTTAAACAGAAGCCACAAAATCCTGCCCTCAGTGTAAAAAACGCTTCACATGTAAATCAGGTCGTAAGATTCACATGAGAGTTCACACTGGGAAGAAGCGAAATGCAGGAAGTCCTTTACTACAGACGATGAACTGAAAGAGCACCAGAAAATTCACACTGGAAAAAACCTTTGGAGGCAAAGTTCAGGGAGCCGAAGAAGAAGCCATAACATTTTTAAGAGGGACATAAATCTGATATTAACTCGCTTACATTGTTTTTTATTTGAACATCTAGTTTCTCTTCCACTTCTACTCTTAAATGGAAACACAAGATATACTTTCATGGATCTTTAGACACTTTTCTTCTTTTCTCTTGAGATGCTTTGGCTCTTATGAGTTTGATTATTAATTAAACTATTGACTCATTTTATCAACACCTCATTGTTATTGTCCACTTTCTTATTTTCTACTGATTCTGCTTGAATCAGGAATAATTTTAGTTCTGAAAGTCATGAAGTATCCTGATATGATTGCTTTTTGAGCTTTCCATGTTTTAATTTTCTCAATAGAGCTTTAGTAAATTATATTTTACCGCACACATGACTGACGTTGAATGAGATTGCTGTCTGTCTACATTATAAACAGTTTCACCCTTGATATCCAGTATCATATATAATTATTTCATAGTTAGTTCTAGTCAGTTTGATGTTTCATTCACACCATGAGGCTTCATGAAGTCAGAACAATTACTATTAACTTAAAACAACACCAGGCTTCCAGCTTTGAGATGTAGGGTGGACCAAGTGAATTTCCTAGTTTTAACATTATTGATTTTTATCCCATAACAAAACTTTATTTTGTATTTCATAACAAAAGAGGCAGGTCTTGATATTTGCAGGGCTCAATACAAATTAACTGGACCCACCACAAAAAAAAAAAAAGAGAAGTTTTTATATACAAGTATTTTAATAAATATAAAGACAAGGTCAAGGTCAAGTTTATTTCTATAGCACCTTTAAACAACACAAACGTTGACGTGAACGTTTGCTTAACAGTTACATCACAAAAACACATACATTACAGACAGAGCATATCAAAAAGAATTCAAAACAAAGATAAAACCATATGTAGAAAGATTAAAAACCTGGCAACATCACAAAGACTGCAACCATCTAATATTTCAAAAATGCATACAGCATTTAAACGTGTTGTTTTAATATGCTTGATCAAAAAGATACATTTTAATTGATGTTTTACAAACATTTATTGTTGGAGAAGCTCTAATAGATAATGCGAGTGTATTCCAAAGTCTTGGAGCATAAACTGAAAACGACCTATCACCTTTAGTTTTCAGACGCGATTTCGGGACGTTCAATAATAATTGTGATTACGATCTAAGTGATCTTTTGAGGAGAATATGAACTTAAAAGTTCAGATATATAGATAGGGGCCAATCCGTGAAGAGCTTTGAACATGTCAGTTAAAGACCTTAAAATCAATTCTCTGTTTCACAGGAAGCCAATGGAAAGAGGCCTGGATAGGTGAAATATGTTCCCTCTTTTTTGTCCCAGTGAGGAACCGGGCTGCCGCGTTTTGGATGATCTGCAATCGTGAAAGTGATGACTGACTAATTCCAGCATACAAGGCATTACAGTAGTCAAGTCTTTAAAAACAAGTCTCCAAATCCTTAAAAGTCAGAATGTGCTTTAACTTACGAAGACGCATAATTGAAAAAAGCTCGCCCTCACCACATAATTTATCTGTTTGTCAAACTTCATGTCACATTAAAAGAAATTACCCCTAGATTTTTGACACAAGAGTGATTTTTTAACTGAAAATTGCCCAAGAAATCACTGTCCATTTGAGGTTTAGAGCCTAACAGGATAATCTGTTGTTGTTGTTTTTTTTTTTCATTTAATTGGAGAAAACTTTCAACCATTCATTCTCTAATATCCTTTAAACATGCTAACATTGAAAAAACAGAATCGCTACCAGAATCTAGTGGTAAATAGAGTTGGGTATCGTCTGCATAGATGTGATAGTTAATCTTATGATACTCAAAGATTAAACACAGTGGAAGCATGTAAAGTGAGAACAGAACTGGACCCAGGATTGAGCCCTGTGGCACTCTGCAAGTTATTGGCACTGAGGATGAGGAAAATTCTCCAATTTCGACAGATAGACTCCTGTTTGAAAGATAAGACTCAAACCACTGTAAGGTAGTATCACAGATGCCAACCTCATGATTTAACCTTTTCAGCAGAATGCCATGGTCCACGGTGTCAAAGGCTGCGCTTAAATCCAGCAAAACAAGGACTACACATTTGCCAGAGTTTGCCACACATTTACTTTTTTGGTACCGACCGAAATGCTTCAATACTATCGAGTATCGAAAAATGACTTGATTTTCGGTACCAGATTTTGATACCCAAGGGGTTAACTCGTCAATGTCAGTGAGCCAATAAGCATTAAAAACAATAGTTTACGCAGTGACGCCCAGAGACGTGGCTCACGTTAAGTGTCTAAGCGTCCCAACCTAAAGATGTGGAAAACACGGTCAAAAGTGTGGATACATTTCTCTAGGCTTGATGCCAACCACGCGTGATGCAGTAAATGCAGAAAAACAATTTCTGCAAAGACCGGTAACACAAGCAATATGATAAAGCACTTGACAGTGCACGGAATAAATCTTAAAGCGGAAAGTTGCTCCGTCTTCGACTGCATGAAGACCGAACCTGTGAGTGTGCAGTCATCCTGTCCTCCTGCTACGGAGCCACACGACGAGTCCTCCAAAACTACAGATGAAGGGAGCGCTACGAGTGAGAGTGAGACTACGACAGGTAATATTAGCATTTAACAAACAAAATCGGCTAACTTACTTGTAGTAGTAGATGCTTATGTATTATTTAAACTAACGTTTCTGTACATGGTGATTTTGCTGCCTTCCGGTGCTCTCGGAATTATCGTAAATACTAGTTTTCCATAGTTAAATAAAAATGGACATGAACGCCCTTTCAAGTCAACATTTGATATGCAATAAGCTTGTAATCACAACTTCAGAAGTGGGAAGTACGATATTTCTCATAGCACGTGAAGGCAGCATAAGTTCTAATAACTGGGACCTACGTAACGTTAGATATTGTTTGGCTGTATGGCTATAGATATATAACTAAAGCGATGCTAAAAATGCTTTAAGGTTGACAGTAACTGATCAAGTTAAACTCACATTAAACTACTTAACTTGTTAAAGGGTGCAATGTTAATTGCTGTATTTGTTTTCTATTTGCTTGGTTTTTATTTTTATTCTATATATGTAATTGTTTTTTTGCCATGAAAATAGTCACAGATGCTGACATGGCATTAAATAAAAATTTACTGATACTATTAAAGTGTTCTTATCCTTAAGGTTGGCTGCATTAACAGGTTAGCTTTCTTGTTTTTTTCCCCTTTTCACATTAATGTTATAGCTTCTGCCCCTGCCGACCCTGGCATGAGGAGACCATCATCAAGTGTCAATCTGTTCACACTGGCAGAAAAAGGGAAAATGTCGAAGGAAAGGCAAAATGAGTGCCACAGGGCAGTCACAAACTTCATTGTGAAAGGTTTGCTGCCTTTTTCTACAGTGGAGGCTCCATGGTGGAGGTAAGAAAGCTGTAAGTGGTGGTGTTGTTGTAGGTTGTTGGCCAGGTGTTTAGGTCATCTCTTAACCTAGATAAGGTTTTTTTTATATTATTATTATTATTTTAACCTTTTATAATAGTAAGCAAAACTGATAAAACAATGCTATTTTATGTTTTGTGTTCTGATGATGTCAATTATTTATAGGGAGATGATAAGGGCATTAAACCCCAGATATCAGTCCCCCAGCCGAGACATGCTCTCTAATACCTTCATACCTGCATGGTATGCAGTAGAAAAAGAAAACATCAAGAAAGAGTTACAAGATGTGAGGGATGTGGCTGTGACTGCTGATGGCTGGACCAGCATTGCACAAGACCACTACCTGACAGTGTCAGTCCACTATGTGAGAGAGGGCTCCATGAAAGAGAAAGTCCTACATACAAGGGCAGTATACACATCCCAGACAGGGGAAATTGTTGCAGAAGAGATAGGAGATATTCTTGATGAATTCAATATAAAGGACAGAGTAGTTGCTGTCACAGTAGATAATGCAGCAAACATGGATGTAGCAATAAAAAAGATGAGTATTAAAAAGATTGGCTGCTTTGCTCACACTCTAAATATTGCTGCACAAAAGCTTTACACTATACCATCAGTCTCACAGTGGGTCGGAAGGATCAGAGCAATGGTGGTGTGGCTGAAAAGGTCCAGCCTGGCTAAACCTGTCCTTAAAGAGAAGCAGCGTCTTCTCGGTAAGTAGAAATCAAAATAGGTAAACCTAACTCTAAACCATTTAGTAAAAAATCTGCAAATGAACAACCACTTTGGTAACCACACATACACAAACACAAACACACACACCAATTTCCTCTCTCTCTCTCTCTCTCTCTCTCTCTCTCTCTCTCTCTCTCTCTCTCTCTCTCTCTCTCTTTCTCTCTCTCTCTCTCTCTCACACACACACACACACACACTCTAGGCCTTGCAGAACATGCTATCATCCTGGATGTGAGGACAAGGTGGAATAGCCTGTTCCTGATGGTGGAAAGATTCCTGGAACAGTTCCCTGCCATCCAGGCCGCCTCAATGGACCCTAGGCTTAAGAAATCAATGGAGAAGGACAGGTAAAAGCAATTTGTCATTAGCTTAATTTAATTTTCAGTGTGAATCACTGTGCTCATAAAACTATAGTCCAGCTAATGAAACTGATTATATTTTCATTTTCAGACTGCAGAGAGTTTCTGATGAGGATTTCAGTAAAGCAGAACAGTTTGTCAAAGTTACAAAGATACTTTACACTTCAACTCTCTGCGTCTCTGCTGAAAGGAGCCCAACACTGGGTCAGATTCTGCCAATCTTGGATAAACTCCAGCACCACTTCACAGTTAATGATGAGGACTCCTCCTTTACAAAGACCATCAAGAACACTATCTGGAATGACCTCTCACAAAGATACCAGGTGTGTAGTGTAATCCATATTGATTCCTATTGATCTTGGTTTTCATTTGGATTATTCAGGGACTCATACTACAGTATGTTTTTGCCTTTCAGGTTGACAGCATCAGACAGTTCTTGGAGGAGGGCACAGCCTTGGATCCAAGATTCAAGTCAAAAGTGGCAGATGAAGTGTGGACCAGACTGGAGGAGGAGCTGATGAGAAGGACCCCGGGACAGGTGCTATTTTTTATTGGTAATCTACTTCTCTTTAATTGTAGATCAAAATATACAGTATATATAAATATGACCCTCAGATTCTATTGAATACAGATTCAGTACCAGCAGATGGAACATGGGCTCGAAGAGAGAGCAGGAGCAGGTGACCAAGCTCACAGCTCATCTGATGAAGATAGTGCACTTTCAGTAGCAACACTGGTAAGAAAATATAAAGACATCCTATTTTTCCTTATTTAATTTTCAGAAGAAAATTAACTTCGGAAGAAAATGATCTTGTTTACATGTACCCAATAGTGTTTTATATTATTCTTTATTTCTTTACTTATTTGTTCACAGAAGAGGCCAAAGCTCTCTGCCCTTGAGGAGCTATTTGCTATGGAGGACATGGCAATTGAAATAAGAAAAGAGACCACTGTCAGGAGCATTACAGAGAAGATACAGGCAGAGTTAAATAACTACAGATCACTTCCATCTACGCTATCCTCAGTAAATCCAGTAACTTGGTGGTGGAACATGAAGTACACTCTGCCAATGCTTTCTGATTTGGCAACAAGGTATCTCTGTGTGCAAGCATCATCCACACCCTCAGAGCGTACATTTTCTACTGCTGGGGACATTATCAGTCAGGAGCGGGCTTGTCTGTCTCCTGAAAAAGCAGACATGCTAATTTTTTTGAAGAAGAACTGCTGAGTGATTAAAAATATCTTACACTCAGCAGTGAGCCTCACAAAACATTTTGTTCCTTTGTAACCTGTTGGCTACATTTTGTCAAACTGAATAAATAAAACCAAAGTTTTTTCTGAGATAATGTGTTGTGTAATTTTGTTAAAATGGATTTCTTAAAATTGGTATCGAAAAAAGTAACGTTCAGGAATCGGTATCGAAATCAAGGTATCGGTATCGGTATTGGTATCGAAATTTTTTGAACGATACCCAGCCCTAATTATAACAACTTTTGGATGAAGATGATGAAATCAGGGACCTAATACCAATTATTTTATCTATAAAGAAGCTACAAAACTTCTCACACAGATCAGCACTTGGAACAAGACTGGATGGAATGGGTGGATTTAACAAGTAAACAGTTCTAGTAAAAAGAACAAATTACAAACAATAGCACAAATAAATACAATCAGGGCAGGGCAGGACTGAGGGGTCTGGGGCCCCTGGCTTGAGTTTATGTTAGGGCCCTACATATGCTGCAAATGACCTTAACTAGAACATCATTATAGAGTAGCACAAAATACACAATTAAAATATGCTTTGAGGTTCCTAGAACAATTAATATGCAACATGCCAAGCCTAGTCAAAGTTTAGAGGTAATATTAAATAGTGTAACAAGTTAGCTCAAAGAAATATTAATAATCATAACTAGTTATAATTGATTATGAATATCTGGATCAGTTAATAGAATTAACTTAACGTAGTAAAATTAATATTGACATGATAACACTTCGAAACACAATGAACTAAAACGTTCTGTCCTGTGTTTTTGGATGTTGTATGTTGTGTTGCCATACCCCTTTTACTTTGGTTGTGTGAGTGTATAAATAACAAATTTGGGAATTGAAACTAGACAGATGACTAAATTTGAACCTTGTGATTAACAATGATCATTAAAACAAAGTTTGCTTTACCTGGTAACAGAAGGGTTTGTCAATGAAAACCAATCAAATTGTGGGGAAATTATGTAATGCAGAATGACATTTTTGCCATACTTCCCTATTCCATAAAAACTGTTGTATTTGTCACGGTGTGACAAATGAGGGCGGAACTAAAGTTCGCCGCAATTGTGTCCCCTCCGGTACAATAATAAGGAAACACTACCCCCCCGTGTAAGTGTATATCTGTTGCCCTGCCAACTGGGATGAGGAAATTGACACCAGGTGTGAGCAATTAATTTGGAGCCATGACAAAGCCATGTGGGCATTGAGAAGGATATAAAAAGCCAGTGAAGAGAGACTGTTGTGTGGTTCTCTCCCGTGAGAAGTCGTTCTATTTGAGTGTTGCAGAGAAGAATTGTGGTGTGCAAAGGGAAGTGCTGCTGGAGGGGACTCGAGGAGTGTGGAAGAGTTGTGAAAACACACCGTTTGCCTGGAAGGGAGAGAGATAAGTAATCGACCATCGTATCTCGTACCTGCATGTTTCAACACTGAATTTGAGGTGGATTGGAGTGCTTTGATTGTGCTATCTATACGTCACTGAGTGAATTATACTGATTCATGTTCGATCTCTTACCCTCTTCCCCCGTGTTGGAATGGTGATGTGAATCCTGTCTATGTCTGTGGAGGAAAACCCCGAAACCTCTTTTCCCCAGCATTGAAGCTCGTTGCTTGTGGCACGGAGACCCCTGGGTGAGTGCTGGCCTTATCTGCACTTATTTGAAGTGGATTGCAGTGCCTAAATTGACGTTCCCCTCCCTCACGTTGCATGTTTGGAGTGAAATTGCCGGTGTGTGTGGAAGATTTATTTTCTCTTGCCGTGCACTCTCCTCGTGCCATGCTGGTCTACTGTCAGTAACTGGAGCTTCATAATGTCGATTGGTTCCATCTGTTGAGGACTAGAAGGAACAGCATCTGTAAGTCAAACTAACCTTTCTGTTTTGAAGTAGTGGTTCTGACTGTCTTGGAAGAAGCTCCGCTCAGCCTGTTGACTTGGAGTCTGCTGCAGCCCTAAGCTCACCTGTACGGTGTGAAGTTATCTGCCCCCTGCAACACACGTGAGAATTGTATACTGCTGTTGAAGTGGATTCTGTTTGTCTTTGTAGAAGTTCCACTCAGCCTGTTGATTTTGAGTCTGCTGCAGCACTAAGCCCACCTGCACGGTGTGAAGTTATC
The DNA here is from genome assembly GCF_949319135.1 of Squalius cephalus. Classification (NCBI taxonomy): domain Eukaryota; kingdom Metazoa; phylum Chordata; class Actinopteri; order Cypriniformes; family Leuciscidae; genus Squalius; species Squalius cephalus. The sequence continues at coordinate 16,905,888 of NC_137122.1, forward strand.
TGCTCCCTGCAACGCACGTGAGAATTGTTTACTGCTGTTGAAGTTGATTCTGTCTGTTCTAGAGAAGCTCCGCTCAGCCTGCGACTTTGAGTCTGCTACGGCCCCAAGTCCATCTGCATGGTGTGAAGTTATCCGTCCCCTGCAACACACGTGAGAGCTGTATACTGCTGTCGAAGTTGATTCTGTCTGTTCTAGAGAAGCTCCGCTCAGCCTGCGACTTTGAGTCTGCTATAGCCCCCGGCCCATCTGTATGGTGTGAAGTTATCTGTTCACGGCAACACACGTGAGAACTGTATACTGCTGTTGAAGTTGATTCTGTCTGTTCTAGAGAAGCTCCACTCAGCCTGCGACTTGAATCTGCTATAGCCCCAGGCCCATCTGCATGGTGTGAAGTTATCTGTCCCCTGCAACACATGTAAGAACTGTATACTGTGGTGAAGTGGATTTTGTCTGTCTTAGAGCAGCTCTGCTCAGCTGCGACTTTGAGTCTGCTACAACCCCAAGTCCATCTGCATGGTGTGAAGTTAGCTGTCCCCTGCAACACACGTGAGTTGTATATTGCTGTTGAAGTTGATTCTGTTTGTCCAGGAGAAGCTCCGCTCGGCCTGCGCCTTTGAGTCTGCTATAGCCCCCGGCCCATCTGCATGGGGTGAAGTCACCTGTCCCCGGCAACACACGTGAGGCCTATGTACTGCTGTTGAAGCTGACTCTTTCTGTCCTAACTGTCTGTCCTAGAGAAGCTCCGTTTAGCCTGTCGACTCGAGTCTGCTGCAGCCCCAGAGCCCTGACCATCTACTCACTGGTGGAAACTCACCTGCCCATCGCATCCCATTGTGAACCCTGCATCAGTGTGAGAAGAGGACCAGCCCTGACTGTATACTCACCTGTGGAAACTCACCTGTCCGTCGTTGGTCCCTGTGAACTCTGCCTCGGTGTGAGAAGAGGAAGAGCCCTGACCATCTACTCACTGGTGGAAACTCACCTGCCTACCGCATCCCATTGTGAACCCTACAGCGGCGTGGGAAGAGGAAGGGCCCCGACTGTCTACTCACCTGTGGAAACTCACCTGTCTGTCGTCGGCCCCTGTGGACCCTGCATCAGTGTGGGAAGAGGAACAGCCCCGACTGTCTACTCCCCTGTGGAAACTCACCTGTCCGTCGTAGGTCCCTGCGGACCCTGCATCAGGGTGGGAAGAGGGACAGCCCCGACCGCATACTCATCTGTGGAAATCCATCGATCCATCACAGGCCATTGCGAACCTTGTACCGGCGTGGGAGTGGGCCCCGGAGACTGCTGCATTGCCTCGATTCCGGGGAAGAAGAGGAAAGGAAGATTTTAGCTTGGGTTATTCAAATTACTTTTAACTTTAATAAAAAGAACTGTTATTCCCTTTAATTCTGTTTCCGTCTCGTCTCTGACACGTTCCTCAGGGTGGTCCTGGTTCAGGGGTGGGCGCAGTCCGGCTTGGCCCATCCCGACCTGTGACATATTCGTATTAGCTGATCGTGGGATTCTCAATGGAATTTGTCAGAGATCCTCCGGCCTTGCTTCTTGGGGGAGATTCTCTGAGAACTGCTCGAGAGATCCTCCAGCCTTGATTAAAGCATTTAAATGACATTTGCTAAAGTCTGTTTGTCGATTATTCCTGCGCAGGAAGAAAGCTAGTTAGGGGAACAAGTTAGTTAGGTAGCTATATAGGGAATTTCGATTGGAGACAACCCAGTAGAATAGAAAGGGAATGTTGAATGGAGACAACCCAGATTGCTAGGTTTAGGGAAAAATCTATGATTTTTCACAGCAATAAAGATATCTTATCTGATCGTCGCCATGGCGACTGAAACCTTTCTGCTCTCTTGTCTCTTTTGGGGGGATGTTTCATTCCTAAGAGTGGGCTTTGAAGCTTAGTTGTTAAATGTAACAAATAGTTATGTGTCTGATTGTCTCAGTTGTTTCAATAGTCATTAAAATACAATAAAATACAGGATGTGCTCTATCCGCATACTTGCATAATCAGTGTTGGGTGTAATGCAATACTAACTAAATTAATTACTGTAATTTAATTACTTTATTCAAAAAGTAAAATAAGGAATTACTCTTAAAGAGTTAGCACAGTAATCTAATTACACTGTTGAAGATTTAATTAGTAGCTTTTAGTAGAATAAAGTGAAAATTACAAGAATACAGTCTTCCATAGAAGGTTTTTTTTTTTTCTGTCCAAACTGCCTCGGACATGGATCTAAACATAATAGTAGCTTTTTACTTTTATCTGGGGTTTCAACAAAAGGAAATTCTACAGGTGCATATCTACCAACATGGCATTACCATTTTGTCTTAGGACGTTAAAAAATATCCTGCGCCGGACTTTACAGGCGAAAACACTTTTCAGAGTGGATGGAGGTGATCCTCCTCTGCTTATTCTGCCTATTTTGTGCTTCACTTGAAAAAGTTCCTTTTACATTTAGTAACTGGAGTCACTTCAGTTCTAAAATAATAATTGAAGGCTATTAGTAATAGACAAATCTGCGTGGCCCTCATTGGCTGCGGGGTGTCTATTTTTATTTTATTTTTTTATTATTATTATCATAAAAGTAATTGGGGGCCTCCATGTCCATTTTGCTTGGGGCCCCCAAATTCCTTCAAACGGCCCTACTTCAAGAAAAAGGTTAAAGAAAGGCTTACACTTATAATATTTATACTTGTGTAAAAAATATTTGGCTAGAAACAAAATTAGATTGAGTAAATAAAAAAAAAAATATCTGACTGTTATCTTTCTTTCTTTTTCATTAGCAAAAAAATGAAGGCTATAATTGTATAATCATTATTAAGAATACATATTTGGTGCCAATTATCAAGCAAAAGAACATATTTTGGGGGGTTTTGGAAGTACTGAGTAAGAGTGCCTTTTAAAATGCTTTCTCTGAAAACTTGCAAAAGAAAAGGAGCTAATTGTTTTGCAAATAATTTGTAGAATTCTGAAGACAAGCCATCCACTCCTGGAGATTTATTAAGTTTAAGACAATGAATGGCTTCAGTGACTTCCTCCAAACCAAGTGGTAGGTCACACATGCTTCTGTCTGCCCCATTAATTTTACAAAGGTAGTGAATTGAATAAACCTGTAGCTTTTCCGTAATCAACTATTCAACTTTTTATAGAAATCAGCACACAATTGTGAAATTTTGTGATATACACTGTTAGCCCTTGCTGTAAAAAAAGGCCAAATTCTGACAATATCATACCATTTTCCATTAAAACAGTAATATAGCGTAGGAAACAAAACTAGCCTACAGGAATATACTGTGAATTAACAGTGCTCAAAATCGACACTCAGAGGCTGTTTTCCCAATCACACCCTATACCCTCATTCACTTTTCCCTAATAGTTCACTAATAGTCCACTTGAATGAAAAGAAGAGAGTGAATTGAGAAACTGATGAACACTGATAAGCAGAATCACTGAAGGACAGAGAAACAAGAACAGAAAAAAAGAGAAACACAGAAACTACAACTGCCTTCCAGCAACACTGAGTGTGAAACCAGTTTACAAACCAGTTTATGATTATTTCTTTCATACATGTACAAAAGTTCTTGTTGAGAATTAACAGAGATTTAGTTAATAATAAATAGTTGTCACCATGATGGAGATCAGTATTTGCTTTAGTTGGTCTCTTGTCCCTTGACTTCTTACCATTCATCTCTCTCTGGCTGCTGTAACAGTGAGTTTATAAAACACATTTGTTATGGCAAGAAAGAGCCAAGAGAAGATGATCAGGTGTTTTTAGATTTTGTGATGATGTCACAATTATTCCGTACATGTCTGATTCTCTGATCTTTCCTGCATATATTATTTGAGTTTATGGGTATTTCATAATTAGCATATATCTGTGAATCTACAACATGAAATAAATATTTCTGTAATCAGGTCTTCTGAAGAATATCAAAATCATATAGTGCTCTAAAACATTTTAAACTCCTGCTTATCCTGGACACACACAGACATCAACAATCATCATATGAATCTCAACAATGGTGACAATCAAAAGTATCATGTCGCAGTGCATGCTGGGTTCCAGGATAATATAAACTCCCAGCATGCACTGCTGCATGAATAAAAAAAAAATATATATATATTGCAACCACTGTTGAGATTCATGTACTAAATTGTGATATCTCTGTGTTTCTTTAAGACAGTAGCTCTGTTTTTTTTTTTTTTTTTTTTTCTGGTTTATGCATGATGTGTTAAAAAAAGAGTCATTGTAATGTATTGCTGTGGTTTCACAGTGGTGCTAATGAAACACTTTTGATTGAGGATTAAACTCTGAACGAGTGAGAATGAATTTCCTTAGTGAATGAACAGGCTATATGATGATTTTATCACCATAATCAACATAACCACCATCATTCATAAACTGTGTGTGTGCACAAGTGTGACTTGCACAAAAACAGCTCAAGCAGCAAAAGAAACACTAATGTTATAGCATCAGCAACCCAACTAAAGCAAGCACTGATCTCTATAATGGTAACTTCAAACCAAACATTTTCAATTAAACATCTTAATAACAACTTCTGTAGATATATGACAGAAATAAAGTCATACTGGTTAATAATAAGTGTAATAATGTGTAATGTCTGGAAGTCAGTTGTAGTTCTTGTGTTTCTCTATTTTTAGGGCCCGAGCACCGATGGTGTGAGGACCCTCTTGGAATTGCTCTGTTTATTATTATTATTATTATTCTTCTCCGCATTGAATTGCATTTTTGAGGGCCTAAACATGCGCGAAAACTCACGAAACTTTGCACACGCGTCAGAACTGGCGAAAATTTACATCTGATATAGGTTTCAGAATTGGACGGGGCAAAATGGCTCGATAGCGCCACCTATAAAAGTTCAACGGAGTGCGCCTCCTGCAACGTTCCACGTACGTGCACGAAATTCGGTACATACGTGTAATGACCTAATACCTACAAAAAAGTCTCTTGGAGCATAGCCCTAAACACAACAGGAAGTCAGCCATTTTGAACTTCCTCTCAGATTTTTGTGCAGTTTTTGCCATTTTCAGGCCTCGTACTTTAACGAACTCCTCCTACAGTTTTAATCTGATCATCTTCAAATTTGGTGAGTGTAATCTTAAGGCCTTTGCGACGTTAAATTGCGAAGATCTTGAGTTTTCGTCGAAGGGCGGGTCCTCGGCGGCCTTACAAATTTCGATGTTTCGCCATGAAACAGGAAGTTGCTGTAACTCAGGCATGGAATGTCCAATCTCCCCCAAACTTCACACGTTTGATAAGAGTTCTGTCCTGAACACATGGCCATGCTCATATTCAGTTATAGTCATAGCGCCACCTGCTGGCAACAGGAAGTGACATGTTTAACACTGTTATGGACTCCTAATAACATATAAAAAAGTGCCAGCAAGTGCGAAACATGCTAACAACATACTAGAAGCATGCTAAAACATGCTAGCAAACTCTTAGCTAAGTGCTAAAGCATGCTATTATTGCAATTAAATAGGAATTTGCTGTAACTCAGGCATGGAATGTCCAATCTGCCCCAAACTTCACACTTTTGATAAGCGTTCTGTCCTGAACACATCTACATGATAATATTCAGTTATAGTAATAGCGCCACCTACTGGCAACAGGAAGTGTCATGTTTAACACGTTGATGCCATTCTAGCAACATGTTAAAAATGCCATTGAGGTCTAAACATGCTAGAAACATGTTAAAACATGCTAGCAATACTTAGCTAAGTGCTAAAGCATGCTAATTCAATGAAACAGGATGTTGTTGTTACTCAAGAAGGCAATGTCCAATATGCGCCAAACTTCACACTTTTAATAAACGTTCTGTCCTGAACACATGACCATGCTCATATTCAGTTACAGTCATAGTGCCACCTGCTGGCAACAGGAAGTGACATGTTAAACACTGTTGTGGACATATAAAAACATATAAAAAAAGTGCCAGCAAGTGCTAAACATGCTAACAACATACTAGAAACATGCTAAAACATGCTAGCAAACACTTAGCTAAGTGCTAAAGCATGCTATTGCTGCAATTAAATAGGAATTTGCTGTAACACAGGCATGGAATGTCCAATCTGCCCCAAACTTCACACGTTTGATAAGAGTCATGGCCTGAACACATCTACATGAGAATATTCAGTTATAGTAATAGCGCCACCTGCTGTCAACAGGAAGTGACATGTTTAACACTGTTGTGGTCTCCTAATAACATATATAAAAGAGCCAGCAAGTGCTAAACAGGTTAGCAACATACTAGAAACATGCTAGCAAACACTTAGCTAAGTGATAAAGAATGCTATTACTGCAATTAAATAGGAATTTGCTGTAACTCAGGCATGGAACGTCCAATCTGCCCCAAACTTCACATGTTTGATAAGAATCATGGCCTGAACGCATGCCTATGCTCAAATTCAGTTATAGTAATAGCGCCACCTACTGGCAACAGGAAGTGACATGTTTAACACGTTGATGCCGTTCTAGCAACATGTTAAAAATGCCATTGAGTTCTAAACATGCTAGAAACATATTAAAACATGCTAGCAATACTTAGCTAAGTGCTAAAGCATGCTAATTCAATGAAACAGGACTTTGTTGTTACTCAAGAAGGCAATGTACAATCTACCCCAAACGTCACACGTTTGATAAGAGTTATCTCTTGAACACATGTCCATGCTCATATTTAGTTATAGTCATAGCGCCACCTGCTGGCAACAGGAAGTGACGTTTAACACTGTTCTTGACTCCTAATAACATATAAAAAAATGCCAGTAGGTGCTAAACATCCTACCAACATACTAGAGACATGCTAAAACATAATAGCAAACACTTAGCTAAGTGCTAAAGAATGATATTACTGCAATTAAATATGAATTTGCTGTAACTCAGGCATGGAATGTCCAATCTGCCCCAAACTTCACACTTTTGATAAGCGTTCTGTCCTGAACACATGACCATGCTTATATTCAGTTACAGTCATAGCGCCACCTGCTGGCAACAGGAAGTGACATGTTTAACACTGTTGTGGACTCCTAATAACATATAAAAAAGTGCCAGCAAGTGTTAAACATGCTAACAACATACTAGAAACATGCTAAAACATGCTAGCAAACTCTTAGCCAAGTGCTAAAGCATGCTATTATTGCAATTAAATAGGAATTTGCTGTAACTCAGGCATGGAATGTCCAATCTGCCCCAAACTTCACACTTTTGATAAGAGTCATGGCCTGAACACATCTACATGAGAATGTTCAGTTATAGTAATAGCGCCACCAACTGGCAACAGGAAGTGACATGTTTAACACGTTGATGCCGTTCTAGCAACATGTTAAAACATGCTAACAATGCTTAGCTAAGTTCTAAAGAATGCTAATTCAATGAAACATGACTTTGTTGTTACTCAAGAAGGCAATGTCCAATTTGCACCAAACTTCACATGTTTGATAAGAGTTCTGTCCTGAACACACATCCATGCTCATATTCAGTTATAGTCATAACGCCACCTACTGGCAACAGAAACTGACATGGTTAACACAGTAATGCAGTACTAACCACATAATTATTGTGTACTAAGCATGCTAGAAACAGACTGAACATGCTAGCAACACTTAGCTGAGTCATGAAGCATGCTATTATCACCATTATACAAAACATTTTGTAACTGACTTTGACATACTCTTACTATATATACCTCCTTAAATGTACATTTCCCAACCATGCTCTGCCTTCCTAAAGCCACCGAGTGTTGATGGCACGGGTGCGAGGGCCCTTTCATCGCTGCTTGCAGCTTTAATCTGTACTTGTGTTTCTCTTTCCTTCAGTGATTCTGCTTATTAACAGCAGGTGTTCATCACTAATGCTCAACAATCACTTACATATTCACTTAATTATCTCACTGCAACACTGTCTCAATGTTACTTTTTACTCTTTGTAGTGTGGATTTCCCTGTGGGGTTGAAAGGGTTAACAGTGTAAGATAAAAAGACACACCCACAAAATGAATTTTACAGTAATAAACTGTAAGTTATAAAACAGGTTTATACTGGCAACACTGTTGCCAGTATTTTACTGTAAAATGTATTTTTTGGGTCACCATTGTGCAGAAGAGTAGAGCCTGTGCTTCAGTCCAGGAGAAGATCTACAAACACTGATGATTTGCTGCATGTTGCTTTATTTAACAGGCGGTGACTGTGTAGTTGCTGGTCCAGTGGGAATCTCTTTATTTACAAAAGTTTTGTTGTGGTTTCAAATGAAATAAGTTCACAGTAATACTTTGCTCACGTTAATGATGCATTATACAATTTAGTTAATACATTTAAATGACAGTTGGTTATTTATAAATATATATAAATTAGTTAACTCGAGTTTTAGTGCACTTTTACAGTAACATACTGTAGATTACAGTAAAGAACTGTACAAATAACTGTAAATTACTGGCAACAGTGTTGCCAGTATTTTACTGTAAAAAAAACTGGTAAGGGCTAACAGTGTAGTCCATAAATTTATCAGGTATAGTCCATTAATCTGTAATCTATATTATGACTGCAATTATGTCTGATTTACACAACTTTCAAACACACTTTATACAGTTTGATTAAGCGACAGGCTCATTTCTGTATTGTTTTCATCGATCACAGCGATACTTGTGCGTCTTTTCTGGCGTCTTCCTACTGAAATAAACATTTAGTGCAGCAGCAGCGAGCATGAGGAGAATATGTTGAGTTCATTCAGACCTGAGCGATTTTGTGTTCGTTTGTGTGATTGTCTCGATGTTTGGAGTGAGAACTGTTACTGAATGTCAAGAGTTAAAGTTTGAGATCTGTGAGGGGAATTGATCTCTCAAGTGTTGCTGTTGCCATTTTCATGTTTACCTTTATTTCTTTGTCAACATTTATCTTTGGCAGATTACATTTACTTATTAAAATGGATATCTATTCTAACACTTTATTGACCCTGTATGAGTAATGAACGTGGGAAATTTCAAACCTATATGCATGGGAATATAGATAAATATTAATGAAGTTTGACACAGGAGACATTACATTTTCTTTATTTCTAAGAGTTTTATAATCATTGTAAGTTTCTGTACATACAAACATCTGTAATATGTTAATGATTGAATTACTTTATTGCAATTAGTTATTATAAAGTCAAACTATATTTAGATTGACATATTATGGTAGTTATTTGCCTGTAGACTAGAGGTTCGTAAAGATAGGTTATTTATTTAATTATTTTTGTTATAGATGATTTATCCATGTTTTATTGTGATAAATAACTGTATTATCTTTCAATATAGCTGTTTTACAGGCTTTTATCATCTATCCAGACTCAAATAATGTGTTTCTAACAGCAAACACTCAGAATAAAGTGAGATGATCTGCTGATGATCCTGAATGGCTTGTTGAATGAGTGTTGATAGTCTGAGGCTCATCAATATTAACAGATCTTCAGGTTTCCTGCATCTGCAGTTGCCATGCTATCTTTTGGCTGGTTGTTGTAGCTGTTAGGTTGACTTGCAGCAATTCAACACGTGTGTTTTTTTTTTGTGTGTTTTTTCACTTGGCAAGCCGAGCTGACGTGACATGGGGGCGTGGCAGCATCGACGATTTGATTTGTTTGATTCGATAATCGAGATTGAGCATTAAATTCAATCGATTTCGATTTAAAATCAAAATCATGACAGCCTTATCAAGAATTGTTTAGGGATGAGTTTATGTATTCCTATAGGTAAAGTCTCAGTCTCTGTGGTTTTAAGAGATTTCAAACCCTGGGGTCATTCAGAGGTCCTTAAGAAGATGGAGGTATGCTCAGAAAATTGCATACACAGCAAAGTGAGTAAAATACAGCAAGTATTTAATTTTTTACTCATTTTGGAAGAAAATTATTAATATTCATGAAAAAAAAAACACTTAAAATGCTATATTCATATTCTATATTAGAATGCAATTTCAGTATTTTTCATGCATACACTTTTGCCGGACTGTGAATCCAATAATTTAGTAGGCCTAAAAAGGGTTTACTATCTTGTTATTGGCCCAGTTTCATAGACAAGTCTAAAGTGTAGTCCCAGATAAACAAAATCATGATTTGAACACTGAAAGCAAATTGCACAGAACATATGTCAGTGCCATGTTTTGTCACAATTTATACATATACTGTATACATATACGTCCTAATTTATCCAAGACTTATTGTAAGCCCTGCCTGAAACCTGCCAGCCCTACATATTTGGAATGTTATAATATAACTATTTAACACAGAAAACACATATTATTTAAAAGAATTTAATACAAATTTGTCAAATTAGCAATAATAGGCATGTGATGAAATATTGCATATTTGTTTTTGTAATATTCAACCGCTAATGAAGCAATGCTTTTTTCATCAGAAAATATTTCTACTGTTTTATTTGCCCTCAAAGATAAGTTCTGACCAAATATAAACTTATAATGATAAAATATAAATATTAAGAATCTGAATAATATGTTGATTTAGACACATAGACTCTTGGTTTGCCACATGATGGGTTCGCAGAGATCATTGACATTTAAAACATTTTGAAACGGTTATGAGGCAACAAAGCCTCGTTTACTGAAATCACACGACTTTCGCAGTTTGATACGTTATAGTGTTTTGGAATTGCCTATCAAATATTCCATTAAAACTCACTTGATGTAATGTTTCTTTTAGACCTGATAGACCTGAACAAGAAAGGAAAAACAGAAGCCAAAAAATCTGTCTCCTGCCCTCAGTGTAAAAAACGCTTCACATGAAAATCAAGTCTGAAGATTCACATGAGAGTTCACACTGGGAAGAAGTGGCTCAGGCTTTCGCTCTGAAATCACATCTTCTCATTCTGAAGGATCAGTGTGGTAAACAGTTTCATTGGGCTTTAGTCCTGAAGAAACACCTGAAGATTCACACAAAGGAGAAGATTCATGCGTAATATTCAACGCATTCTCATCCTTGGGCGTCATAATACTGACGCTTTTGACATTTCGTCTACATCGAACGCACATGGCACCCTTAAGCGTCAATATGAGACGCGCAGAGCTTTGTTCGGTTATGGGTAGGTTTAGGTCTAGTGTAGGGTTACGGTTAGACCGCTAGAAGGCGCCTTCTGGCCCATTTCTATCTGCGTCTCATATTGACGCTAAAGGGTGCCATGTGCGTTCGATGTAGACGAAATGTCAAGAGCGTCAATATATGACGCCCTAGGATGAGAACGGGCTGGTAATATTACAGCAGAAAAGACACAACGGTGTGTGTTTCAGTGCTGGAAGTCCTTTACTACAGATGGTTGTAGGGCTGAGCAAATATGGGCAGAACTCTTTACTGCCCTAATACTTCATAAAGCCTTTTAAAGGTATACATGTGAATTAAACATGGCACAATGCCAATCATCATCACACTATGCTAATGCCTATATAGTGCAAGGGATTACATCAATATGCTGATTAAGGACTGTTGGGACACTCCAGGCACAGGATGGTTATGTCGGGAGAGACAGAGTCGTTTTCACCTCAATGACACGTCTGAACCATTTGCTTCACAGGACATATGCTTTCAACTACATACTGTTTATTTACTAGAGTGTTCTAATATGTAACTATGCCACGTTTGGTCTCATCTGACATCTTATAAATTGAAATGAGTGGTGGTGAACTTATTAGAGATATTAAAGTATCCTAATGTACAATCTAGGTACTATTGGTTAAATAAAACATGCATCGAGGAGAATGTTAATGCTCTTCTCCCCCTCTGGATCTCCATCCATTTGCCTCATCTTTTGGTTTCTTGTTAGTCAATTTCGGTGTTGGTATTCCATTCATGTTTAACAATGCTTTGCTCAGGGTGTAAGAAGGAAAGGTATCTGTTGATCTTGGAGAGTGGCCGCGCCTTGGGAGGTGGGATCTGCATCAGCATGATGAGTGACACCTGGTGAAGCGGATACTTAAAGGGATAGTTCAGTAAGGGATAATAGCAGCCTATGGAGGAGTGAGACAAGGCTCAGATTTCATCAAAAATATCTTAATATGTGTTCCGAAGATGAACGAAGGTCTTACGCGGTTGGAACAACATGAGGGTGAGTAATTACTGACAGAATTTTCATTTTTGGGTGAACTATCCCTTTAAAGACCATGCTGCTGCCAGTGTGACTAGAGAACTTTGTATTGAGAACCTGTGTTATGAACCTTTGTTTTATGATACGATCTCTGTCTTAGTTTTGCTTTGCGATTGAAAACCTTTTAGGGTATTAGAGAACCTTTATCGTAAGAGAGGTTGGAGATTGAGAAAGCTTTGTACACGAGACATTTTTGTTGCAGAAACTGTTTGTGTGTTTTATTTTCGTTACGTTGTTCGCATGTATGTTCATCGTTTCTTGTTTTGGCTGCGCCCAAAACCTTTTCGTTTGTGAGTGTTGCGGTCTACAAAGGAGAAGGGGATAGGTAAGATTGTCACATGATTGTACATGCGTAGTTAAACTTGTCTGTGTAAAAACACTAGTTAGGGATTTGTGCCACCCGCTGTATTTGTTTATTAGTTAAGTTTAGTTTAGTTAAGACGTCCTGGACGTTGAAGACTTTTTTTTTATCTTTTCTTTTTATCTTAGTATTAGAAGTTAAATGTGTTAGATAAACTTTTTGCTTATATTACTTTTGTTTGTTTGGCAGAATCCGTTTTTCCTTTGTGGTTGGGTTTTGTTATGGTATATATTTATTCATTATATAAACTCATATTCCCTTTATTTCAGTGGTCTCTCGTGTTTTCTCACCACTGTTCCTCCTGAATCTGAGGTTCTACAATCGGCCGTATTCTCCTCTCCAGTACCCTGGCATAGAATTTCCCGGGGAGGCTGAGAAGTGTGATCCCCCTGTAGTTGGAACACACCCTCCGGTCCCCCTTCTTAAAAAGAGGGAACACCATCCCGGTCTGCCAGCCCAAAGGTACTGTCCCCGACCGCCACGTGATATTGCAGAGGCGTGTCAGCCAAGACAGCTCCACAACATCCAGAGACTTGAGGTACTCAGGGCGGATCTCATCCACCCCCGGTGCCTTGCCACCGAGGAGCTTCTTAACTACCTCGGAGACTTCAGCATGGGTGATGGATGAGTCCATCTCCGAGCCCCCAGCCTCTGCTTCCTCGATGGAAGACATGTCGGTGGGATTTAGGAGATCCTCAAAGTATTCCTTCCACCGTCCGACGACATCCCCAGTTGAGGTCAACAGCTGCCCATTTCCACTGTAAACAGTGTTGGTAGGGCACTACTACCCCCTCCTGAGGTGCCGGACGGTCTGCCAGAATCTCTTCAAGGCCAACCGATAGTCCTTCTCCATGGCCTCACAGAACTCTTCCCAAGCCCGATTTTTTTGCCTCCACAACCACCCGGGATGCAGTCCGCTTGGCTTGCCGGTACCCGTCAGCTGCCTCAGGAGTCCCACAAGCCAGCCAGGCTCGATAGGACTCCTCCTTCAGCCTGACGGCATCCCTTACTTCCGGTGTCCACCACCGGGTTTGGGGATTGCTGCCTCGACAGGCACCGGAGACCTTATGGCCACAGCTCCGAGTGGCCGCACCGACAATGGAGGTGGAGAACATGGTCCACTCAGACTCAATATCTCCAGACTCCCTTGGGATCCGGTCGAAGCTCTGCCGGGGGTGGAAGTTGAAGATCTCTCTGACAGGGGACTCCGCCAAACGTCCCAACAGACCCTCACAGTACGTTTGGGCCTGCCGAGTCTGTCCAGCCTCTTCCCCGGCCATCGGATCCAACTCACCACCAGGTGATGATCGGTTGACAGCTCCGCCCCTCTCTTCACCCGAGTGTCCAAGATATAGGACACCACCGTCCTGGTGCCACGTGCACTGATGGACACCCTAATGCTTGAACATGGTGTTCGTTATGGACAAGCTGTAACCAGCAGAGAAGTCCAATAACAAAACACTGTCGCTGCACACGTGGGCGTTGAAGGCTACCAGTAGAACGATGGAGTCCCCAGTCGGAGCACTTTCCAGCACCCCTCCCAGGGACCCCAAGAAGGCTGGGTACTCTACACTGCCGTTTGGCCCGTAGGCGCACAGGACAGTGAGAGACCTATCCCCAAGCCGTGCATGGAGGTGATCCCGACTATCTCTAGTCGGTACCTCTCAACCTCATGCACAATCTCAGGCTCCTTCCCCGCCAGCAAGGTGACATTCCACGTCCCTAGAGCTAGTTTCCGTGTCCAGGGATCGGGTCATCGAGGCCCGATGTCTTCGTTGAATTATAAAGACTCCCAGATGGCAAACAATTTGTGGCGAGAAGTCGGCAAAAATCTGGGGTTAGAAAAGTCGGAGTGGTTAAAAAGGTGGAAGAACATGAGGGACAAATACGTTCACCTTCAGAAGAAAGTGAACAGTTCGAGGAGCGGCTACCCAGGCGGCACGAAAGTGCCTGCACTTTTTGTGTTCCTTTCTTGGCTGGCACCCCATGTGAAACACAGAGAAACGGAGTCAAATGATGGCAAAAAGGAGGTAAATATAGCTTGCATGCTTATAGTTCTTTGATCTGCTTTATAACGTGTGTTTGATAAAGACTATTGAATGATCTTATATTGGTTTACTAGAAATCTAGCTAAGCTCTTTGTTTAAAACATAGAATGTGTGTTTGATAATGAAGCTTTACTATTAGCTTCCCATTAGCTTCCCATTGCGCCACATTACAGCAAGGGTTGCAGTGCTTTCCAAAGTGCTTAACAGACCTCCGAAACAATGGATGACACTGTGCACGGCGCCAGTTTGTAGCTGGCTGCTACAGTCTGTTGGTTAGCATCTGAAGCAAACATATGAAGAGTCACCGCCAGTCTTTGCCGAAGATCAACCGGTATACTGTGGGTACACTGATGCAAAATAAAAGGCTTTAACGATAAACCAAATCATCAAATCGACTTGCCAACTTGCAAAAATATCAGAAAGTCATCTGTTCACCCATGCCCTGCATTAGTCTAACAAGCATGACAAATTCTCTCTCCTGTTGTCTCGTTTGGTGCAATGGTCGCACCAAACATTTTTTCTCCTGTTACATTGTCGTCTTCTTTTTTGTAGTTTTAGATAAATTATTTGTGCTTCGACATTTAACAGCTCAAGCTGCAACAAAAATCGCTGTCTATCTGCCACCATCGCTACTGCTGCTGCTTCTTCGTTTTTTTTTTCTTGATACTGTGAGTTACACCATCAACATCGCTGTTGACACTGCTTCCTAGCGGTCTGCATGTATAATTGCATGTCGACACGGACAACGACTCAGGAGTATAAATTAGGGCTGCACGATTAATCGCAATAAAACCGCACACGATATGGCAAAGGCTGCGATTTTTTTGTGCGCAGCTTGTCAGTGGAGTGCGGCTGATTGGTAGTAAATACTGCCCCATTTGAATGCCAGAGGGCGCTCTCATGCAAACACGATAAATATGCCCCGCCACAGAAGTACAATAATGCCATCATTCCAGGAAATGCCTATCGCTGTAGCTGAATAAACAGAAGATTGAAACGCTTTGATTAAACATGACTTATAAATACACGACTGCCTTATTCTGTGTAAGAAGGCACATCATCTCACAGAAGGATGCTCAACTGTCGTTATGAAGTGAGTTTGGAGTAAATGCACGTTATTAATTGTTGCATGTTATTAAAAAGGTTCATAAATGCTTCTCATGCTTTGGAAAGATTTTGACGTGTTGTTTTTTGAGTAAGTGACTCAAACTCACAGTGCTTTCATGGAGCACCGTTTACAGAGCCGTACATCAATGACAAACTGCGCATTAAAAATACTTGCAGCCTTTGCGATTTTAAAATCTCGATAAGCCATCTCGATTTAAGTGCAACTACATGTAAGTTGCGATTAATCGTGCAGTCCTAGTAAATGAAAATTGGCGCGTAGCCTACGGCGCAGAGGCTATGGTAGAGGTCCGACACAGAATTATAAATCAGCCTTGAGGCCACGGAGGCTTTCATGTCATTCCGTCATCTTGTAAAACTAAATAGCAGAGAGGGACAAAAAGCACTCGCCTACTTCAAAGCGTTGTCAGCTTCTTGGGACATAACGGCTACCTTATTAGTAATGTAATTTTCAATGTTGAAGATATAATTAGCTTTTCATAGAATAAAGTCAAAATTATGAGAATACAGTCTTCCATAGGAGGCATATATTTTATTTATTTTTTGCAACGAAATGTTCTAGTCGAACTGCCTCAGACCTGGATCCAAGCATGTACTGGCCATCAGGACTACCGGGAGATTCCCGGTGGGCCGGCGTGGTTTTTGGGCCGATACATCTCTTTTTTTTTTCTTTTTTTTTTTGTCTTAACAGCCCATAAAACTCTTTCATCGGCGGCCCATTCGTTTTGTTTTGTTTCGCTTCATTGCCGGTGCTGGGTTAGGGCTGGTGTAATGCATTGGTCAAAAAAAGGCATTGGTTGGCTTTTTTTTTTTTTGGACAGACTGGCCCATGAAACACGTATATCAGCGGCCCGTTGTTTCTTTTCTTGATTGACACTGGGCTGGTCCAATCACATCTTTAAACACCTCCGCCTTTGGGCTCTGAGTGCGCGTGTAGTGTCAGTGTGTATCTGTCAAAATAGTCTGAGAGATGGATAAGAAACGCAAGGAACAAGCAGAGTAATAGCGTGAAAAATAGATACAGGGAGGCCCTTCAAGCAGACGCTGTAAAATGTGTCAAAATATGTTTTCTGCAGCAGCAGGAACTTCATCAGCTCCAGTGATGATGATGATAGTGAGATAGTTTACCTTCTACATTCCTTACCCTCTTTCCCACTAATACACTAAAATTTACCCATTCACTCATACTCACACACATATTGCAAAAAAATAAATAAAAATAGTCTACTTAAAGGAGAACTCCAGTCAATTTTCCAGTCAGCTAATTTTTTTGTAAATTTGGAGTGCTGTCAGTACAAAGAACAAAAAAATCGGTGTTGCCTATACCGTGTTATCCTCTTTTTAAAATTTGCACCCTGTTGACTTAAATGGGGCAAGTTTTAAACCTGCTTTTAGCCTCTTAACATCCTTGATGCGTCATTACAAGTGCCCAGCCATGTTGAGTGATTCCTTCAGAGTGAACACAGTGAATCTGACTGCAGAAGTTGTGAAAGATATGAATAAAATGTTTTCGGTCGAAGTCCACAGTAGTTAATTGTCAAGTTCACGCATGTGATCTCAGACTGTCAGCTGTCAATGTGAACTTGACAATCGACTGGCATATCGGCCAGGTTGAGCCACAGGTGTCGCTCCTGGACCACACACTTGGACATCACCTGACCCTGGGAGCGTGCAGTCACCTTCGTCACTCGGAGAGCAAGGTCGGTGGCGGCACGCAGCTCATCAAATAGCCCTGGGTCAGTCCTCCCCTCGTGCATGTCACGCAACAACTGGGACTGGTAGACCTGCAGCGTTGCCATGGCATGCAGTGAGGAGGCTGCCTGCCCCGCAGCTCTATAGGCCTTCGCCACCAGGGTGGAGGAGAACCTACAGGCCTTGGAGGGGTGCTTTGGGTCGCCGTGGGAAGAAGCACTCTGAGGACATAGTTGCATGGCAACAGAGCGTTCAACCTGGGCAACCCCAGTGTACCCTTTAGCAGCCGCCTGATCGAGAGGAGACAAGGCGGAGGAGGCCGATGAGCGATCACGGGAAGACAAGGGTGCCTTCCAGGACCTCGTGACCTCCTCATGCACATCCAGGAAAAATGGCATTGGGGTTGGACGCTGACGGCGATCAGCGGCCGCACCCAAAAACCAATCATCCAGCCGCAAACGCACTGGACCGGGTGGTGGAGACCACTCAAGGCCAATGGCTGCGGCTGCTCGGAAAAGCATGGCCGTCAGCTCGGGATCCGAGCAATGCCTCGGGCAATGCTGACACACCCGAAGGCGGCAGCACAGCCGAATCGTCACTTCCCAAGGACTCACGCCCACCTTGTGATGCAGCGATTGACATCTCATTGTCATCTGGAGCGCCAAATGAGACCCGCGGCACGCCGTGAGAATGCACCGCAGGCTCATCTGGAACACTCACGGGTTGCACTGTTGAAGAGGGGGGTGTGGAGCATGGAATAGTCGGCGCTTTATTCCACACCGTCACCCTCAGGTCACCCTGGCCGCCAGCCGAAGTACCAGCTCTTGTGGAGCTCGTAGATCGGGGTGCAGATGAGGGGACTCTCCCTCGAATAAGGTCATTGAGTCTCGACCGCAACAGCGCGATGGTCATGTTCCTGCAATGGGAACATGATTCATCCACAAACGCTGCCTTAGCGTGGTCAACACCCAGACACGCAAGACAGCGATTGTGCCCATCAGAATCAGATATGAGTCGACCGCAACCAGAAGTGCACGGGCAAGGCATCTTTAAAAAGACATGCCACGTGCAATGCTCTTTTTGTGAAAAGAGATTCTCCGCAGAGTGTTGAAGCGACCAGGGAGAGAACACACAAAGACTGGCAAATCACTGCACAGATAAGCAGGGAATGTGCAGGGAAGCAGGGAATGTACATCAACTTGGCTCCGAAGCGAAAACATATC
Source organism: Squalius cephalus (assembly GCF_949319135.1). Classification (NCBI taxonomy): domain Eukaryota; kingdom Metazoa; phylum Chordata; class Actinopteri; order Cypriniformes; family Leuciscidae; genus Squalius; species Squalius cephalus. The sequence goes on from NC_137122.1 coordinate 16,924,483, forward strand.
TGCATGTTGCCGGCTTACTTGCTTATATACCCCCAGGGTGGGGCGGAGATACGCTATGCAAATTCCGCAGACCCATGGCATTTCATTGCCATTGGCTCGTTTTATATACTCGAAGATGATAGGCTTTCTAAGCGAAACCCCATTCGTCGTCATCCGACGTAACTCAGAGTGACCACGAAAGGAAAACTTATTCACGTTAAAAATAACAACATTTTTAATGCTTACCATGTCTAAAAGTGATTTCCTGGGCCACAGACCATCTTGCCGTCTTCACATTCAAAGTAAGAAATGGCGGATGGAAAAACGCTGGCCGGTGCGAGCAAGGAGTTAGTTGATGTGATGTCATGTGGTCATGTGACATGAAAAACTCTGGTTTGAAGTAAAAATACTCAATGCTCAACAAGTCAAATTGTTGCTTTTAATTTTGTCTAGGGTGTTCGTTATTTGCTTCAAGGAAAACTGAAAGGGATACTCCACTTTAAAATAAAAATTCTGTCATCATATACTCACCCTCATGTTGTTTCAAACCTGTATATGGGAAATAACTAGAACCAGAAGATGGCAGTAATGCAACACTAAGGATGCAAGCTGCCGTTAAAACCCAAAGAAGAAAGAAGAAGAAAAAAAAGAACTTCTATGGAGATATATCCATACACAGTATATAAACTGGACACAGAGACCCCATTGGATTCAACGGAGAAAAGTGAAGTCAATTAGAAGCACTCACTTCCTGATGGCTGAGCATACTGCACAGACTCAAACTGAGCTTGACGACGTAGATGTGACGTGAGCAACCTGTCTGTCTTCTAGTAGCTGTGCCAAGAGAAATCTGAATCATTCCCTTCTGAAACTTGCAGAGACGGATATCATGAGTAGGAGCTGTCCATGAGCTAGGAGCAGGAGCAACTTTTGCTAGGTATTCTGATTAATTATTTTGTTTTGCTTCTGCTCCTGTCCATACGTTAATCTCTCTACTGTGCGACAGAGAGTCGCGTGGTTATAACGCAATCGTTAGCCTATTTTTACAAAAATTGCTTCTACAGGGCCATAACGTAAGCTACAAGGTAATGGAGCCTTTTTTTACATTTTCGTGTTTCTTTAGAAATAAATAATGGACAAATGGAGTCTTTAAACGCCTCAGATGTAAAGTTATTCGCTGTCAAAGTGACGCCAAAATAAATGGGAGTCAATGGGATGCTGGTGGAGGTCCGCTAATCAATGGCGGCGCCCGGGGAAGCTTCAAAATGATATGAAACAGTGCCCCCCTGGATATGTCCTGTACGCACGTGCATTGGATGACGATGGCGATGACGTCATTGCTCGCTTGCGCCGTCTCTTCCCTCATTGAGCCTCGAGTCTTCTGAGGTGAGGAGAGCAGTTCACGATATTTCTCATATTTACACAACTTTCAAACAATTTATACAGTTTGATTAAGCGAGAGGCTCATTTCTGTATTGTTTTCATCGATCACAGCGATACTTGTGCGTCTTTTCTGCCGTACTGAAGTTAACATTTAGTGCAGCAGCAGCGAGCATGAGGAGAATATGTTGAGTTCATTCAGACCTGAGCGATTTTGTGTTCGTTTGTGTGATTGTCTCGATGTTTGGAGTGAGAACTGTTACTGAATGTCAAGTTAAAGTTTGAGATCTGTGAAGGGAATTGAACCCAATTGTTGCTGTTGCCTTTTTCATGTTTACCTTTATTTCTTTGTCGACATTTATCTTTGGCAGATTACATTTACTTATTAAAATGTATGTCTATTCTAACACTTTATTGACCCTGTATGAGTAATGAACGTGGGAAATTTCAAATCTATATGCATGGGAATATAGATAAATATTAATGAAGTTTGACATAGGAGACGTTACATTTTCTTTATTTCTAAGAGTTTATGATCATTGTAAGTTTCTGTACACAAATCTGTAACCTGTTAATGATCAATTACTTTATTTAATTAAAAGTTATTAGAAAGTCAAACTATATTTAGATTGACATATTATGGTAGTTATTTGCCTGTACAGGTTTGTAAAGATAGATTATTTATTTCATTATTTTGTTATATTATTGATGATTTATCCATGTTATATTGTGATAAATAACAGTATTGTCTTTCAATATAGCTGTTTTAAAGGCTTTTATCATCTATCCAGACTCAAATAATGTGTTGCTAACAGCAAACACTCAGAATAAAGTGAGATGATCTGATGATGATCCTGAATGGCTTGTTGAATGAGTGTTGATAGTCTGAGGCTCATCAATATTAACAGATCTGCTGAAAGCACTCTTTATTTCATGACAATAGTTCCTGTTTTCACCTCATTTATTATGCTGATGCTGTCTTCAGGTCTCCTGTAAATGTACACTTAAAATTTGTTTCACATCATCAGTGAAGCTCCTCCCACTGTAATTCTCCAATAAATGCTGGAATATTCCCATCAGCTACAAGTGAAGACGAGCATCAGAGCATCAGGAAGAGCTGATATCTGTAAAGACTGAGTTTATTAAAGAGGACAGTGAGAACATGAGTGATCCAGAACCCTGCAGAATGAAACACACTGAAGATCCTGAAGAACAAAGAGGTTGGTGTTTATTCTTCATTCATTCATGATGCTGCAAAAGTTTCTTTTTCTTCTTTTTTTTTAAACAAATGTGTCAGTAAAGGAAGGTTTTAAATAGATTGTCAACATCAGGTCAAACTAAATTTAAATATTTTAACTGTTTTATTTTACATTTATTTTATATATGGTTTATAATTTGTAACAGTTTTACCAGAATTTTGTGCATATTTTTTACAAACATGTGTAACAAATAATAATAATTCCAAAATGTAAAAATGTACAATCTACTCCGCTTTACTGCAAACATTAGTGTCCATTCTTGCAGTGAAATTCACTTGATCTTGTGTTTCTTGTTTCCCACTTTCACATGCGTGAAAACATGGGATTTGTGCCTATAATGTTTAAAAAATAACTGGAAGATAAGTGTACCTTATTCATAGAAAGTTTCAGGGATGTTTAATTAATTTATAAAAAGACAAATTATTGTAATATTTTATAGTAGTTACATCTGGGATTATTTTTTTCTCCATTCACTCTCTCTTTGAATTATTTTGATTTAGAAAATTAGAAATTTTTTTTTTTCATTTCAGTGAAAGAACTGAGGGAAGTGAAGGAGGAGAATGAAGAACTGAGTGAAGTGAAGAAGGAGAGAGAAGAACTGAGAGAAGTGAAGGAGGAGAGTGAAGAACTGAGTGAAGTGAAGGAGGAGAGAGAAGAACTGAGAGAAGTGAAGGAGGAACATCATGTCAAACCTGGAGAAAAACATTTGAGTCGCTCAAAGACTAAAAGGACATTTATACAGAAAAGAAAAGACAAGAAATCTACAACCTGCACTCAGTGTGGAAAGAGTTTCACACGCAAACAAAGTCTTGAGCGTCACATGAGAGTTCATACAGGAGAGAAGCCGTTCACATGCAATCAATGTGGAAATAGTTTCAGTCAATCATCATACCTTAATATTCACATGAGGATCCACACCGGAGAGAAGCCGTTCACATGCAATCAATGTGGAAATAGTTTCAGTCAATTAGCACACCTTTATGTTCACTTGAAGATCCACACTGGAGTGAAGGCGTTCACATGTGATCATTGTGGCAAAACATTTCTTGTGGCATCAAACCTGAAGAAACACCTGGCAGTTCATACGAATGAGAAGCCACATTCATGTTCTGTATGTGGAAAGAGTTTTTCAGTGTTGTATAGTTTACAAGTACATCAAAGAATTCATGCTGGTGTGAGAGAGTACATGTGCTTTCAGTGTGAGAAGACTTTTACTACAGGGAGCGATTTAAAACGGCACCAGAGGATCCACACTGGAGAAAAACCTTACAAGTGTTCACACTGTGACAAGAGATTCAGTCGGTCAGCAAATCTGAAAACACATGAGAGGATCCACAGCAGAGAGAAGCCGCACACGTGTGATCAGTGTGGGAAGAGTTTTTCTTTTAAAACTCATATGAAGCGACACATGCAGATCCATGCAGTGGAGAAACCACATCGCCACAGTCTGAGATCACAGTAAGTAGTTCATCTTTATGTGCTGAGAAACAAAAGCTGCTTTTCCACCTTCAGAAAGGGTTCCAGTTGTGTTTCCACGTGAGCCTGGTTCGGTACGGCACAATTACAAACCATTCTCTGCCCTGAACTCTCAGCACACTTGGCTAGCCGTGCCGAACCGTGATGGGTGAATGTGTGTCGTGACATCGACACGCAGGATTGGTCACTTGTCTGTTGTCTGGTTACCAGTTTCTCTGTTGCTGGCTAAGCGACATAAAAGCAATTTGAGTGACATAAACACAAAATTATAATAAAATTAAAAGAAACAACATGGTTCCTGTGCTCACCAACCATGTTATTTTCACACTAAACACAATTGTCTTGTTCAAGCTGATTTTGAATAGAAAGAGAGACATTCACGCTGGGCTGGAATATTCAACCGCTAATGATGCAATGCTCTTTTCGTCAGAAAATATTTCTACTATTTTATTTGTCCTCAAAGACAAGTTCTGACCAGATATAAACTTTGAGCTGCTGCAGATTCACATTTAAGAGCATTTGGTGGCACTAGTGAAACCAGCATTAAATATTGGAATTACTTTAAAAACATTTCATGGACAGTTTGAACTATACCCAATGAAAAACACTAGGTTAAATACAACCCAATTTGGGTTGTTTATTGGCCAAAATATGCCATGACTGGCTCCATAACCTGTCCATAAACAATAAGAGTACAGTTCTGAGTATATATTTTAACTGTCTAAGCATTTATATTCTGTATCTTTTAAAAAAAAAAAATCATAAAATATTTTGCAAGGCATCAGGCGTTTTCATCACGTGAAAAGACTGACGTATGTTGCTTTGAATAAATTTAAATGATATACAGAACAATAACAAATTTATAGATACAACATATGCACACAAACCTGTATTTTACAGAAGATATGTTTGAAACATGTCTTTTGCAGTTTAATACACGCTCTGAACCACTGATTTGAAACAAAATATTCATAAAGGTGTCTGAGATTCTTGAAGAAGTGTTTCGAAATCGCCCAACACTACTTTAACTACATGAGTAAGACATGATTAGCAAGTGGTTTGCATAAAATAGTCCATTAAAACTCATTTGATTAAATTTTTTTTTTTTTAGACCTGATGGACGTGAACAAGAAAGGAAAAACAGAAGGCAATAAAATCGGTCTCCTGCCCTCAGTGTAAAAAACGCTTCACATGTAAATCAAGTCTGAAGATTCACATGAGAGTTCACACTGGGAAGAAGCGGCTCAGGCTTTCGCTCTGAAATCACTTCTGCTTCTCATTCTGAAGAAAGACCATTTAACTTCTCTTGTTACCAGCAATTGCTGCCTTGCTTATGGCAGTAATTATGATTGGATGTTTGATTAAATGTATCCGAGCTGGTCTGGGAAGTTTTATCAGAAGCATTGTCTGGGGAGGGATTGGAAGAAGAGATATTGTGGAGGAGGAGGAAGAGGAGGAAGACCCTCACTATGAGCGGTTGCGCCCGGCCTGCCGGGGCCCGTTGCCCCCTGTTGGCAGGGGACCGTTGCCCCCGGTCAACATGGTGCAGTTGCGCTCGGCCGAGCGGTCAGGGTTAGTGAGTGTCTACCGTAATGCTTCTGCATTCCAACAGCCAAATACAGTTGCTGCAAATCAGCCGATAAGAGAGTAATTAGTGTGATGTTTAAGATTAAACAATTTGAGTGTTTTGGTCGTGGAAAAATTTACGACCAGAGTGTGGAATTGCAGTGGATTCTAATTAGATAAGATTAATTATGTTACTAACCATGAAAATCTGAACTTATATTTTGATATTATGATAAACTTTCTATTACACTTCCCATTTTTATATCTGATGGTGATTAACTTTCCATTCCAGATCTAACAATAAAACAGGATAACTTTTACTTCCTTTTCATTTAGGATGTAGCCACCAGACGAACTTTCGATATGATCTAACCTTTTAACAAACTTTTGACTCAATGTAACCTTGGTCAATTGGAACATTGAAAATGGACTCAATGTTCTGTTTATTTTGACTGTATTGTGAAATGATTGACTGAAATATTAACCCCTTACAATGTTTTTTATATTTTGCTGACGTAGTTAACAAAAGGTAATGAAAGAAGGGGTTTGCTTTAAACAATTTAACCAATCATATTGATAGCGCATGACATGTTAGTCATGATGATTCTATTTTGATGTGTCTGGCTTTACCCTATAAAGCCTATTGTATTCTTATGTTGGGTCGAGAATCTCTGAGTATTGCTCGAGAACTCCCGGCTGTTTTGAATAAACCATCTGAGGGACATTTACTGAAGTCTGTCTCGTTTATCATTTATGCTGCGCAGCAAGAGAACTATTTAGTAAGTGAGAACAAGTTAGACTAAGAGATATCAAGTGGGGACGTCGATTTGAAGACGAGACTCTGATAGACTAAACGTCGACAGTAGACGTTAGGGGACGTCGATTTGTAGATGAGACCCAGATAGACAAAAGTTCAACAGTATACGTTAGGGGACGTCGATTGTAGACGAGACCCAGATAGTCAGATTCAAGGAAAATTCCACCACAGTTTCTACCGGAAACATTTCCAACAGAGGAGAGATGCAGGCGGTTGGCAACACCTGGTCTGTGAATGGTCAGGGGTCAGGAAGTGAGGGATCAGGAAGTGAGGATGGGGAGATGGAAGTTGGAAGCAGGAGTTTGGAAGAATGGAAAGTAGTAAAGAAAAAGCGAAAAAATAAAGATACGAAAATAAAGAGAAATAAAGAGACGAAACGGATGTTAATGACATCGAGATTGGAAAAAAAACGGTGAAAAGGAGTGAAGATGAGTACAAGGTATTTATCAAAATGTTGCAAGAGGGGACTAATTTTGATGAGTGGAGCTCAATCAAACTAACCAAAACTCTACATAAAGAAATTGGCGAGGTAAGGAGCGCTAAAAAATTGAGAAATGGTTCTTTACTGGTAATATGTAAAAATGTGGAACAACAACAGAAAGTAATAAAGATAAATAAACTAAATGGACTGCGAGTGAAGTGTTCAATGGTGTATGACAAGAAGCTTGTTAGAGGTGTAATAACAGGGATTCCTCTGAGTGAGTCAGTGGATTCAGTGAAAGAAGGTATAAACAATGTTAAGGTCAGGGAAGCAAAACGACTAAAAATAAGAAGGAATGGAAATATAGGTGACAGTCTTTCAATCTTGTTAACGTTTGAGGAAGGAAACCTCCCAGGAAAGGACTTTATTGGTTATATGCACTGTTAACCCTTGCTGTAAAAAAAGGCCAAATTCTGACAGTATCATATCATTTTCCATTAAAACAGTAATATACCGTAGAAAATAAAACTAGCCTACAGGAATATACTGTGAATTAACAGCGCTCAAAATCGACACTCAGAGGCTGTTTTCACAATCACACCCTATACCCTCATTCACTATTCCCTACATTAGTTCACTAATATAGTCCACTTGACAGAGTGAATGAAAAGAAGTGAATGAATTGAGACACTGACGAAAACCTGACAAGCAGAATCACTGAAGGACAGAGAAACAAGAACAGAAAAAAGAGAAACACAGAAACTACAACTGCCTTCCAGTAACACTGAGTGTGAAACCAGTTTACAAACCAGTTTACGATTATTTCTTTCATACATGTACAAAAGTTCTTGTTGAGAATTAACAGAGATTTAGTTAATAATAAAGTTTGTTGTCACCATGATGGAGATCAGTATTTGCTTTAGTTGGTCTCTTGTCCCATGACTTCTAACGATTCATCTCTCTCTGACTGCTGTAACAGTGAGTTTATAAAGCACATTTGTTATGGCAAGAAAAAGTCAAGAGGAAGATTATCAGGTGTTTTTTGCTTTTGTGATGATTTGACAATCATACTGGACATGTCTGATTCTCTTATCTTTCCTGTATTTATTCTCTGAATTTATGGGTATTTCTTATTTAGCATATATCTGTAAATCTACAACATAAAATCAATACTTCTGTAATAAGGTCTTCTGAAGAATATCGTAATCATATAGTGCATTAAAAAACTTGACTCAGACACACAGACATCAACAATCAGCATATGAATATCAACAATGGTGACAATCAAAAGTTTCATGTCGCAATGCATGCTGGGTTCCAGGATAATATAAAACTCCCAGCATGCACTGCTGCATGAATAAAAAAATATATATTGCCACCATTGTTGAGATTCATGTGCTAAATTGTGATATATCTGTGTTTCTAAAAGACAGTGTAGCTCTGTTTCTCTGATTATGCATGATGTGTTAAAAAAATGAATCATTGTAATTTATTGTTGTGGTTTCACAGTGGTGGTAATGTAACACTTCTGATTGAGAGATTAAACTCTGAATGAGTGAGAATGAATTCCTTAGTGAATGAACAGGCAATATGATGATTTTGTCATCATAATCATTATAACCGCAATCATTCATAAACTGTGTGTGCACAAGTGTGACTTGCAAAAACACAGCTCAAGCAGCAAAAGAAACACTTACGCTTTAGCATCAGCATCCCAACTAAAGCAAGCACTGATCTCTATAACGGTAACTTCAATAACAACTACTGTAGATGTATGAAATAAAGTCATACTGGTTAATAATAAGTGTAATAATGTGGAATGGCTGGAAGTCAGTTGTAGTTCTTGTGTTTCTCTATTTTCTGTTCTAACAGCAGCAGGTGTTCATCACTAATCCTCAACAATCACTTACATATTCACTTAATTATCTCACTGCAACACTGTCTCAGTGTTACTTTTTACTCTTTGTAGTGTGGATTTCCCTGTGGGGTTGAAAGGGTTAACAGTGTAAGATAAAAAGACACACCCACAACATGTATTTTAACAGTAATAAACTGTAAGTTATAAAACAGGTATATACTGGCAACACTGTTGCCAGTATTTTACTGTAAAATCTTGTTTTTTGGGTCACCATTGTGCTGAAGAGTAGAGCCTGTGCTTCAGTCCAGGAGAAGATCTACAAACATTGATGATGTGCTGCATGTTGCTTTATTTAACAGGCGGTGACTGTGTAGTTGCTGATCCAGTGGAAATCTCTTTATTTACAAAAGTTTTGTTGTGGTTTCAAATGAAATAAGTTCACAGTAATACTTTGCTCACATTATTAATGTATTATAAACTTTAGTTAATACATTTAAATGACAGTTGGTCAATTTAAGGCAGTCGGTTTCTGCAAGTGAAATTAGTTAACTCGAGTTTTAGTGCATTTTACAGTAACATACTGTAGATTACAGTAAAGAACTGCACAATTAGTATTTTACTGCAAAAAAACCCGGTAAGGTCTAACAGTGTGAGTTACGATGTCAGGGTTTTGTACTCTTCATGGCTGAGATAATCAATTGTTCGGCACAGACCAGGGGCCTGTTTCAGAAAGGAGGTTAAGTGAAAACTCTGAGTATGTTAACCCTGAAATTAGGGAAACTCTGAGTTTTCTGTTTCAGAATGGGAGGTATGTTAAACCTGAGAAAGCAGAGTAAGTCAAGCCCGTTTCTGAAAGAGAGGTAACTTATACTCAGAGTCAGTTACCATGGCAACTTACTCTGTGAACCTAACCTGGTCGGGAGCAGGTTTTCTTCAGTAAACCCAGAGTTTCTTTCGGTCTCCTCCCCTTTTTAAAGAGGAAGCGGTGTTTAAACACCTCATTCATTCTTTCAGTACATTTTTATTAATAAAATTAATCTTTTATTAATAAATAAAATATTGATATTATTTTTTTTTTTTTTAAATAAGATGAAGTCTATATAACTCCTTAACTGGCAACTGAAAACACAGTAGTAGATTAGAGTTACATAATGTAGTTCTAAACAAATTCTACAGAATTATGTGGCATTTACTGGATTATCCCCGCTTTGTCCATATTTTTTACAGTCTATGATTATCCCTTAAGTTACTTATAATGGTGCTGACAAGTGGACGGTAGGGAGAGAAAAAGACGGAAAATCATTGTTATGTGAACAGTAGTGGTACATTTACTGGAAAAGACACAATTTTATAAGAGGTGTATATGTTCATCAGGTGAAAGCGGCATTTATTTCTCTCTACCAAAGACTAGGGACTTTGACTCTCATTCATCTGGTTACTGAGTATAACGTTAGTTGGCTGTATTAGCCTATATCTTATTATTTTACTTTCTTCAATGTTAAATACCATTTACCTAATGGGCTCATACGTTTTAAAAGTATTTTACCTTAAAGGGGGGGTGAATTGCTGTTTCATGCATACTGAGTTTTTTACACTGTTAAAGAGTTGGATTCCCATGCTAAACATGGACAAAGTTTCAAAAGTTAAGTTGTACGTTTGAAGGAGTATTTTTGTTCCAAAAATACTCCTTCCGGTTTGTCACAAGTTTCGGAAAGTTTTTTTCGAGTATGGGTCTGTCTTACGTAAGATAGGGCAGAATTTCCTTATATGGGTCCTAAGGGCACTTCCCCCGGAAAGACGCGCACGCGCGCCCGTACACCAGACAGAGAAGAGAGAGAGAGAGAGAGAGCGAAAGCAGTACGTTACCTCATCAAAGCGCTCTGCTCAGCTCACCAAAGAAGTGTGTTTTTGGTTGCCAGCCAGGGCAAGACACCCCTGCACAGATTTCCAAAGAACCCAGCGTTAGGAACAGTGGATGCAGATTGTTTTTCCGGGGCAAAAACGGAGTTGTGCGAGACTGTTTGTTCCCTGCATTTCGACGTTGATTGTTTTATAAACAAAGCCCAGATCGACGGATTTGCAGATCGTCTAATGCTTAAGGATCGAGCAATCACAATGATAAAGGTTTGCGATTGCAGGTGGTGAGTAAACTGCTTAAAATGTCTCTCTGTGTTGTTGTTAGCTCGGTTAGCACAACTTTAGCTCCGCCCACACGGCCCGCCTCCAGACGCTCGTTTTTTTCCGGAAAAACTCGGTACAGCCTATCTGTCTTTTATAAATATAATAAAACTAAAGACTTTTTGGAGATATAAAGGATGCAATACTACTCTATAGGTACTCAGGATTAACAGGAGATTGAGTGAAAATGAGCATTTCACCCCCCCTTTAAAAAATAAATAAAAAATACTTTACCTCTGAAAAACTAGCAGTATGGGATGTCCGGATGTCCAGTTGTCTAGTCTAGAAAACCGGCTCTGCGCGCGGTAGTCATAGAACCCACCTTATATATGCCAGCTGGCAGGTTGCGCGTGCTTGGCACGCGAGTAAGAATGTAAATTGTGACAGTAGGCTATTTCAGCATTGACGACTCGTGGGTATGTATGTATATAATATGGGTTGCTGAATATATATATATATATATATATATATATATATATATATATATATATATATATATATATACATGCATATCTCGTGTGTTTATAATATAGTATTATATGAGCTTGCGTTAACCTTGTCAAACATTGAACATTGTTGTGGGTACCTGGGAGATGATGGAGAGAAAAATAAATATATATAGGCAGGCCTATATAGTATTCAGTAGCCTAATGCGAGTCGCCAATGCTGAAAGAACAGCAGCCCACATGCTGCACGCGACGCGAGTCTGTGTTTACACTACGACGCGTGGCAGTAGCCTATTGTGTTTTTGTTTTTGATTTGCAAGTTGAGAGGAAAGCATATAGTCTACGGCAGGGGTACTCAAGTTCAGATGCCAAGGGGGCCACATTTAAACCATATTAAATGTGAAGGGCCACAAATTACAACTTGCATCGTAAAACTTTATTTGACAATATTTACAGTTTTTACTTATATAGAAATTCAGCTTATTACCTGGTCTTGCTAGGTAAGTCGTGCTAGTCTTTGTTCTATTTAAAGTAATACTGAACATAAAATAAAAATTTAAATCTGGATAATAATTTTCTTGCGATATTAATGCAAAAAAAGAGAGTTCATACTCGGAGTATTAAAAAACCTTGCTAGGTAGGCTAAGTCTTGCTAGTCTTTGTCCTATTTAAAGTAGGCTAATACTGAACATGAAAATAAAAAATATGGAACAAAAAGTGGATTAACAGTTTTCTAGCAATATTAATAATTAATATTAAGCAAAAAAATTGTTTTACCTAGACCCACACATCAGTTTACCCTGTTAAAATGTTGTTGTTTTTTTGCTCAGCCTGAACATGTCGAACAATGATTATTAAATCAAACAACAATATGTTGATGATAAATTCAAAGTTATTTTTTTCTTTTCAAAACGCTATAAATCCATCAATTTTTTTGCAAGAGTTTCGTGAACTCATTGACGTATTATTGACAGCTCGTATTTGTAATGGGAGCGAATTTTGCTACTGTTTATAACCCATTGACAATTTGAAAATAAGTTTTGTTTTTCATGCTGTTAAGAGGATCATCGGCCAATTACACACTGCAGTAGAGATGCTCGGATCAGCTCTAACGTCACCCGAATCAGCTGTGAAAGTGCGCAGCTCTGAATGCACGAGCTATGCATAGCGCGCCGCACACACAAGTTGCCTGACAGTTTTACCGCTTGTTTTGCTATTGTTGCGCTTAGCAAGTTAATGGTACATTTCGGAGATATTAAGTAGCTATATAAAGTCTCACTAAACATTCCACATCACAATGACGATGATGAATGTTCTTTTTTATTAATCGACCAACGGATTATCGACCGTCCACAATATAGATATAAATCACACTGTCTAATCTATTCGCGCAACTTTTGAGCTCAAATTATTTAAAAAAAAAGTGCGTTCATCTTTTGCATGACGCGGGCCATAAAATTTGACACAATTAGCTTATAAACACAATAACCTTTTTTAACCTAATAAATGTGACTTAACTTGTGATCATCGTGCAACTAAACTGCATATGCCAGCAGCCATATCACCCTGTAGCCCAAGACTGGTTGCCCACTGAAGCTAAGCAGGGCTGAGCCTGGTTAGTACCTGGATGGGAGACCTCCTGAGAAAAACCAGGTTGCTGCTGGAAGAGGTATTAGTGAGGCCAGCAGGGGGTGCTCACCCTGTTGTCTGTGTGGGTCCTAATGCCCCAGTGTAGTGACGGGGACACTATACTGCCAAAAGAGCACCGTCCTTCGGATGAGACGTTAAACCGAGGTCCTGACTCTCTGTGGTCATTAAAAATCCCAGGATGTCCTTCGAAAAAGAGTAGGGGTGTAACCCCGGCATCCTGGCCAAATTTGCCCCTTGGCCCCTGTCCATCATGGCCTCCTAATCATCCCCATATACTGATTGGCTTCATCACTGTCTCCTCTCCACCAGTAAGCTGGTGTGTGGTGGGCGTTCTGGCGCAATATGGCTGCCGTCGCATCATCCAAGTGGATGCTGCACATTGGTGGTGGTTGAGGAGATTCCCCCATCTATGTAAAGCGCTTTGAGGTCTCAGAAAAAGCGCTATATAAATGTAACGAATTATTAATTATTATATGCCGCACTCTAGTTGCGTGTACATTTGATACACTGTCTCAACTGTAGCCTACCCCCCTGACCACCTCGAACATGTCTCTTGATTTTACAATGATCTTGCATGACACAGTCATGCAATAATGAAGGTTTTCAGAGCACAGATTAAGGTTAACGAAAATGTAAGTTAACTTTAACAGTCATGTAAGGATGAGATGATATTCAATGTGGAAGGGCCGTGAAGTGAAACTTACCTTAGAAAAAAAACTTTAGTCGATATCTTCGGACTGGAGAAGCGCATGTATTTTGCGCATGATGATGATTATTATTGTCATTATTAATTTAATTTCCGATCATTATTTGTATTTTACTGGTGTTCGTTTTAAGATGTCCTCATTTGGCTGATTTGGAAGGACCAAGTGTCAGTAGTACAAGAAAGACACATATTGGTGAAATATGAATGACACACAATTGTGCTTTCCTGTATCATCAACAAGTACAGTATTTACTGAATTCGTTTTCTTACCAGTCTTGAGATAGCCATGTTAACCCTTACGAAAATTAACTATGGTTTAACCACAAAGAAAACAAAACAAAAAACATGGTAGGCCTATTTGTATTTGTAGTATAACTGTGGTTATTAAAAATGGTAATAGAAATCCGCCAAAAACGTGGTTACTATAATTAAAACCGAGGATATTTTTTAAGAGAAGAGTTTTCAGCTATCCAGGCAGTGTTCCAAAATGTCCCGCCATTTAAGAGTGATTTACTGACAGATACTATCGCAAAGATTTTATACACAATTAAACGGACTTTGATATGTATAACAAGTCTACGCAAGCTTGTTTTAGGTCTTTTGAGATGTGGGTTCAACTGATCTTTCTTAAAACAGATGGAAAATGTAAAGACGCATGATGCTACATTTTCAGTGTTTTGCCCTCCAGCTCTCGCCAGTTATGACTGAACATAATTTAAGAATGCTAACGTTAGCTTGAAAACTGTAAACGTAACACAAATGTAATATAAAATATCGTTCACATGTAACTTAGGATAATGAGACTCTTACCTCAGCCGGTGACCGGTTGACATGATGTCCGCTGTGACGAACAAGGCTCACTGAAAAGGGCGTTATTTCCAAAGAATCCAAACGGACTGACTGACAACAGAGCTCCTGCTCACGGCTGCTCGCCTCTTGACGAATACGATTGCGTTTTGAACCACTGTTGATCTCACAATCCACTTCACGAGAGTAGACTGAATTCAAATCTCCCGCTTGCCCAAACTCGACTGATCAGCTAACGTTAACCGTTGTGGGCGGGAGTAAACAGCGGAAACGTAATGGCGGCGAATTTGAATCTGCGTCATCGCGCGCGCGCACTCACACACACAAAGCCCTGAATGTGCAGCAACGGAGATTTGGAAAAATATTCATAAAATATACATGAAATTATGGGAGAATAAGACAATTAAATAATGATCAAAATGAGTATAAAATAAAATGTGAAATAAAAAATAATTCAATACAGGCCTACTGTAGCCTATGTAGGGTACTGTATGTACAAATACTATTATTTAACCTTAAAAAAACTCACTTTAACCCCCACATGCTTAATAATCTGTAAGGAAAACATATTGAATAGATGCTGATTTCCGCAGTTATACCTTCTTTACTTTGTTGCAGATATGGGCCAGAGCAGTTTTTAGCCCTTTTTTAAATGCAGTCGGCTCAGATATGCATCACAGATTCGGGCCACACCAGTGTAGCCTATGTGAAAACAGTATCGGCTCAGATTCATATTGCAGATCTGGACCAAATCAGTGTCAGACACAGCTAATGTCTTTCGGGTTACCTATGGGAAAAGTGATCTGGGCCAGATCTGTAAAATGATATAAATACTGAACTGATGGCAGTTAGAATGTTTAAGCTGAAACCTCTATCTGGCACGGATCTGGTTCACAATCAGAAAACGTCTCTAAGATAGAAACGGAGG
The DNA here is from genome assembly GCF_949319135.1 of Squalius cephalus. Lineage (NCBI taxonomy): Eukaryota > Metazoa > Chordata > Actinopteri > Cypriniformes > Leuciscidae > Squalius > Squalius cephalus. The sequence goes on from NC_137122.1 coordinate 16,939,954, forward strand.
CAAGGGGCTTAACCCTTTCACACGTACGATCACACCGGTGTGATCAGTCTAGGCTGGTCCCTGGAGCGTACGATCACACCGGTGTGATTAGAACGGTCAGTGCATCACGTGATCAACTGCTAAATTCAAATGTGCTTTAAAATGATCACTTATTTGAAGGTATATAAAGCATGTGCACATGATGTTTTGAGCAAATGTATCATATAGTCACACACAGACATCAAGATTTTGCATATGATTCACAACAACGGTGACAATTAAAAAAAAAAGCTTCATGCTGCAATGCATGATGGGTAGCTTTCATAGTACAAATCTCATCCTTGATTCTCAAGCTTTTTTGTTTTAAAAAAACAACGACAAAGACGTTGAAAAGACGTCTTTTGGACATCATTTTGCTTAGTGGGTAGCAACGTAAAAACAATAATAAATCAAATTAACACCAAAATGGATGTACGTTCATTTAAACAGAAGCAGAATAATATGCTATAATCATAAACCACTAAAGTGGGTGTAAATTAATTCCAAATAATTAATTCATTACCATTTTGACCTGTTTCAATAATCTTAATGGAAAACTCAGATATTACTGCAGATATTTAAAAAGCTTACTTGTTTGGAGCAGAGCTGTCAAATCTGGAAATTGAAATCAAGTCGATTCTGGAATGACAGCGCATTAAAGTTCCAGCAGTCTCATTGGTTAGAATGAATCACGTCATGATGCTATGTACAACTATTTGCTCTGTTTTATTGTGACAAATGAGTTAATTTTATTTTAAGTCACTGTAAAGGCAATTCTCAAAAAAAATAAAAAATAAAATAAAATCTACACGCATTATAAATAAATGTTAGAAATGTATTGCTAAAACACATTATAAATACTGTAAAGTACTTAATTGTTAGCCTGACGTCGTCATACTCAGATTCTAGTCAGAATGTGAGACTGAGACTGCTCCATTGAGCTGTGATTATGGGGCGTGTTTCAATCGAACCAGGAATGAAAATGCCTCTGCACCCAATTGGAAAGACCTACAAACAATCAGCAACGGAGTAAGTGACGTATGTTCTTCATTCATCTTTCCGATCGACAAATGCCTTGATCGCGGTTCTCTGTTCCTCTTTTAAAATGAATGCGTTGTCGTCGATATCTTCTATAACAGAACAGATGCGATGGTGGAATCTAGCCTACACATCTCAATTCTCCAGCGGCAGTCTTTCTTTGTCGTAAACGAATTCAACCCAAGCACTCTTTGCTGACATGGATGATTACATTACTGTTGATGATCATCTGTCCATCATCGTATAAAGCCCACCCTGAATATTTGATTGGTCCGAACAGCTCTGGTTGGAGCATAGTTGCTCCACAACGGACCAAGTCCAGACCGAACTTCCCGACCTCAAATGTTGTGGGCAGGGCTAAGTTCGGCTGGCATCCAGGCTACTTAATTGTGGAGTTAGACTGTTAAACAGTTTTTCACCATTGTTGTTTTCAGGATTTTTTGGGCTAAAACGGTGGTTCTGACGCACTGGAGCCACTGAGGTCCTGGCCCTGCCCCTACTGTCGATGACGTACTGGAGCCGCTGAGGCTGGCCCCTCCCCATATAATATAACTAGAGCACATTCGCATCAGTTCGCCGCTCAATCGCAGGTTACCGTCAGTTCTATTTGTTACTACAGCCTACAGTTTGCTAACTAGCTATGCCTTCGTCACGGAAATGCGTATTACCTGGATGCTATCACGTACAAAACAGATCGGTGTCCTTGTTTAAATTTCCGAAAAAACTATCATATCAAGAAGAGGTGGATTAATTTTGTGAAGAGCCACCTCGATGGAGAGCTGAGGATCACCTCCAACACCCGCCTCTGTAGTGATCATTTTACACAGGATAGTTTTATAAACTTTCGTCGGAGACAACTGGGATTCACTGATAATCGGCTGTTACTGGTGAATGGGGCCGAACCGACTATCTACCGTCTCGGCCTTCATCCTCCCGTCCCGCCGACAACTGGAGCCATCATCGGCAGTGCGTACCCACCAATGAGTGTAAGTTGCCTGTTATATAATTATAGTAGTCCACAGTAACTCTACTAAATTCTGCAACCATCTAACATGATTTTTTTGTTTATGTGCATCACTATGATTCCTTAGACAAGTAATTTCAGCTATTATCTTTTCACAAAGCAGTCCCTTCCATCCACAAGAGAGACAGAGTGCCAGTGTGACAACATGCAGAAAGTCACCCGAGAAGTTGGATGTCAGACAGATCTCTTTGTGGGGAAAACGACTGTGGCCACACAACTGTCTAAAAATACAGGTATGTTGAGAGGTCGAGTGCCTAGTTTGTCTTTTTGAAATTTGCACGTGTTTTGTCTTGCTTGTTTTCACATTCAGTAGATTTTAAACCATAACATCGCTAAAAGAGGGTGTGCACTGCCACACACACACACACACACAGAGAGAGTGCACAAACTCCGAATTGAATACTCATATAAATATATATATATATGTATATATATACATATATATATATATTTAGTTAGTTTTTTTTTTTTTTACATTTAGGCTAATTATTACATTTTTGTACCTGAAATAAATAGTTAAACCTTCCTTTATTTGTAACTTCGATATACTATTATTGTATTTATCTACGCTTGTAATTCATGTATTTGTTTTTAGATTTTACTGATTTCTTGCCTTTAATAATGTTTTAACTTTATTAGCTAGGCTAGTAGTTTTGCTGCTGTATCAGAGTAAAGTGGGCTTTAAGTATGAAATAATTTTTTTCTGCAAAATTATCATTTGTGGCTCAAATCCGTTGAACCACTATCTCACACTAATGAACACAGACAGTAAGGTTTTCGTAAAAAATCACATTCTGATGAATATCATGCATGTATGACAGGGGTCCCCAACCCCCGGGCCGGTACCGGGCACAGAAATAATAAATAACTTACCGTATTTTCCAGACTAGCGCAAAAAAGGTTGGGGACCGCTGCTGTATGAAATCTTGCAAGGGCAGAAATGTTTTTAAAAAAATCTGTTCTACTTACATAGCTCCACCTCTCTCACAATTATAAACACTATACCTAAAGAATTCCTATTACTATCCTTATTTATGTATATATTTTCCAGATTCTCAAGCTACGTTAGCCACGAAGAGTGTTGCTCTGGGCAACACCACATCCAAGCTTCTTCCGCTCTGCTCTTCAACTGCACTTAAGCGGAAAGCAGGATCACCTGATAGACCACCAAAGCGTTCTCTCTTGGAGTTTCCTTCTTTTCAGGAGTCTGTAATCAGTCTCAACATGGTAGATCCTGATGACACCACCAGTGAACAGTAAGTTAACTTTATTTCTTATAGATATTTGTTCCTATTATGTTAGATTAACAATCTCTTCCTCAACATTATTTTAATTGATGCTGATGTGATTGTTGTGTTATTTTACTATGAAGGTGAGAAATTAGAAATAAAACACTTTGTAACAAGTCTTTTTTTGTGGATAAAGCACCAACCAAGCCACCACAGGACATGGTGAAATACTTGATATATGAGGAGTGCCTGCTTGAGCTTTTTAAAATCTGCCCCACCTGCTCAAGAGTCTGCAAGGTGATCAAATTTGTAAAAGGAACATTCCTTTCTGTGACCCAAAAGTGCCTCCACCAGAGTTGTTCATACACCAGAGTGGAAGAGTCAACCACTTCTAGGCAGCTCTCCAGCAGGGAATCTGCACCTATCAGCCGCTGTCTACTTCACTGGCTCTTCTTTCATCCAGACTAACAAGGTTTGTAAAAATAATGACATTTATTTTTAAAAAGTTTATAAGGCCAGTGCATCACATAGTGCTACAGTGGGATGTAGTCATAGGCGTTGATTTTGGTGGGGACTTCAGATTTCGTCATGAGTCATTTTGTACTACTAATAATTGGACTTTGGGTTAGATTTTTTTGACAGTTTTCAGTGGTTATGAGGAGCAATATGAGAGTAATTTGGTGATCGTTGTTTAGGTACATTAAACCACGTAAAGCTTTTTCACGCTAGGACTTATAAAGCCCATGAGAACCGTGGGGAGTCAACCCACAGCCGCTCCGCTGTCCTGCTAAAAATGTGAAGCAGAAACGCTTAAAGGATTAGTTCACCCCTGTCACGGTTGATGAATTCATTGACTCTTCCTTGCGTGTTGTGTGTGTGTGCGTGAGTGTGTGGGCGTGGTCACTGATTATTCTCCGGGAGAATCAGCGACAGGTGATCCTCATTCCCAGTGGCTACTTATACTCACCGTGTGCGCTTTGTGTTTGTCAGATCGTTGTTTGTGGATGTTCCCCGTTCAGTTCCTGTTCTTCCTCATCTCCTCGTGTCTCCAGCCTGAGTTCTGTTCGGATTGTTCGTCAATGCAGTTTGTCTTCACGTCGTGTCTTCACTGGGATTTCACCTCACTCATCTGACCGTGCCACTCTGAGTTGCCCACGCAAGCCTGCGTTACCGACGCACCCTGAGCTCTCCCTGAGGATCTTGAGATTCATCTGCATTGACTGTGTCTGTTCCCGGTTTCTTCCTACATGTTCTGAGTCTGGTTCACTTGTTGAATAAATACCAGTTTTACTTGCTATTGTCTCCTCGATTACTTGCCGTCACAGAACGATCTGACCAAGATGGAGGCAGCAAGCAACCCCGGATTATTTCGCTCACAGTTCAGCTCGTATGGAACGGCAGGAGGAACATCTCGCCGCGACCGGCCGAGCGGTGCAAGCGTTGGTAACGCAGGTGTCAGGGCTCACCCAGCAAATACAACAACTTGCGACGCCCGCTGCGCCAACCCCACCGCCGGTTCCCCCCACTCCTCCCACACCGAATCGTCCATCAGAGCCCCGTTTACCAACGCCTGAGAGATATTCGGGTGAGCCAAACTATTGTAGAGCTTTCTTGACCAAATGCTCTATGTTTTTTGCCCTTCAGCCTCAAACATTCTGCACAGAGGATTCGAAAGTGGCCTTCGTGCTCACCTTGCTGTAACGGCGTGCAGCTCTGTGGGGGACGGCGGTGTGGGAGAACCAACGACCATGCTGTTCCTCGTTCGCGGCACTCTCAGAAGAGATGAAGAGGGTATTCGACCGTGCAGTCGCCGGGAGAGAAGCGGCTCGTCAGCTCACGGACATCGTCCAGGGAGAAAGACCAGTAGCTGACTATTCCATCGAGTTCCGCACCCTCGCTGCAGAGTGCCGCTGGAACGAGGAGGCGCAGTGGGACGTCTTCCTGCATGGGCTGGCTGACCGCATCCAACGTGAAATCTACGCCCTGGAGCTACCCACGAGTCTCAACGAATTGATTGATCTGGCATTACGAGTGGACGCTCGTCTGAATCGCTTGGAGCAACGCACCCGTACAACTCCGGTTCATAGAGTTTTGGGACCCCCTCAGCCCAGCGGTCGTGATGCGGTCAGCCCTGTCGACGATCACGAGCCCATGCAGGTGGGTCGAGCTCGGCTCTCCCGGGAGGAGAGGGAGAGAAGGAGATCCCGAGGTTTATGTTTGTACTGTGGGGGCTCTGGGCACTTCCTCAATAACTGCCCGGTAAAAGAGCGAGCCCGGCAGTAGAGAAGAGGATTCTGTCGGGCGGGGTCTCCACTCTGAAAACCTCTTCCACTCTCCTTCCGGTGAGATTGCAGTGGGCAACTCAAACTCATCAATGTCAAACACTCATCGACTCCGGAGCTGAAGGTAATTTTATGGACTGGTCCCTTGCACACAGACTTCAGATACCCACCATACCACTCACTAACAAGATCTCCGTCAACGCTCTCAATGGTCAACAATTACCCACAGTATCGCACACCACCTGTCAGTTAACACTCATCACATCCGGCAATCATTCTGAAGCACTATCATTTCTCTTCATGGACTCACCTCAGGTTCCCATTGTTCTCGGTCACCCCTGGCTGGTGCAGCATAATCCCAGGGTGGACTGGGGACATAACTCTGTTTCGGCCTGGAGCACTGAGTGTTATGCGTCTTGTTTAGTGTCTGCTGGTTCGTCTCTGTCTTGTTCTGTCTTGCAGGAGGAGTCGGTGAATTTGTCAAACGTGCCCGTTGAGTACCTCGACCTGAAGGAAGTGTTCAGTAAGTCCAGAGCTGCTTCTCTTCCCCCGCATCGTCCCTATGACTGTGCTATAGATCTACTGCCAGGTACGTCTCCGCCCAAGGGCAAGCTTTACTCTCTTTCTGTTCCCGAGAGGGAGGCCATGGAGAAATATATTTCTGATTCTCTGGCATCCAAATTCATCCGACCTTCCTCTTCTCCAGCGGGGGCGGGGTTCTTTTTTGTGGGGAAGAAGGACGGTTCTCTGCGACCTTGCATTGATTACCGAGGGCTGAATAACATCACGGTAAAGAATACTTACCCTTTGCCGTTGATGTCTTCAGCCTTCGAGAGGTTGCAGGGAGCGTCGGTCTTTACAAAACTGGACTTACGTAATGCTTATCATTTGGTCCGCATCAGGAAGGGGGATGAATGGAAGACCGCTTTTAATACCCCCAGGGGGCACTTTGAATATTTGGTTATGCCTTTCGGGCTCTCCAATAGCCCAGCGGTCTTCCAGGCACTCGTCAATGACGTGCTGAGAGACATGGTCGATCAGTTCATTTATTTCTACCTGGATGACATATTGATTTTTTCTTCGTCTCTCCAGGAACACGTTCAGCACGTCAGACGAGTGCTTCAGAGGTTGCTAGAGAATGGGCTTTTTGTCAAGGCGGAGAAATGCGCTTTTCATGCACAGTCTGTCCCTTTCCTAGGTTACGTCATTTCGTCTGAGGGAGTGCGGATGGATCCTGACAAGGTTAAGGCTGTGGTGGATTGGCCAAGTCCAGATTCCCGTAAGGCCCTACAGAGGTTTCTGGGGTTCGCCAATTTTTACCGACGTTTCATTCGTAATTACAGCCAACTAGCCGCACCTCTGACTGCCTTGACCTCCCCCAGAACGACGTTCAGGTGGTCCGAAACAGCCGAAACTGTATTCGCCAACCTGAAAAGCCGCTTCGTTTCGGCTCCTATTCTTACGACCCCTGATCTGTCACGTCAGTTCGTGGTGGAGGTCGAAGCGTCAGAGGTGGGGGTAGGTGCAGTGCTTTCTCAGCGCTCTTCTTCAGACGACAAGATGCATCCTTGCGCGTTTTTTTCTCATCGTTTATCGCCTACCGAACGTAACTATGACATTGGTAACAGGGAGTTGTTGGCAGTCAAGTTAGCATTGGAAGAATGGCGACATTGGTTAGAAGGGTCGGGGGTACCTTTTATCGTCTGGACTGATCACAAGAACTTAGAATACATTCGATCTGCCAAAAGACTCAACTCCAGGCAGGCTCGGTGGGCTCTTTTTTTCGGTCGTTTTGATTTTTCTCTTTCGTACCGCCCGGGTTCTAAAAACATCAAACCCGATTCTTTATCTCGTATTTTTGATCCATCCGAACGCCCGTCCACTCCCGAGTGCATTTTACCGGAGACTCTATTCATCTCCACACTCCGATGGGAGGTCGAATCGAAGGTCAAGACGGCCTTAGAAGGGGTAACGCCTCCGTCACGGTGCCCACCGAACCGTTTGTTTGTGCCGGAGGGATTACGGTCCGACGTTATTCAGTGGGGTCATTGTTCCAATGTGGCCTGTCACCCAGGAGTAAACCGTACTAGATTTCTAGTTAAGCAACGATTTTGGTGGCCATCTATGGCTCGCGACATTCGGGATTTTGTTTTGGCTTGCTCGGTCTGTGCGATTGGTAAGACTTCCAATCAGCCCCCAGATGGGCTTCTTCAACCGCTGTCTGTCCCTTCAAGACCTTGGTCCCACATTGCGCTAGATTTTGTTACCGCCCTCCCGCCCTCCCAAGGCAATACGGTTGTTTTAACCGTAGTGGACCGGTTCTCGAAGGCGGCTCATTTTATTCCCTTGCCCAAATTGCCTTCAGCCAAGGAAACAGCGGTGACTGTCATCGATCACGTCTTTCGGTTACATGGCCTCCCGACGGACGTGGTCTCTGACAGGGGATCCCAATTCGTCTCCAAATTTTGGCAGGAATTTTGTAAATTACTGGGGGCCACTGTCAGTCTGTCCTCGGGTTACCACCCCCAGAGCAATGGTCAGACCGAGAGAGCCAACCAAGATTTAGAGAGAATGTTGCGATGTGTGGTGTCAAAGAATCCTTCCTCCTGGTGCCAACAACTTTCTATGGTGGAGTACGCACACAACTCGTTACCAGTGTCATCTACGGGCCTATCTCCGTTTGAGTGTAGCTTAGGGTACCAGCCACCAATTTTTCCTAGTCTGGAATCCGAAGTCGCGGTCCCCTCTGCTCACGCCTTCGTCCAGAGGTGTCACCGTACATGGACCAGAGCCCGTGAGACTCTGCTCCAAGTAGGGGCGCGCACCAAGGTCAAGGCCGATCGCCACCGGTCAAGACCTCCCGTATACGTCGTCGGCTCCAAAGTGTGGCTTTCTACCAAGAATATTCCTCTCCGTTCCGTTTCGAATAAGTTAGCTCCTAAATTCATTAGCCCGTTTCCTGTCACCAAAGTCATTAGTCCGGTGACAGTCCGACTCAAACTTCATCCCGCGTACAGGAGAATTCATCCCGTGTTCCATGTTTCTAAATTAAAGCCTGTATTTTATTCTCCCATTAATCCGCCGGTCCCGGTTCCTCCACCGCCGCGTCTCGTAGACGGGGAACCATCTTATTCGGTAAATCGTATTCTGGACTCGAGACGGAGGGGACGCGGATTTCAGTATTTGGTGGACTGGGAAGGTTACGGTCCGGAGGAGAGAAGTTGGGTACCTGCTAGGGACATATTGGATCAATCCCTTATTGATGATTACAATCAACAGGTAGGTGGTTCTGGGAGCGCCAGGAGGCGCTCCTAGGGGGAGGGGTACTGTCACGGTTGATGAATTCATTGACTCTTCCTTGCGTGTTGTGTGTGTGTGCGTGAGTGTGTGGGCGTGGTCACTGATTATTCTCCGGGAGAATCAGCGACAGGTGATCCTCATTCCCAGTGGCTACTTATACTCACCGTGTGCGCTTTGTGTTTGTCAGATCGTTGTTTGTGGATGTTCCCCGTTCAGTTCCTGTTCTTCCTCATCTCCTCGTGTCTCCAGCCTGAGTTCTGTTCGGATTGTTCGTCAATGCAGTTTGTCTTCACGTCGTGTCTTCACCGGGATTTCACCTCACTCATCTGACCGTGCCACTCTGAGTTGCCCACGCAAGCCTGCGTTACCGACGCACCCTGAGCTCTCCCTGAGGATCTTGAGATTCATCTGCATTGACTGTGTCTGTTCCCGGTTTCTTCCTACATGTTCTGAGTCTGGTTCACTTGTTGAATAAATACCAGTTTTACTTGCTATTGTCTCCTCGATTACTTGCCGTCACAACCCCAAAATGAAAATGACCAAATTACCCCCAAACGGACAGGGAACTACGTCATCTGTTTACAATGCGACCGTACGTAGGAGGATAGTTCAAATAGTATTGTTTGCTATTATATATATAGTAATAGTATTCAGTGAATATGAATAGTATATGAATAACATTCTGATGAATATGAATAGTAGTTCAAATAGTATTGCCGGCGCCGGCGTGGCCTTTCAACGTGATGACGTAGTTCCCTGTCCATTTGTTGATCAGCTCAATCCGAACTATTGAAGGTAAAAAGTCTATAAATTATCTTTTTTTTTTTTTTTTTTTTTAATGACCTATCATTTCGCTAGATAACAACCTCCTCTTCAGCTGTGATCGCGTACAGCCCGTTTAAACACTTCAAAGACTTTTGAAACTGCGTTGATTTGGACTTAAAAACAATGGTAACCAATAGGGGTGTAAGAAAAAATCGATACACTTGAGTATCGCGATATTTTATTTTGCAATACTGTATCGATTTTCAAAAACGCAATATCGATTTTATTTTATTTTTTTTCGTCCAAAAATATTCATGGTAAGACTGTAAGACAGTGGTTCACGTTTATGTTGTTTAAATCCCTACCACTAGATAGCTATGCTGAGACGCACCACTAGTGTCCTCGCCAGGCTCGCCTATAACGGTGTGTGTCCACTGGACATTTTAGGATTGACAGCGGACCGGAGAAAGCGTTGAGAGCGACCGAGAGCGTCAAAAAGTTAGACAGTTCCTTTATACAAATATCAAGCGAAAAACGCAGTCGGCAGCCAATTGCTGTGAGGTTCGGGATGTGACTTCTGTCTTGAGAGTTTAAACATATGCAAATTGTGCCGGAGTTTATGCTGGATGTAGTGCGTAAATCATTTTGTTTACAAATTAGACGTTGCGTTATATTTCATTTTGGATGTGTTTATTGTGATTATATTGGCTGGCTTTCTAAAAGTTTATACAATTGATAGGATATCTTTGCTTGGTGCATTTGGAAACAAAGCTTGTCTATTTCTAAATGTAATCGCGTGCATCGTTCACACCAAACGCGAATAGAGCATCTGGCGCGAGTGATTTCAATGTTAAGTCAATGCAAAGATGCGTTTACGCGCGTCTGGAGGTCCTGCGGCACGAGGCGTTTAGCGCGGCGCGGTTCGCCTCATTCGCGCGTCCAGTTCTTTTAAAATCCTTTATCACATAAAACTTGATTTCAATATATGACACATTCATTTTGTTCACTTTCATCCACTTTCATTCATTTTCGTCCAGTTTACATTGTGTTTTGTATTGTGACAGGGGCTATGTACCTATTTTCTTTTATTATGGCCTACTTGAGCATATAAAAATTTGCTCACTAAGAACCTGTGAACCACAATCCCAAACTGGCAGTTTGATTTTCTGTGTACTGAATTGCTTACCTAAAGTAAACTTCTTTGACTTTTATGCACATCATGTCTTTTTTAAAATATTTTTAATATATTTTACTTTAAAAAAATCCCAATATATCGCCTTATGCACAGTATTGAAATATATTGCAATATATTGAATCGTGACCCATGTATCGTGATACGTATCGTATCGCCAGATTCTTGCCAATACACAGCCCTAGTAACCAATGAAGTCCATTGTTAGACGAAAAATCCAGAAATGTTTTCCTCAAAAAACATAATTTCTCTCCCACTGAGGAAAGAAAGACATGGATATCTTGGATGGCATTGGGTAAATTATTAGGACATTTTCATTTTGGGGTGAACTAATCCTTTAATGTCAGATAACGTCCATAATAATTGGACTTTGGGTTAGATTTTTTGACAATTTTCAGTGGTTTTGAGGAGCAATATGAGAGAGATATTGGGATCATTGATCGTTGTTTAGGTACATTAAACCACGTTAAGCTTTTTCCTTACAATAGGCTCTAATGAAGCAGAAACGCTTAATGTCAGATTACGTCCATAATAATTTGACTTTTGGTTAGATTTTTTTTACCGTTTTCAGTGGTTATGAGGAGCAATATGTGAGAGAAATTTGGTAATCATTATTTAGGTACATTAAACCTCGTCATGTCATATTGTCAACATGGTACTTATGAAGCAGAATAGTGGGTCATATGTCTAATGCTTTTTGAAAACTTAAGGCTTTCTTCTTTATAAAACGAGTCGGACATCGCCACATTTTTGTATACATTTTTATTTATTTACATTAGTAAGCTACAGGACATCGTCTTTCAAAACATGACCTGCGCGAAAGAGAGAAAAAAAATGAATGCGTCATTGTACCCAGCACTTCCGAAAATGCACTTCCAAATGCGTCTCTGTCCGCAGCACATTTCAAACCAAACTGACGCCCATGGATGCAGTACATGCTATTTCTGATTTTACTTTACAGGTGCTCAATGCAATGCATGTGAGAACCATCAGCAGAATGACACATCGAAATCATGTGCGCAACTACATTCTGCCTTCCGTGCTGCATAAATGGCGATCACACCAGAGCGACCTGCTTGAAGGACTAAAACAGAGCGAAACTGTATCTCTTGGTGGTGACATGAGAGTTGACAGTCCAGGCCATTGCGCAAAGTATGGCTCATACTCCATGATGGATCTCAGCACAAACAAAATTGTTGATATCCAGCTCGTACAGGTAAATAGATTATAAAAAACAAGTAGGAGGTATTTGCCAGGGAAACTGAGAAATTAATTAAATTTCAGACTTTAGAAGTCTGTATTTGTTGATATGTTATGTTATGTTATGTTATGTTATGTAATGTTATGTTAAGAATTGTTATGTCTGTTTATGATACACAGAGAAATTAAGTGGGAAGCAGTGTCCGTATGGAAAAGGAAGGGCTCATCCGGAGTCTGGAATTTCTCGAAAAATCTGGTGTCAAAGTAGCTTCCCTGGTGACAGACCGACACACCCAGGTTCAAAAGTTTGTCCGGGAACAGAAACCAGACATTGACCACTTTTATGATGTATGGCATTTATGTAAAGGTAGGATAATTCTGAAAATGTAGTTTGATTATTTTTCACACAGCTAATCCTGTGCAACATTAACACCCAGTGTAGAACAAATGTATTACATATTTTTAAACTGTTCTCAGCACTCACCAAGAAGATGGATGCCATGTCCAAGGAGAAAGACTGCAACAAGGTCAAAATGTGGCGAAAGAGCATCAAAAATCACCTCTACTGGTCCGCATCCGGTTCATCAAATGGAGAGGAAACAGTGGCAAAATGGACCTCTCTTCTTAACCACATCCAGAATGTGCATGTCCATGAAAATCCACTCTTCCCCAAGTGCCTCCACCCTCCTTCCACTGACAAAAACAAGTGGCTGAAGCCCGGTACGCCACTATTCAATAGCAGTTATGCTAATCCTGTAGTATACTCTCAGCTGCTATGCACTCATTTTATGTATTGGTTATTCTGTGTCCTCCTCTAGCAACAAAGGCCATCTACAAGCTGGAGAAGGTGCTGATGAACAAGCGTGTTCTTGGTGATGTGAAAAAGCTGAGCCCTCTCCATCAAACATCTGCCTTGGAGGGGTTCCACAGTGTGACTCTGCGGTTCGCACCAAAAAACGTGGCCTTCTCATACTTGGGGATGCTTTGCAGGTAAATTGTATAGTAATCATGTTGTCAATATTGTATAATAACAGCACTTTACCAACGGCCAAGCCACACTGTCTACATGAGCGGCATGTGTGCGCAGCAGAAGCTTTTCATTTTGGCGTCCATGTTAACAGATTAGACGGAGTTTCCAGGGGGCATTAAAAGGCATTAAATGGATTTTGCGAAAATTAAGGCAATTAAATGGCTTTAAAAGCATTAAATTTGAATCCTACAGGCATTAAAAATTGATTATAGTTTTGAAAAATTGTATCCAGACATCAATAGCTGTATTAGTATCAGTGATACTGACCTTCATTCACATAAAGATGCCATTAAACAAGTATTTGAAATATATTAAATATATAAAAACATTAATTTGGAGATTAACTGTGAAATGAATACATTATAAAATATATAAACTAAATATAAACCAACAAAAGTAGTTTAGTTTATATTTAAGTGTTTTTAATCACAGTTAATCACAGAATGTTTTTGGATTAATAGTTACATTTTTTTCATCGATTGACAACACACACACACACACACACACACACACATATATATATATATATATATATATATGGGTGGGAGACATTAAGCCTGAAAAAAGTTTTTATTTTTTACTTCAAATATTAGGCATAAAAAATATTGAGTTGTGTTGTACTGACTCTTGCATTTCCCACAATATATGTGGTCTTTAAGATTTTGTATTTGAAATTGGATTTATTCACCAATTTGTTGCATTCGTGCCTAAAATTGTCATATGGTGTGACATAAAAGTTATTCTATATAAAATGAAAATGGGATATACTCAGTGGTTAAATTGGCTTTTGTAGGGAGGGGGAGCCCTTATTTACGGTGGTCATCATTAAAAATCGCACCATAAAATGACTTAATGTGTTTTACACCAAAGGGGCTATTTTTCTAGTATTAATGTGTAAGGTTGAGTAGTTATTCAAACAAAGATAAATACTTTACAATTTTTTGTTATTTTTTACCTTTAGTGTTAACAAGCAGGCAACGGATTTCACCCTCGGAAAACGTATGAAATTGAACATGTTTGAAAATATTGGTTGGCAAATACACTGTTAACCCTTGCTGTAAAATAAGGCCAAATTCTGACAATATCATACCATTTTCCATTAAAACAGTAATATACCGTAGAAAACAAAAATAGCCTACAGGAATATACTGTAAATGAACAGTGCTCAAAATCGACACTCAGAGGCTGTTTTCCCAATCACACCCTATACCCTCATTCACTATTCCCTACATTAGTTCACTAATATAGTCCACTTGACAGAGTGAATGAAATGAAGTGAGTGAATTGAGACACTGATGAACACCTGATAAGCAGAATCACTGAAGGACAGAGAAACAAGAACAGAAAAAAGAGAAACACAAGAACTACAACTGACTTCAAGCCACACTGAGTGTGAAACCAGATTACAAACCAGTTTAACATGATTTCTTTCGTACAAAAGTTATTGTTGAGAATTAACAGATATTTAGTTGTTGATGTTTTATTGAAAATAATAAATTTATTATCACCATGATGGAGATCAGTATTTGTTTTAGTTGGGCTCTTGAACCATTGACTTTATTATATCAGTTTGTCTCTGACTGCTTTAACTATGAGTTTATAAAACACATTTGTTATGCCAAGAAATAATCAAGAGAAAGATGATCAGGTGTTTATGACTGTTGTGTTGATTACATAATCATCCTGGACATGTCTGATTCACTGATCTTAACCAGTGTAAAAGCTTTGGATTTATTTGTATTTCATATTAATCATATCTGTTAATCTATAACGTGAAATAAAATGTTTCTGTAATGAGTTATTCTGAACTATATTGAAATAATATTTTAATAGTGCTTTAAAACATTTTGATCTCCTGCTTGTCTTAGACACAAACAGACATCAACAATCAGCACATGAATCTCAACAATGGTGACAATAAAAACTTTCATGTCGTAATGCATGCTGGGTTCCAGGATAGTATAAAACTCCAAGCATGCACTCCTGCATGAATGAATAAATAAAAATAAATTATTGCCACCATTGATGAGAGACAGATTTTTGATATCTCTGTGTTTCTACAAGACATTGTAGCTCTGTTTCTTTTTTAGGCTGTGCATTATATGTTCAAAAATCATCATCGTAACTTCTTACTGTAGTTTCACAGTGGTGGTAATATAAGATAGAGGATTAAAAACTGAGACATTTAGTGAATGAACAGGCTATATGATGATTTTTTTTCATCATAATCAATATAACCGCAATCATTCACAAATCGTGTGTGTGCACGAAAAACTCAGTCAGCCAGTGAAAAACTAATGTTAAAAAGTCAAGGGTCAGCATCCCAACTAAAGCAAACACTGATCTCCATCATGGTATAACTACAAACCAAACATTTTCAATTAAACATATCAATAACAATTTCTGTAGATGTATGACAGAAATAAAAGTCATGCTGTTAATAATAAGTGTAATAATGTGTAATGGCTGGAAGTCAGTTGTAGTTATTCTGTTTCTCTATTTTCTGTTTGTGTGATCCTCTTTCCTTCAGTGATCCTGCTTGTTAACAGCAGGTGTTCATCACTAATGCTCAACAATCACTTATTTCACTTATTCACTTATTATTCAACATATTCACTTAATTATCTCACGGCAACACTGCGTCAATGTTACTTTTTACTCTTTGTAATGTGGATTTTCCTGTGGGGTTGAAAGGGTTAACAGTGTAAGATCAAAAGACACACCCACAAAATGTATTTTAACAGTAATAAACTGTAAGTTATAAAACAGGTTTATACTGGCAACACTGTTGCCAGTAGTTTACTGTAAAATTTAGTTTTTTTGGGTCACCATTGTGCTGAAGAGTAGAGCCTGTGCTTCAGTCCAGGAGAAGATCTACAAACATTGATGATATGCTGCGTGTTGCTTTATTTAACAGGCGGTGACTGTGTATTTGCTGGTCCAGTGGAAATCTTTTTTGTTCAATAGTTTTTTAGTGGTTTCAAATGAAAAAAGTTCACAGTAATACTTTGATCACATTATTTATGCATTATAAATTTTAGTTAGGCAGTCGGTTTCTGCAAGTGAAATTAGTTAACTTGAGTTTTAATTTAGTGGATTTTTACAGTAACATACTGTAGATTACAGCAGGGACGTCGTTAGGCCTATTTTAGGGGGGCTGAAGCTACCCCAAAATGTTCCTAAGCCCCCCTAAATGATAATAAGAACAACAATAACAATTCAATTTATCAATAACCGTATCCTCATCTGCTACAAAAAATAGCCGAAAAGTCTGAAGTTGGACTGAAGTACAAAGAGTCGTTGTGCTATCAAGATGATCCACCGCACCATCTCGTTGCATTGGTGTGAACTGTGGCAGCTTTCAGAGCGTTGCAGACCAGAGCGCTGCAAGTAACTGGAGGATTCATCTCGTCTCGTCGTTACTCTAGTCTGAAGTTGAACTCGCTATGCACCAGACTTTGATTTACAAAGACGCATTTACGCGCGTCTGGAGGTCCTGCGGCGCGTCAATTTCGCTTCAAACTTTTGCTTTTTACACGCGTCAATTTAGCTCTGGACGCGCGAATGGATTCAAAATGTTCAAGCGTCCAACTAGACGCGGTAGACGCGAATTTGACGCGCTATTCGCGTTTGGTGTGAACGCACAGTAATGGTGAAAGGAAGATTGGTAAGTGTCGTGATACAGAGTGAAATTGTAAGTTGTTTTTAATTACCTGCTTACCTTTAGCTACGTTTTCTTGAGGTAAAGGAAAGGAGATATTTTGGTTTGCTATGGAAAACTGTAGTCAGGCTAGAGTGTACCCTGGGGGCTAAGCCCCCCCTGTCTTCCAATCCTAGTGACGTCCCTGGATTACAGTAAAGAACTGTACAATTAACAGTGTTGCCAGTATTTTACTGTAAAAAAAAACCTGGTAAGGTCTATCAGTGTATGTAAACATCTTTTTAAACAAGAAAATGATGTTGATTTAAGAGAATCAGGGCCAATTTCTTTGGCAGTTTATGTTATATTAGTCAGATGTTAGATAATTATATACTTTTTAAATATTTTATTTTTAAATATCAAATTGGTGTAAAAAAAAAATCTGAACATTTTAGTAACTAAGCAGAATTGTATTAGGTTTAGTAACAACAATTTATATTGTTTACATGGTACAATTTCTGATAAGCTACTTTTTTATTGCTTGACACAAATTTTATGATTTCAATTCAGTTCAGTGCTTGTGATTTGATTCAATATTGACTCATTTGGATAAATAATAGATAGACAACACAAGATAGATAGGTATTCATTTTTCTCAAGACAAAAAAAAACCTCACCTAATCAGCCCAGACATATAATGCGTTTTTTTTTATTATAACAACGACAACTGTATTTAACATTGTTCATTAGCTAGAGATCATCCGTTCACGTGATGCTAACAGTTATCTGTCACGTCACATTTACAAGCGCCAAAACGGTATTTATTGCTTGAATTTCGAAATAAAATTGACAGAATCTGAGAGATGAGATTATTTTTTATAACATAAGTATCCTGCTCTGTCTTGTCTGTCGGTCTCCGTGTCCTCTTTGCTTTGCGATGTTACTGTGCGTGAGAAAATTGATGTGTGGCGTCCATAGACTGTAAAAAAATATGGACGACGCCCCTTCGCTCTCTTCCATTGGTGAGAACTGAAGCCGCCAGCGTCCCGATATGGAGCTGACATATTGGAACTTGAGTCTGCGCAGTAGCGATTTCGGGACCAGACCTGCGCAGTCGTGAGCAGGAAGTAAAGCCGCGAGATCAACGCTCCGCCCTCACTCTCGCAGAATGCACTCAGGGAGAGTGGATTCTGCACACTTTTTTAAAAATTGATTGCAGTACGACAAGAGGCTTGTTAAAATAAAGCAAATACAATCTCCTCAGTCCTCCGAAGATCCCGAAAAAAATGTCCGTTGGTGCTTCAGTGACTACTTCGCTCGGAGAACCTGTCAATCACAGCTGTCAATCATGACGTTACACCACCGCATCACGTAACTAGCTAAAAACCAACTTATTTTGGAAACAGACACTTGAACTTACATCAGCGTGATAAAAACGACAGCAAATGAAAGAAACCACCTTTGGAAAAAAGATATTTGAAGTGTAATTTAATTGTTTAGTTGGTCTCGCGTCCCGTTGAATAACATGGGGAGGCGGGGCTTATGACCTATACTAGGACCAGTCACCGGGGGGCGATCGAGACGTTTTGGCTTCACTTTTCAGGGCTTGTGCGGCACGCTTGGTGGCGTCACGTGAGAGCGTGAAAGTTGGCAGCTATGGGCCTTAGCAGACAAATCAAATGAAAAACAGTGCGAGCGAGGCTACATTAGTCACAAAAAAGTAAGTTGTAGGTTGTGTTTGAATAATTACATATCTTATTTATCTGAGGTAAATTAAACCAAATACTCACGTATGCTCGATAAAGAATTAGACCGCACAATGAGCCCATCGGGCGGTTGAATTTAAAAGACTGATTTTGCTAGCCGTTCGCGGGTTTCCATGGTAACGTCGCTGGTGGGCGGGGTGCTGAACCAGAGAACGCGCATTATGACGTCTGATAATTCCATGTAGCCTGGGTGTCTCTGTGTAGTCTTGCTAATTATTCAGTCTCATATGCCATGTATTTACCAGGAGATGAAAAATAATTCAAGTGGAATAACAATATTTGGTGCTGAAGGAGACGGAGCTGAGCTCCGGCATGGTGTGTTGTGGACCCGAGGAGGCGGAGCTGCGCTCCGGTGCGCTCCGGCCCAATTTAACCTATGGATATACTCTCCCTAAGTAACTAACTTCAACATAAATTGTTTTCATTACTATCTTAAGATTTAACATTTCTTTTGTGCAGATTCATTAGATTTTGTATTGTTTTTCTAAACCATCATGCAAAGTAAGTCATCTCTTCTCAGCCTTTCCAGATATTTTAGATTAATTATGTTAAACCCGGTTATAAATCTATGAAAATGCTTGTGACTCTTGCTGATACTATTTCTCTTGTGTTCCGTTGACTTTTTTATGATTTATAATTAAGAAAGTATTTTTACTGGCACAATTCTGAATGTCACACCAAATTATATAGTGTCACGCTATATGATGAACTGCACCACTCCACAATTTGTCAATGCAAAAAACTGTATTTTATTTGCATTCAACATTCAATTAATTCAATTCAGTTAACATTAATCAAAAAACATACTAACATTGTTTTAAAACTTTTAAAATTATAAGAAACTCATAAATGAGTAAATCAAACACCATCTCACTTCAAGAACATTAAATTAAGTATAAAATCGAAAAGAAATACATTAATTGTATAGGTAATTTAATGTTCACTATTAAACATTCACTATTATCATTGAATATGTTTTGAATAGTTATTTATTTATCATTAAAAAAGGTGTATGTAATATTGTGTGACAAATATATCATATGGTGTGACTTAGAAAAACAGTCACACCATATGATACAGTGTCACACCTTATGACGTTTTGTTCAGTTAAGCTAATCTCTTGGTTAATTAAAAACAGCTAGCTTATACTTGGCATGTAAATTGCCACATTTAGATTTTTAAGAATTAATAAGTAAAATTTATATAAAAGTGTTTCATTTTTATGTAAATAATGTCACATCATAAGACACAAAACATTGACCACTAGTGACCATATCAGACACAGAGCTTTTTAATTAAAAATGAAAAAGCCAGAACTCAACTCTTGACCTTGCAAACCACTCCAGAGATGACACTGCAACTTCCTGGTTGAGTGTGGACCTCTTCATCATAATGATGTCCAAATTATTGCCCGTTCAAAATATAGATTGCAGTGTCACACCATATGACGCCCATTTTACGGACAAAATGTATTTGGCCAGAACTTGCTTTAAAATCATACACAGACATCAACACTTTCTGTGTCTGTTGTAGGGATGGCGAAAACTAAAAAATTTCTTGACCGACCACCGAGCCTCATTAGCCGGTTGAAACCGGTTAACCGATTAGTTTAAAATATAGGGCTGTGCGCATGAGCAATAGTCACATCGCCGGAACATGCGATGTGAAGGGTAGTAGCAGCACCCATGGTGTATTAAGAGAATGATATTTCGTACTAAAAAGAAAGTCAAAATCAGCTATTTGGGACTATTTCGTCTACAAAAAGGAGGATGTTGACTGGAGTGTTATAAAGTTGTGGATGGTTGTCTTTTTTAAAAAGTCTTTTGTCTTTTATTTTTCGTGTTCGCATTTATGAGGAAAAAACAATTTTACGTGACAGTTCTCCATTACGGACGCGACCGCTCAAAGCGGCACTAAAAGACTGCTTTAAAACTTTCACAGAGACCTCAAACAGAAAGCACAAAGCCTTTCTTTAAAACGAATTTCGTTTTGTATTAATTGTATCTTAATTTTAATCAGCGTTTCATTATCCAATTTTCTCGATTTAATAAAAAAAAGTAAATATAGCAGATAGATATCACGACACGGAGGCGCCAGCGCCTGAACTGGAGCTAACATTAAAGGACAAGTTCGGTATTTTACACATAAAGCCCTGTTTACAGATCGTTTCTGATGAAATAGAACGGTTATGATTAAACTTTTGACAGATGCTGCTGTCGCGAGAATTTTAGGTTTATTTCGCTTTCCCCTCCCCCCTCAAGAATGGTAGTCTATGTGCCCTGGAACAATCCTTCCTAAAACGCATTAAACTTTCATTTAAAAAGAGATGAAACTCACCGAGTGGTCAGGGGTGTTCACTGATATGCTCATACAAAAATCGCTGCAAAAGATGCTTTCCAACAGGTTTTATCATAGTTTTTGTCCAACTCCATTGACTTGTATTGAAAGAGCTGTGTGAGGTACGGTATTACTCCGCCGATTCTTCTTCTGCTTCTTCTGTGTATTCAGTGAAATGCCAGTGGTTTGCTTGCAATTGGCAAATGTGCATTATCGCCACCAACTGGGCTGGAGTGTCTATTATTCAAGCTCTCAACGGAAGAATCTACGGGTGTGAGACGTTTGGAAAAATAGATCCACAGTTTTACAACGAATGGTAAAACACCTGTTTGAAAGCATCTTTTGCAGCGATTTTTGTATGAGCATATCAGTGAACACCCCTGACCACTCGGTGAGTTTCATCTCTTTTTAAATGAAAGTTTAATGCGTTTTAGGAAGGATTGTTCCAGTGCACATAGACTACCATTCTTGAGGGGGGGTGGGAAGCGAAATAAACCTAAAATTCTCGCGACAGCAGCATCTGTCAAAAGTTTAATCTTAACCGTTCTATTTCATCAGAAACGATCTGTAAACAGGGCTTTAAGTGTAAAATACCGAACTTGTCCTTTAAGCTATCATCCATAAACCGAAACTCAACGTATAAAGTAGCTTACTCGTCTCACACACCTAAAAAAAATAGAAATATATCTATTATCTACAGAAATCTCTACTTTTAAACAGAACCATTCAAAACAAAATAAAACGATTTAATCCGTGAAATGTGTATTTCTCTCCGGCGCGTTCACTACTGCGAAGATCGCGAGTCAGATTTCATCTTTGCAGCCGACACAGAAAACACTTGTTTATTAATAGATAATTAAAATGTCTCATCGCAATATTTTACATATTCATAATCATTACTTTTGCTGGTTCTTTGTGACAGCTTTTAGGTGCCGTTTACATGAATGCGTCACTGCACCAGCACCGAAAACAGAGAGAGAGAGAGAGAGAGAGAGAGAGAGAGAGAGAGAGAGAGAATAAGATTTTTTTGTACTTATTTTGAGGAATGAACAAACAAACATCTGTTAAGAGCGCCGCCACGTTGGACTGCGTAGAACGTTCACCGAATTCTGACAGAAATATGTTCTAATTTTGGAATAAAATATTAAGTGACCTTTTTGTCACTTGTAATGAAGCTTGCTTATTAGTGAAATTATTAATATCATGGAATGGTAATTATTGACTTTAGCCTGGATTGATCATGACTCGCAATATATATCGTTGGGAAAAAACTATCGAAATGTAGGCTAATTTTTTCCCAATATCTAATATTTTCCCAATATTGTACAATATCGTGCCTGCAATTTCGCAACTCTGTCGCATCTCTCTGCCGCTCTGCCTCCCGCTTTGGCTACCTTTCTCACCCGAAGAGGCTTGCGGGTGTCGCGTTTTAAGGTGATCATAGTTGATGTGTTACTACTGTATTTAAGCACTGTATCACACAAGTTGCAACTTACATCTGTGTCATTCTTTTTGGTGAAATGGTCCCACACACTTCTTTACACGCTTCATCCTGTCGTCTGCCCTGGCTCTAACCTCGAGTGTTTTAGCCTGTAGCCTTTACTTTTCGCAAACCCTGTGAGCGCGCGAACCCAAACGCTGTGACCTCGCGCCAAATGTTTTTATTGGTTTATTAAATACAAACAGGTGAGTTATGAAAAATTGAGTGTGAGGGATTTGTTCACTTCACACAAAAACATCTTGGAATGAGATGGCTAACTGTAGTAGAGTAAAGTCCACTGTCTATAATAGCCTAATTTAGAGATCACTTTTTATTTTATTTTTTACCGACTACCGACAACTTTGACCGGTCAACGTTGATACGGTCAACCATCGGTCAAACGGTCATCGGTTAACATCCCTAGTCTGTTGAAATGGCCTAATTCTGTTACTTAAACTGTAAATCAATCAATTATTTATACTTTGCTGATATATATTGTCATATTAGTAAGGTCACATATATCCCGGACAGTCACACCACATGACAATTTTGATGTTTAGATAAAAATTTGAAGTAGAGGTCTTTATACACCAACTACAGCTATGGTATGCTGTAATAATATCTTGTCAGAGGAACAACATGAAGATATATATTTTTAACAAATACCCATTTTTAGTAGGTTATGACATCATGGACGGGTAGAATTGCATGTCATGTCTCCCACCCATATATATATATATATATATACAGGTGCTGGTCATAAAATTAGAATATCATCAAAAAGTTGATTTATTTCAGTAATTCCGTTAAAAAAGTGAAACTTGTATATTATATAGACTCATTACATGCAAAGTGAGATATCTCAAACCTTTATTTGTTATAATTTTGATGATTATGGCTTACAGTTTATGAAAACCACAAAATCAAAATCTCAGAAAATTAGAATATTACATGAAATCACACAGTAATTACACAGTAATCCCATGGTCATTGAACCAGGTTTTGGTTCTTTTGGCAGTGTGGGCAGGTGCAAATCCTCACTCTAAAAAGAGATGTGTTAAAAATGACACATGTTGTGTCAGTTTTAACACATGTAGTGAGTGTGCTCAGGGACAACACATGTTGTGTCAAATTTAACACAATAAATGTGTAAGTCATTTTAACACACAAATTGTGTCATTTTAAAAAATAAAGCGAAAGGGCCAGATGCAAAAATATTAACCGTTTAATCATTAATAGTCGAGTACAGAATGCATGTGCACACAAAGTACAACACAATGTTTCAAGCTCAATGACTGGACAGACTCACTGTACTGGACATTATTCAGTTATTCACGCTTCAACCCCTAATTGATAATGCTGCTTTTGACAAAAGTTCATAAAGAAATAAAGGGTAACCGAGTTTGCACTTTGAATTTTATTAAAATGAAGCAACTGACAAAATATTGTATATAAATAACTTGTATTTCCACTGGCCTGTTTGTCTGAGAACATAGCAAACACTGCATACCATTCACAGTGACGGTGAGTGTCGGCGCTCAAAATGATGAGTTGAAAACAACACAACCTGTAGAAAGAGATGTGTTAAAAATTACACATGTTGTGTAGATTTTAACACATGTAGTGTGTGTGCTCAGGGACAACACATGTTGTGTAGATTTTAACACATGTTGTGTAGATTTTAACACATATTGTGTCAGTTTTAACACATGTAGTGAGTGTGCTCAGGGACAACACATGTTGTGTCAAATTTAACACACAACCTGTGTCGATTCTTAACACATCTCTGTGTTTATAAGGACTACACATTTTGTGTTACCTTTAACACAACTAATGTGTTATTCCTCTTACACAGAAGTGTGTTGAAACCTTTTACACACTAATGTGTTATAGTTACACAACTTGTGTCAGATATGTGTCACATGTGACTGTAGTCGGTGTGTATTTGCCAGAGTTACTTCCTGTGTTTTTACAACTGAGTGTTTGGATGAAAACTGAAACGTATTGTTAACTTGTGTTTATGGAGTCCAGTGACGTTTAATAAAGAGTTTGTTTGGACATTTTATTAGCTGGATGTTTTAGACATCATGAATCTACATAGACAAGCTCTTATTGAGAATTAACAGAGGTTTAGATGTTGATGTTTCATTGAATGTTTTATTTGAAGTCACCAGAATCGTGATTAATGGCTCCTTTATTTGAGCTCTTGACTCTTCTTTTAGTTTTTCTCTGGCTGCTTTAACTGTATTTTAATCAAATACATTTGTTATGGCGAGTGAAAATATGATCAGATGTTTCTTGATGATAATCAACAAGTGCTGATCTGATCAAGTTTATGAGTAAATGGATGGTGCACATTTAATTTATTTATGTGCTGTTAGTTATAATTATCCTGTGACACGACATCATGCTGTCCAGCAGTGCAGAATAATAAAATAAATGTTTTCTGAAAATTTTAATCTGTAGCAGAAACTAGTCAAACACAGATCTCAAGAATGAGCATATGAATCTCAACAATGGTGACAAATGAAAAGCTTCATGCCGCAATGCATGCTGGGAGTCATGGATGAGATTTGCACTATTGTGGCACCCAGCATGCATTGCGGCATTAAGCTTTTTGTTTGTCACCATTGTTGAGATTCATACGCTGATTCTTGATGTCTGTTTGATACCTTAGACTGTAAGATTCTGTACAAACTGTGTATTTATTAATTAATTTTAAGATAATCGCATTATGCTAATCTATTATGTATTACACTCATCTTTCAAATATTAATCTCTTTCTGAGCTTCAGATGAACAATTTTACATGTTCATGATGATAATATTATCATCTGAGCATATTTTTCTCATGATTATTTCTGCTTTTTCAAATGCGCAGATTAAATACACATTTACAGCAATCAGAGAAAACTAATGTTAAAGAGTCAAGAGCCCAAATAAAGCTGACACTAATCACGATTCTGGTGACTTTAAATGAAACATTCAATGAATCGTCAACACCAAAACCTGTTAATTCTCAATAAGAGAATCTGTAGAGTCTGACAGAAATAAAGTCAATCTGGTTATTAATAACAAGTGAAAGCAGCATTTGAAAAAGACATTGAAAAAGAGGCATGATGTGATTGGCTGCAAAAAAACAACCGTTAATCTTTAAGTTTTCATGAATTAAGATTTAATTTATTTATTTGAATATATTGCTTTATTTATTTGAGAGCATTTTATGGGATACCATATAAAATATACCTATAATTTTCTTTCATAAAAACTGCCCTCCACCCAGTGCTATTCTATCCAAAGTTACATTTTAACACACATTGTGTCAAAATGCCATCAACACATCTTGTGTGTTGTTTTTTTAACACATCTCTTTTTAGAGTGTTTCCAGTGTTACATTTTAACACACATTGTGTG